>NW_016819633.1:48340-129956 GCF_001698545.2 Rhinopithecus bieti | reverse complement strand
TATATATATATATTTGTATTTATATATTAACTATAACTTAAAATTGGGAAAAAATCCAAAATGTTTCACATGATGCTTATCATAAGCTTTCTTCAGTGTTAGCAAATATTCTTTAAAACAATGTTTTACATTCATTTCATGCGATCAGAATCCAAGGCGTACTGGAGGGGATACTATGACTCATACAGAGAAGGTATGCAAGAGAAGCCCCAATGTGAAGAAGCTGCATGTGGTCCCTTCCCTCATAGCATTCACAGACTAGAGGGAAGAACAGACAAGTAAATTGTGGATTGTATTTCAGTGTTCAAAGTGCTTTATGGTGGCCCAGTGAATTGCCACAGGAGCACATAAGAGGATGGCTCCCAAAGGTCTGGATGCAGAGAAGACTACACAGGAATGGATGTTTTACAGACAACTGAAGGATTAGTAGGATCTAGCCTAAGGAGGCCTGAAACAGAAAAGTGTTACAGGCAAACTTACATGTGACGGTACAAAGGACAGAGAGGATTTGGCCCCATCTAGGAAAGGAAGAGTTTGGTATGTCTGTAGTAGGTCGGAGCATGGAGGAGAGTGACGTACAAAAGCCAAGGCAGGAGAGGTAAGGAGGAGGCATATCACCAAGGGCCCAGGCATCCTGTAAAACAAATGGGACACAAACTTTTAATTTTAATAATTTCCTCCAGGCTACTTTATTGCAAAAGGAAATGTTGAATGTCTGAGGATGCCAGGTACCTAAGCAGAAATCTAAATGACTGGACCAGACTACAATCCCCAAGAACTAGAAATGTGATTTCTGTCATGTCATCAATAACCAACACAGTGGCAGCTAATAGTAGATACTCACAGGTTTTAAATAATTGAATGAATTGTAAAATCTAGATGCCCAAGTTCACTTAACAAAATTAAACTAATTTTCTTTTTTTTCTTTTCTTTTTCTTCTTTTCTTTTTTTTTTTTTTTTTTTTTTTGAGTTGGAGTCTTGCTCTGTAGCCAGGGCTGGAGTGCCAGTGGCGCGATCTCGGCTCACTGCAAGCTCCGCCTCCGGGCCAGGTTCACGCCATTCTCTGCCATCAGTCTCCGGAGGTAGCTGGGACATACGGCACCTGCCACCACGCCCGGCTGATTTTTTGTATTTTTCGGTAGGATGGGGTTTCACCGTGTTAGCCCAGGATGGTCTCCATCTCCTGCTGTGATCCGCCCGCCTCAGCCTCCCAAAGTGCTGGGATTACAGGCCTGAGCCTTCGCACCTGTAATCCCAGTTGAACTGAAATAATTTCCTATTACTAGATAGCCCTTTCTCATTTCTCTTCTATTTTAAATAATGCTGAAATGAACATCCCTGAATTTAAATCTTAAACTACATCTATACCTATTTATTTGCAACAGAATCTTAGTAATTGAATAACTGTTTAATAGGACAAATATTTTTAAGACTCACAATACACTACACTGAAAAAAGAGGACATTCCAATTACGCTTTAACCAGCAAATACTTGAAAGTGCCTAATTCCTCACATTCTCTGCACATTTGGACATTTGATAATGATCTGCAATTACTGCATACAATCCTGGGGAAGGGGATTGTATCTTTTGAACTATGTGTATTTCTTTTGTTTAATTCCTAAAGTCGTGTCCTCCATCCAGTACAAAATGGCTTATTGATTTTACTTGTAATTTGTGACGAAAATATTTTGGCCACAGCTTTACTTGTGAGTCAATGTTTTCTAAATCTCGTAATACATGAATCTGCTATTTAAATTGTCATTTTCTTTTAAAAAGATGTATAGCCTTGTATTTTGTGGTTTGACTTAAATCATATCTTTTCCTCTAAGCAGAATATTTCTACTTAATTGCAAGCATACTTTATAAATTAATAACATCATCTCTTTGTCTTATATGTTTCAAACATATATTCTGTTCATTTGCCTTTCATTTGAATTCATAGAAACTTTTGACATAAATTAATATTTTGTTATAAAATGTCATTCCTCCCTGCTTTCTATAGTTTATTTTTGTGACTTCATGGGATTAATGCACCACTTATTATACATATTTTATTTTAATTAGTAATAAAACATTTAAACTATGGCTTTCTTAAGAGTCAAGTTTGGATTTTGGTTAAACTTTCTATTTTTTAATTATCAGTATATTCAAAACATATGTACTATAGTGATTAAGAGCTAGAGTTAGATAAGCTCAAGAATTGAAATTTTGGTCTCTCAATAACTGTGTAGCTCCTTAGCCCTTGTATATATTAGTTTTAAGAGTAGTGATGATAGTATCTACCTTGTATACTTTGCAAATACTTACAAAGGATCTGCCACGTTGAGTCACTGATCTATGTGCTTGCAATATAGTGCCAAGGAAGCCAGGCCACATTCTTGTCCTCATGAAGGTTACATTTTACTGGGCAATTGACAGTAAACAAATGAACATATAAATGTATCTTATAATGTCAGGGAGTAAATTAATTCTTGGTGAAAAAGTAAGTCATTATAAGGCTGTGTATGGGGCCCTGGGGCTGCTATTGTAAATAAATTGTTGTGAGTCTATAATATATACTATATCTAAAGTACTTTCTCCAGGGTCTGACATATAATGGATGCATAAAAAATATTAGCAGTTATTTATTAATTACAATTTAACTTTCCTGTTAAACTCTCAAGTTATTCATAAGAGTATTTTTTGGTATATTTGTTTTAATTCCAAGTGACAAGATTATATAGACATCATTGAAAATAAAATAAAATAAAATAAGTGTGCTTTTTTTAAGCAGAAAATATGGCTTCTGAACATTCTGCGTTTTGAAATTTTCAAGTATTTACTGTGGCCTAACACAGAAATTATTTTTAAAATAGGCTGGAGGCTAAAAAGTTAGTGTTTTCTGTCTAAAGATTATCAAATTAGATATCTATATATTCATCTTTGTATCTATCAAGTTACTCATTTGATAGACTAAATTCCATTAATTATATTATTTAGATCATCATCCTTTATTATTGTTTGATCAATAAAGAGCTAAAAGAGACATGCTGTTGCCACTTTCTTTTTGTTTATCCAAAAGTTTGATTTATGCGTTTTAATATAATAATGTTTAGGGCATAAATCTTTATGATTCATACTTTTACTGTAGATTGTATCATTTATCAGAATAAAATGACATTCTATTCACTTTACTGTCTTTTGTTTGGGTTTAATAGTCAGGGAGAAGTCCTTGACAGAAATTTTACAGTGGAGTATACACAAGGCTGTTAGTGAAGAAATGAACAATTTACTTTTCTCTTTTTAAAAGTTTAAGTTCTTCTCTTTTATTTTTGTGTTTGCCTGATATTACTAATTTATACTTTTATTTTTTCAGTGTTATTGTGCTTTAAGTGCATCTCTTTTAAGCAGCATAAAATTTGATTTTTCTTACCATAATTGAGAGCCTTTTAGAAGCTTTTTAAATACTGTACTGGTTCTATATTACTGTGTTTGTTTTTTCTTTATTTGTGAGTTGGGATGTCGTCAACCTGTTTTTAAATACAACTAACACGTTCTTTAAGTAAAAACACACGTGCGTATGTGAACACACATTTTTCTATAATCACTATCGTGAAATAATCCATGTTTATTCTTTACTCTTCAGACTCTTCTTGTTCCTCTGTCTGCTTCAAAAATAACCTAATCTGTCACGTCCAATGTGTGCTAACTGTGGGAAAGTTTGTAGTTTAGTTTAATAGATTCCATCATAATGGCCTTTTCTCTATAACAAATTTGCTCCCATGTCTCAGATGCCTGCTAAAACCACAAATTTGCTTATGTGGTTAAAACACAGTAGCTTAAACACTTTCACTATCAGTAATTATTAGGCCACATACATATACTAAATGACTATGGGTACAAGAAAGGGTATAGATACTATTTACTGCACAAGGATATGAGTGCAAGGTGACAGCCAATTAGTTCTTTTAGTGGCCACATGGTCCAGTCGCCTAGTGTCACTCTACACCACCTGGAAGTGCTGATGGTGAACTCAGTCCAGAAGGTGGTGATACAGCTCAAAAAGGTCAATCTTATTGAACTGATAATATTGATAGAATGTAAGATCTTCTTTCCCTTGCAACTGATTTTGTGCCTAGCTATCTATAACTCAACTTATTAGCAACTTTTATGTGACACAACCCACACATAATGATAGCTTGAATCCTATATGCACACTTGTGTCCACTCTTTTCATCTCTTTTTAAAAATTAATATTTGGGCACTCCCACAGTTAATTTCCAGATAAATGTTATCTAATTCCAAGTCAGTGAAATAGTATTGACTAAGACAAACACAAGTCAGTGATCCTAGCCAAACCACAAAAAGAAGAAACCCCCATCCAGCTTGACAATCACCCTTTTTAATCAACATATTTCAAATGATATAATTGTTCACTATACTTTTGAATTTACCTAATTGTGGAGTAATTACGAGCAGTTAGGAACCACCAAGAGCTAAAAGTTTTCTTATTCTTCAATTACTCTACAGGTTTTATCCAACTCTATCTTGATGGTTAATTTCATCATATTTAGCTTGATGTTCAAAGAGAATCCTTTTTAATTTTTTTATTTTTTAGCCTGTATCCTGTGGTATTTCCAGCATTTTAATGAAATGAATAACTTAGACTTCTTGAAGAAAAATAAATAATGAGAATTGATCTAAGAGTCTGACTAGGGGCAATGGCTAGTCAAGGAATCTGAATATAGTTTTAGAACACAAGTTGATTTTTGTCAGGAAGGATGACTTTACCATGATACTGTATAATGGCATCAATGAATAAGGCCCTAGTAATCTGTTCCTATAATTAAAGAGGTAAAAATATAAGAAAGTAACTTTAGTAACAACAACAACAACAAATTCTGAAGGTGTTATACTAAATGGAAAGAACTAGCTACCTATCCCCATTTCTGCTAGCCTAATTAGGATCAAAATAGTGCTGGCAATGGAACTACCTTCTATTTTAGTAAGAGAACTGACCATGCTAATAGAGTAAGGAGGACCAAAGGCTTCAGGGCACTTTTAATGGCTAAGAAGAAGAACCATTGGGTATTCTGGGGCATAGGATTGGCAGGTAAAATGCATGGCACTCAGTTAAATTTGGATTTCCAAAAACAACAAGTAATTATTACTATATGTACATTCTTGGCAATTCATTGTTTATCCGAAATTTGAATTTAACTGGATACCCTGTATTTTTCATTTGTTAAGTCTGAAAACCTACTCAGAAAGCTTCCAGAGAAAGGGAGGCCTCAGGTATCTTAGAGTCCTTGTTATTCTTCCAAACAACAAAAAAAATTTAATTAGTTGGTATGTTTTCATCCTCATATCTTAACTATCATCACGCAATTTCATTTGTCCTGGAAAAGCTAACGGATGTTTTCCCTCACACTGATAAAATATTCTTAAATTATTCTGAAATTTCCTTTTATTTTGCAGCAATATCTGTTTTTTGTTTGTTTTGTTGCTAGATGGAGTGTTGCTCCATCACTCAGGCTGAAGTGCCATGGTGCGAACTCAGCTCACTGCAACCTCTGCCTCCTGGGTTCAAGCAATTCTCCTGTCTCAGCCTCCCAAGTAGCTGAAATTTCAGGCATATACCACCATGCCTGGCTAATTTTTGTATTTTTAGTAGAGACGGGATTTCACCATGTTGGTCAGGCTGATCAAATTCCTGATCTCAAATGATCTGCCTGCCTTAGCCTCCCAAAGTTCTGGGATTACAGGTGTGAGCCACCACACCTGGACTATCAATATCTTAATATAAGAACATCTGCTAAAACTTACATTCATTGAGTTCTCGCTAATACCAAATTCGAGCTTCTTTAAAAAGTGTGATGTATAAAGGAAGAAAATGCTATCTAGTAAATGACCAAGTATATAAAGACAGGAAGAAGGAAAAAAAAATCTGGTAATTATAAAAAAAAAGTAAACAATAAGTGTTTATATCTGACCATTACAGTGTTTAGCTTCTCTTGTAAGTAAATTAAAACTGAGTAAACTCACTGCATTTGCATATTTAGCTCAATCTAAGAATTTTCATGGCTTCTTCCTAATTCTTACATAGACACATTCCCTTGTGTATTTCTCAGGCTTTAAGATGAATGTGCCCATTTATCTTGTCACTTTGACAATTTCAACTGAAAGGTTTTTTAACTGATGTCAGTAAGAAAACGACAGCTATTTGTAAAAAGAATTTGAGCAAGAGAGTTTGGAAGCTAGGGATATGTTTCTCTTGCCCACTCTTCCCCTAAAAGAAAAATAGTAGCTTTCATTTTATGAAAAGGAAGTGTACAAAATGCTCAAAGATTCATAATGCAAATTTGAATAATGGGCCCTCAAGTGTGTGATGGTGAGTATTCATGCACATTAAGGGTTGAGATGACATTAGACTGCTACAGATAGCCTGAAGTATAAAACTTACCTCCTTAAAAATCCCAAAAGCAGAAGTGATCATTTTCTTGCATGGGCACCCATGCAAGGGTTCCTTAAGCAGAAGTTGCAAGGTAGGAAGGGAAATGCTTGGACAGGGTTTCCTCAACTCCATCCAGCCAATTTACTCCTATCTCTCACACCATGGATTTTGTGCTCATAATGCTTGCCCTCAGTGTAACCCAGTCCCATCTGTGGCTCCAAAGAGCACCTCACAATGGCAAAGCTAGCTGGTTTGCCAGCTGCTGCATCCCCTGAAAAATGGTGGGAGACGTCCTCACTATCCTGAACCAATACTACTTCTGGGAGTTAGCATATGCATGAGAGAATATCCAAAATGCCACTCTTGTCTCTTGCCAAGGCTGTCCACAATTCTGCACTTCCAGATTGTGTTCTTTTTAGAGAGCAAAGGGAATGTCAACACAATTGAAGGTGAAGTGACTCTGACTTATGCAATCAAAAGTGCCCAGCTTCATGTCAGGTTCACATGGGCAGAAACATGCATTGAATGCAGTGCTTAGAAGCAGAATACAACTGTGCTGTGGGTCCTTTTGATGGGTTATTTTTTTAGGTTAATTCACACATGGTTCTATAGTCCTAACCCTTAGATCACAATGTTGAAAGAATTGTTGAGGCCTCCAGCTGCCTGACCTTGAGCACATCACTTTACTTTTTAGAACTGCTGTTTCCTTCACTGTAAAATAAAGAGGAAAGGCCTGATTAGCTGATCTCTTATGACCCTCCACCACTGTCTTAGTAAGGGAATGTATTTTCCAGTGGTAGCAAAAATCCAACTACAGTGGCTGAACCAGCTGCAGAGGCTTATTTTTCTCACATACAAATAAGTATGGGAGGTAGACAGTGAAGGCTGCATAGAGGCTCTCCAATGCCAGCAAGGAGCAATACTCTAATATTTCTGCTCAGTGAGTAACTTTTGATTTTATGCTTTTTACTTGTGATTTCAAGAAGGCTCTTCTGTCTCTAGCAATTGCATCTAGATTGGAAAAAGGGCAAGACAGTTTCCATAAAAGCATACTCCTTTGTTAAAAGCTTACCTAAAATACCCATCCAAAAACTTATATCTAATCAGCCATGACTGTGTCACAGAGCCATCTATAGCTGTAATAGAGGTTGAAAATACGCATTTTTCATTGGATACATTGCCACCCACATAAGCACTGCATTCTCTTAATAAACAAGAAGGGGAGAATAGATATTGGGTACTCAACCTGAACAGAATATACTTTAATCTAAAATTGTATATTTTTGTCATTTTATGTTTTTGTGGAATGCATCTTTTAAATCATTGAGAACAAATATAGATCATTTTTAAATTTTTTTGTGAAGAATCTCCATAACTTAGAGACTAGTTAGTCTGAATTAGGAAGAATGGTTTTAGAAAGATGATTTCTTGACCCTCCTAAAGTTTGTTCCAGAATGCAACACACTGATATAGTTTGTATCTTTTCTGACCAGTTTTTTCTTACCCCTTCTCTCTTTCCTATACTTACTCACTCAACCTCTCTCTTTTCTTATCTCATCTTAGCAGAGTTATACTTTCCAGATGAAACTGTTCGTGGGAATTATTTAATAACTTGCAAAGCATGTATTTTAAATAATTTGTGTCTAATAACATTTACGTCATCTAATTGGTTCTGTGTCCAGTTCAAGACATGCTCCTCAACCTACAACTACGTTTCTAAGAATAGCCTACTTAAATTCCTAACAGGTATAATTTCACTGTCTAATAATCAATTTTTTCTCTATTCCATCGTTTCAGGTAGATTTCCTTTCTGTATTCCTTATTGCTGTGCAATATTAAGTCATTAGATGCCACTCTGAATGCCCTTCCTATTTAGAACTACTTACACGAGTCCTTTGCCATGTGACTTTGTGGTACCATCTTCTAGAGTGGAAAGAGTTTATTCCCCTTCCCCAGTAATACAGAGTTTAGCCATAGTTTATGTAGGTGAAAGTGGAAGTGTTCCAGTTCTGCATTAAGTCCTGAAAAAACCTCTCACATTTACTTTTGTTCTCTTGAACTCCAGTCACTCACCAAGAAAATATTCCTAGATAGCCATTCAACCAAAACAACAAATGGAGATGGTCTGAAACTAACCTAAAATTAAGCCTGAAACCAAACTTAGCTAACTTTCTCCCTAAAACAGAGCTGCCTCAGCTGACCCACAGAACTTCAAGTAATATAAAGCTTGTTTTAGGAAGCTACTGATATTTTGGATGGTTTGCTACACTGCATTATTGTGGCATACCTGATTAATTCAATTGGTCCAGGGGAAATTTGCCTACTTCAGATGGCTAAAATTAGTGGTAATAAACGCTGGTGGGTGCTGGGTGGCAAATGGCCTCTAAACTCTGTGGTAATCCCAAAGTGATTCTCAAGATCTCTGTTAATTCCAGGGTTTATTCGAGAAGTAACCACAATAAGGCAAGGGGGGAAAAGGGAGATCTTCACAACCTCAGTCAGCTGTAGAAATGGAACTATTGCCCAGATTGTATTCACCTAACTGGTTTCATTTAAGTAACTTTCCAGATCCTGTATCTGTCTTCCTATTAGATGGGACTCCTATGTCTATTCAGTGAGCAAAATTTAAGTATACAAATGTGGTAATTTTTTTTTTCAGAAACTGTGAGAAGGCCTTCAAAAAAGGTGACATAGAGATTTGAGGCATTGTAAAAATGAATAATTCATCATACTACTTAGCTTCCCGAAAAGGGCAGTTGAGGACTCAGAAGGAAATTGGAGTTGCTCTCTTCTCCATAATTGACAAGTGCACCTTGGAAAAAACATAAGCATCTCTTTTATCAGCTTGGGTCCTGGATATACTTCTGGGCACACAACAGAAACATGACTTCAGCCGTGGCTGCTTGCCATTTATGGCAGAAGCTCCCTGGGAAGAGATGCATCTTCTTTTCCAGTGTTGACCAGCAGGTCCCAAACAGTAAGAATCTGGAGAGAGTTGGGGAAGAGAAGTTTCCTCAGGAAGCCCAAATTGGCTGCCTGTGTTGGTAGCATGAAGGAATCCTGAGAGACGCCCTCCACTCCTTGTCACTACACTTTTCATCTCTGAAATAAAATGAACTAGACAGCAGCTACATCTGGCCACCCTCAGAGGGGTAGCTGCTGCAGCTGCTTCATTTCCCACTTGGCTTTGCAGTTATATGGTGCCTACTCTGCCGCCTAGTCAGCTGGCAGCCTTTCCTGAAAACTTTTTAGAATTCTATTTTCTGTGCTCCAAACACTTGCTGTTATTTATAATCATCCAGTGACCAGTGGAAACTATAGCCAGGAAGTGTATGTGGTTCAGTAAACCCTCTGCAAGCATGAGCTCCCCTCAAATGAAATGTGTCTTGCCTGGGTAGCAGGATGACTTGCTGCAAAGTTAAGGTAGCTGGAGAGCCTATTGAGAAATTGCCTAATACTCTGTTTCTTAACATGATAGGAAAAAAGCAAGCATGGAAGATTTTTTTTTTTTCCCTCACTAATGGGAAGTCAACTTCTTTTGCTCTTAAGGTCGGACTGTTCTTCCATAAGAGCTAGGGGAACAATAATCAGCATCGTGTTTCTAGACAAAAG
This sequence comes from Rhinopithecus bieti, assembly GCF_001698545.2. Classification (NCBI taxonomy): domain Eukaryota; kingdom Metazoa; phylum Chordata; class Mammalia; order Primates; family Cercopithecidae; genus Rhinopithecus; species Rhinopithecus bieti. The sequence goes on along the minus strand of NW_016819633.1, from coordinate 119,909 downwards.
AGAAGTTGCTAAGTAAATCTGAGTCACTCAGATGATAAATAAGCTTTTGTCCATTGGTGGTCTATGGGTCTACGGCCAGAGTTCACAAACTCAAAGCCTTTCAAAGAAGAGGCAGACATGGAAATGACCAATGCTGACCTGGTAAGGTAAATTATAGCTGACCCCTGGATTTCTGGGAGATGGTAGGAAATGTTAGAGAGTGGCAAGCTAGTAGGTTCATGCCCTGCCTAAAGGGAGGTGATACCACTCAATTCCAGCTGCCTGTTGCCATAGCATTTGGGAATGCATTTGTTCTTCTTTTCTGGAACAAAAAGCAACAGCACCCATGAACATAGAAAAACAGAGCTTCCTTCCTCTTCAGTTTGGGGACTAAATAAGCCACCCAGGATACTTCTATGATAGAATCGCTGCCTAGAATATCTCTGCAAAATGATTAATGTTGGATGGTCCTAGGAGTTTGTGTTGTTTGAGGACTGAACCAGAAGCTGATAATTACATCCAAAAAATTATAATGGCTTGTACTAGAATAGTGGAGAATACTATTACTAGTGAATTTTAAACAATAAAAATTGCTGTTCTAAGACATATGAATGGTTTGAGTTTTGAGTTGCTTCTATTGAAGATAATTACATAAATAAGAAATCAGGGAATGGGTAGAAAAAAGAATATAAAATGAGTGACAGAAAAATCAAAACATATTTTGCAATGATCTTCTAGGTAAAGTAAGGGAAGATAAGAAAGGGCAAATTTCTATGTCCTATTTGTGTTCTGGTGGTTGGTACATTTGTATAAAAGGTATTTGTGTAAAAGGATAGGTGCTTAGTGAGAAGAGGAGACAGGGATTACTAGCTACAAGTCACACAATCAGGTAGCTCTTTAATATTTGGTTGAAGAATCAGATGGATAAAAAATGTTGTTTAACAAATTAAAAATAAATATATGAATTAAGTCTATTGAGGAAAGTGATCCAAAAATATATTCATGAGGTAAAGAATCACAAATGGAAATTACAAGCACATATGCATCATTCATAGTTTAAGATTTTTAGTGTTTTTAATTTGGGTTTTCTTTAGAGAACTATCTTAATTGATTTTTTTTTGTACCAGCAGATGTGGCAAACCACAGAAACCAAACTATACTGGATTTATTGGAAGATAATTTGTTTGAAAGATATTGGGTAGCTTACAAAATTATCAGGAATGCTATAGAGCAAACTTTAGAAAAGGAGCAAAGAATAAACAAAAGCAAGATCTTACCTTAAAAGCCCTACCCCTGAACTTCACTCACTGCTGGGACACTCCCTGCTGGGACATAGGGCTCATGGTTCCATAGCAGAGTCCACACATAATCTCTACGCATACCTTAATCTTTGTTTTACTTCCTCAATTGTTAAAGTGTTTGCAAGCAGCATCTAATTTGCCAAGTTTAGGATGATTTTCTATGTCATAGCTGCCCTCAACATTTGGATCCCATAAGGAAAGGTAGACATCTAACAGGAATACTCCAATATAGGAAGAGTCTTTCAAAATGAGCTCATACACACAAATGTCAAATGCCTTTTACATTTATTAAATGGTACGTAGATTATATAGTTTCTACCAGCTCTCTCAAGATGAGTTTTCTCATAAAGATTTATTTTATCAGTTGTAAATTTTTGTATGATTTAGGACTTTCTAAAACCTAAGTCAATGACAAGGGAAAGATTACCATATAATTGTATGAACCCAAGAGAAACTGTAAAGATGAAGTAAATCTGCCCAGTGACTGCTTTTCCTGTTCAGCTGAATTCAGGGTTAATGAGTCTGCATTACTAGCACCACTGGGGTAGAAGAAAGCAGGACAGGAAAGGTGAAGTTGAAAGAGAGAGAGAAGGAAAGAAACAGATACACAAAAGATCTTATCTCCATCTAAAGGAATAAACAAGATAAAATTACTTAAGAATATTAATAATATTTATGCCTTAAACTAAGCACATAAATCATCCCGAGTTGTGTAGAATATGTATTAATCCGAGTCACTCCTGGCATTTCAGCAAGGAATAAATCTAGAGGGGATAAATTTTGACCTGACTTGCACCCATTATTATTGACAGTCACTTATTCATTCGCTTCATCAGCAGATACACATGGACACCTACTTTATACAGAAGATCAAACAATTGAGAAAAACAAAGAACACTGATGAGTAAAATCAAGATAAGTAAAAAGAGGAATGATAGATCATTAGGGACAAAAATATATTATAAAATTATATTTTAAAGTAGTCTCATGCTTCAGAAAAATTCAAGAGGCAGTGGTGAATGAACAAACTAATCCTAAAATTCTTATGGAAATGCAAGTGACTATAAAAACAATCTGAAAAGAAAAAACATGTTAGAAGGATCCCAATTTCAACACTTGCTACAAAGCGACAGTAAACAAGATAATACTGGCATGGGAAAGACATGTAAACCAAAGGAATAAAATGGAAAATCCAGAAATAAACCCATACATCTATGGCCAATTGACTTTCAGCAGAGATAACAAAATAATTGAATGAATAGACTAGTCTTTTCAATAAATAGAGCTGAGAAAACCAGACATTTACATGCAAAATAAATAATTTGAATTTCTAGCTTATATCTTATACCAACCTTAACTCAAGAAAGATTAAAGACCTAAATTGAAGAGTTAAAACTTAGAAGAAAACAGACATAAGTCTCCATGAACTTGGATTAGACCTGTTGCTTAGATATGATACCAAAAGCACAAACAATCAATGACAAAATAGATAAATTGAACCACATCAAAATTAAAACCTTTTGTACGTAAAAAATACACTAAAAGAAAGTGAAAAGATAACCCACAAAATGGGAGAAAATGTTTGCAAAGCATATATCAGTAAGTGTCTAGTATCCAGAATATATAAAGTCTTACAACTGAAAGAATCAAAAACAAATAATACACTAAACAACAAGCAAAGGATTTGAATAGACATTTCTCCAAAGATATACAATGGCGACTAGGCATATAGATATTCATCAGCATTCATCATTTGGAAAGTGCAAATCAAAACCACAATCAAAATCACCACACACTCACAAAGATGTCTAAATGGAAAAAAAAAAAAAAGCCAAAACAAGCAGAAAACAACAAGTTGGGGTGAGGATGTGCAGTAGTTGGATCCTTCATAAACTTTTGGTAGTATGATGATAAAGCCACTGTTAAAATATTTTGGTAGTTCATTAGAAAGTTAAGTGAATTTACCATGTTACCCAGCTGATATGGTTTGGCAGTGTCCCCACCCAAATCTCATCTTGAAATTCCACATGTTGTGAGAGGGACCCGGTGGGAGGTATTTGAATCATGGGGGCAGATCTTTCCTGTGTTGTTCTCATGATAGTGAGTAAGTCTCATGAGATCTGATGGTTATTTTAAGGGAGAGTTTTTCTGCACAAGCTCTTTTTATCCACCTCCATCCATGTAAGATGTGACTTGCCCCTCCTTGCCTTCCACCATGATTGTGAGTCTTCCCCAACCACGTGGAAATGTGAGTTCTCCATTAAACCTCGTTTTTTTGTAAATTGCCCAGTCTTGGGAATGTCTTTATCAGCAGCATGAAAACGGACCAATATAGTTAATTGATACCAGAAGGGGGTTGTTGCTGAAAAGACACCTGAAAATGTGGAAGCGACTTTGGAACTGGGCAACAGGTAGAGGTTGGAACAGATGGGAGGGCTCAGAAGAAGACAGGAAAATGTGGGAAAGTATGGAACTTCCTAGAGACTTGTTGAATGGCTTTGACAAAAATGCTGATAGTGATATGAACAATAAGGATCAGGCAGAGGTGGTCTCAGATGGAGATGAGGAACTTGTTGGGAACTGTAGCAAAGGTGACTCTTGTGTTTTTGCAAAGAGACTGGTAGCATTTTGCCCCTGCCCTAGATATCTGTGGAACTTTGAACTTGAGGGAGATGATTTAGGGCATCTAGAGGAAGAAATTTCCAAGTACCAAAGCATTCAAGAGGTGACTTGGGTGTTGTTAAAGGCATTCAGTTTTATAAGGCAAGCAGAGCATAAAAGTTAGGAAACTTTGCAACCTGCCAATGTCATAGAAAAGAAAATCCCATTTTCTGAGGAGAAATTCAAGCCAGCTGCAGAAATTTGCATGAGTAGTGAGGAATGCTAATCCCCAAGACAATGGGAAAATGTCTCCAGGGCATGTCAGAGATCTTCACAGCAGCATCTCCCATCACAGGCCTGGGGGCCTAGAAAGAAAACATGCTTTTTTGGGTCAGGTCCAGGGTCCCCGTGCTGTGTGCATCCTAGGGAGATGGTGCCCTGCATCTCAGCTGATCCAGCCATGGCTGAAAGGAGTCAATGTAAAGCTCAGGCCATGGCTTCAGAGGGTGCAAGCCCCAAGCCTTGGCAGCTTTCACTTGGTATTGAGCCTTTAAGTGCATGGAAGTCAAGAATTGGGGTTTGGAGACCTCTGCCTAGATTTCAGAAAATGTATGGAAATGCCTGGAAGGCCAGGCAGAAGTTTGCTACAGGGGCAGGGCCCTCATGGAGAACCTCTGCTAGGTCAGTGCAGAAGGGAAATGTGGGGTCAGAGACCCCACACAGGGTCCCTACTGTGGCACTGCCTAGTGGAGCTGTGAGAAGAGGGTCACCATCCTCCAGACCCCAGAATGGTAGATCCACTGACAGCTTGCACTGCGTGCCTGGAAAAGTTACAGACATTCAATGCCAGCCCATGAAAGCAGTCAGGAGGGAGGTGATACCCTGCAAAGTCACAGGGGCGGAGCTGCCCAAGACCATGGGAACCCACTACCTCTTGCATCAGTGTGACTTGGATGTGAGACACAGATTCAAAGGAGATCATTTTGGAGCTTTAAGAATTGACTGCCCTGCTGGATTTTGGACTTGCATGGGGCCTGTATCCCCTTTGTTTTGGTCAATGTCTCCCATTTGGAATGGCTTTATGCAATACCTGTACCTACATTGTATATAGGAAGTAACTTACTGGCTTTTGATTTTACAGGCTCATAGGTAGAAGGGACTTGCCTTTCTCAGATGAGACTTTGGACTGTGGACATTTGGGTTAATGCTGAAATGAGTTAAGACTTTGGGGTACTATTGGGAAGGCATGATTAGTTTTGAAATGTGAGGACATGAGATTTGGGAGGGGTGAGGGGTGCAATGATATGATTTGGCTGTGTCCCTGCCCAAATCTCATCTTGAATTCCCATGTGTTGTGGGAGGGACCCAGTGGGAGGTGTTTGAATCATGGGGTTGGGTCTTACCTCTGCTTTTCTTGTGATAGTAAGTCTCGTTAGATCTGATGGTTATTATAAGGGGGGGGGGATTCCTGCACAAGCTCTTTTTTCTGCTACCATCCATCGATGTAAGATGAGACTTGCTCTTCCTTGCCTTTTGTCATGATTGTGAGGCTTCCCCAGCCACATGCAGCTGTGAGTTCTCCATTAAACCTCTTTCCTTTGCAAATTATCCAGTCTCGGGTATGTCTTTATCAGTAGTGTGATAATGGACTAATAAACCAGCAATTCACTTTTAAATATAAATGTATGAAATTGAAAGCACATTTTTACAAAAAAAATGTACACAAATGTTCCTAGTAACATTATTCAAAAAGCCTCAACTTAGAAACAACCAATTTCTATCTGCTGATGAATGGGTAAACAAAATGTAGTATGTCTATACAATGGAATATTAGCCATATAAAAAGGAAAGGAATAAAGAATTGATGCATGCTACAACATGGATGAACTTTGAAAATATTGTTGTAAGTGGAGGAAAACAGACACAAAAAGCCACATACTATATGATTTCATTTATATGAAATGTCTACATTAGGTAAATCTACCAGAACGAAAAATAGTAGGGAAAGGGAGGTATTGGAACTGACAGCTAATAGGTACAGATATAGTGGTGATGATTATATAACATAATCAATACACAAAAATTCTCCACTAAATTGTATACTTTTAAATAGTGAATTTTATGTTATGTGAATTATATTTTAATTTTTAAAAAGAGGTCATTGTAGTCATAAAACAAGAATAGGCTGCTATATAAACAGTATGTAGAAAGTAAGAAACTGTTCTTTGAAATTAAAAACATAATTAACAAAAGAAAATTTCAAATGAAGCAGATTGACAAATTAATACATCAAGATCAGCTTAAAACCAATTTACTAACACAAAAGATAAATTTAAAACTGTAACATATATATCAAAAGAAAAGAACTGAAAAATATGAAAGATAGAAATGTTAAGGATAGTTTTAAAAAGGCATATTTACCAAATATATGGTGCTTCAAGCTGAAGATATATCCCATTACTGAGTCATTGCAACGGACTGAATTGTGTTTCCTAAAAATTATATTTTGAACATCTTAACCCCTAATAGGTTTGTATTTGGAAATGGGGCTTTTGAGAGCTAATTAGGTCATGAAGGTGGAGCTCTTACAATAGCATTAGTGCCTTTATAAGAAGAGACACAAGAGTGCTCTCTCAACTATGTGAGGATATATTAAGAAGGTGGCTATCTGTAAACCAAGAAGAGGGCCCTTACCAGAAATGGGGTCACTGGTACCCAGATGCTGGTACTTTCCAGCCTCTAGAACTACGAGAAATAAACTTATTTTGTTTAAGCCACCCAGTCTTTGCTATTTTGTTATAGTAGCCCAAGCAAACCAATATGGTCATGATATCAAATTAGTGCTCTATAATCAGCATTTTTTAAAATAAAATAAAATGGAATGGAATAAATCAGAATACAGAACATTTAGTAATATACATGTACATATTTGATAGCATATAATTCTGCAGATTATATTCAAATGTTTGAGAGTCAATTAGGATCTATTGGAATATCAATGAGGTAGAGATGATAACAATACAGCATGCAGCTCAGAAAAATAATAAGATAATTTTCCCCATATTGAAGAAAGGCACTAAATCTGTTAGTTTGAAGAACCAATTACATACTTAACAGAACAAAAGAAAACACCCATATCCAGGTGAAATTTTATGCTTTTAATGATAATTATAAATATTCAACAACTTAAGGAGCAGAGAATAATGCAACCTTCTTTAGGAGAAAAGAGTCAAAATCAAAATTTTATGCCTAAAAAGTATCAATCAAATAGGAGAGAAAAATTAGGGCACTTAGTGACAGGCAAGAAATTAGAAAGTCTACAACTCACATACTCTATGAATAAATGATATTACACAAGAATATACTCCAAGAAAATGAAAAAAGAATATGTGATCCAAGAAAGAGGATGGTCTAGGATATACATTTAAATATCACTCAAAAGAAGGGAAGAAAGCTTAAAAGTATAGAAAAGGGAATCATTTAAAATGAGATGCTTAGAAAATTTCCCTATCATAGAGTTTAAATGACTGACGCTGAGTAACAATTCCTTCTCTGAGTTGCACACAGTTCTTGGTCCCACAGTGAATAATATGTATGTAATTAGAATACTGTGAATTGCATGTGTGAGTTTCAGTATGTGATATCAACTGATAAAGTATGAAAGACATAGTATATAAAGCTGATAAATATTAAGATAAATCTTAAAGAAAATATAGCATAGACAAAAGATGACATAGATAAAAGAATAATTATGGAAAAGTGATAAATGCTTTAATTCTCTCATTTTATATCAGGAAACAAACAGAAATTGTCTAACGCCAATAGACCTAAAAATGTATGAGGCTGAAGTCATAAATACAACAAATACACTGAAAATAATTGTATGACCACAAAAAGCGGAGAAAGCATGAATATTTTATCAATGAGCTATCTACCAAAGGAACGATTTACCAAAGGAGATATTTACCAATAGCTCAATTCATAGCCCATATAAGGGATAATAAGGCTGTGTTTGTAATTGTAGGACAGTTCTCTGAAGGAGTATGTAGTTGATGAATTATAATGATGGCCTCAACTAATGTGACCTGCCTGTATCCAAGCCATGTGCCCGGTAAGTTAGTAGTCCTTTTTTACTCTGACTCTGGGCTTAGATAAATAATTTGTTTTTGGTCACTTGTTTCATAGCAGAGTGAATGAAAGAAGAGGCTTGAAAATGCATGTCATATTTCCCTTCCCGTTCTTGTTTCCTTTAATTGCCTTAAGAACACACCCTGACAAGCTTGCTTCTGCTGGATAAAATATGTACTATCAATTCCAACTTACTACCTGAGGGTTCTTTCTTGTCTTCTTTTTTTCTATGTATATAAATCCCTTCTCTGTCAGTAAGTGCTTAATCCTCCTGTCAGTAATCAATCTCTGGACCATGCTGGACACCTCAGCAGCCCTTGGTCCTGCAGCCTCTCTGCATCAACATCTCCTCAGATCCCAGCAGGGCTGCTTCTTGGCCGTTGGCCCTGCCACTAGTTCCTTGGGTGTGACTAATACCCCTTCATCCCCCATATCCCACATGCTATCTCCTTACCTCCTCATTTCACACTGCTGCCTCCTAGAGCAGGGAAGGAAACAAAAAAGAAGAGAAAGAGAAACTTCCACTAACATTTCTATTTAAAATATATTATCTGTTAAAATTGTAATTCAAAAAAGATGCTCATTTCACTATTCACTTACTGGAGGTAACAAGAGAGAGGAAGGATTTCTTAATCTTCTAACAACACTCTACTTGGAATGTCATCATTTTTGGAGATATTCATCTAATGGGATCATATTTAATATCATCTCCCTGATATGCATAAAACTGAATTCAGGTACTAATATGAATTATTCTGCAGTAATACCATAAACCATAACTATTTGCTGAATATCTACTATATTTCAGGATACAAAGAATCTTTAAGCCAATAAAATACCATTACACAACCAACAGATAAGCAACTTTAAAAAGTTCAACAATGTTAAGTACTGACAAGACTATGAAGAAAATGCAACTCTCATATCCTGCTGACATAAAATAAATCAGTATGTTTTGAATAATGTTTTGAAAATGTCTAGTACATTTGAAGATGAACTGGTTATTTGACTGTAAACCTTTACTTTGAGGATTAATTCTTAGAGAAAATTTGCAGATTTTCACAGAGAGGCATGAAAAACTAGTTCATTAGAGCCTCGATACAGATAGGAAAAACTGAGAATGGCATAAATGTTCATCATCAAGATAACAAATAAATGCAGTATATATATCAAATTTCATATGATAGATTCATGAAAATTAATGAACTGGAACTACTGATATCAACCTAGATAAAATTTAAAATATGATATGGAGAAAAGAAAAGAAAAGAATAATGCAGTATGATATAATCACAATGATAAATTCTTGGCATGAAATTTATAAATATGCTAAATAAAGCTCCATATTGTTTAAGATATATACATCTATAATAATAAATATATAAACAGGCATGGAGATGATAAATACCAAATTCAACAAAATGATTATCTCTGAATAGAATGGAGACTTCAACCATATCTGAATTATTTTATATTTTAAAATGTAAAGTGAACATAGTTAAAATTGATAAAGTTATATAATAAACACAAAATATTTATGACATTTTCCCATAAAACTTTCCATACGATAACACAACCACAGGTACATATATATCTCAAGGAGGCTCAAACTTGTTGGAATGGTAGAATGTCTGGCAAAGGATGCCTATAAATAAATGAGATTCTTTTTGCAGTCCACATAGTATTGCACAAAGCAAATAAGTCTCTACTCTTATAAGGTTAACAGTATATAGTAGAGGCAAATATTAATCAAATAAACACAAATAAATACATAAATACATAATGAACACTTGCAATAAGTGCCAAGAAGTACTGATGTCATTTATCAGGGGTGAGAAACTGAGGAAGGGGTGTAGTCAACAGTGTCTTCTCTGAAAATAAAATATGTAAGCTGAGGGTTAAAAGATGAAAGGAAATTAACCAAAAGAAAAGAAAGATGAATATTCTTCCAGTTACAGGTGATATCATGTGTAAAATCCCTGATGCTGTGAACAGATTGTCAATTTCAACGAACTGAAAGGACATCGTATTGCTGAGCAGAGTGAGTAAAAAGTGGAAGTTGTAAGAGGCAGGGCAGATACCAGATCATGTAGGGCCTTTCAGGCCATGATAAGAAATTTGGATTTTATCTTGTGAACAATGGAAAGCCATCGGAGGAGCTTAGGAAGGAATGTGCTGTGATTCTATTTATATATTTAGAAGGTCACTTTGCTGCTAGGTGGAGAATTGATCTAACAGGGTGAAGACCTTCAAAACAATAGTTTCAAACCAGCATACTCCTGCAAATATTGGGTATAATTGCTCACAAATTAATGTAGACTAATGACATCTCTGGAAACATAGTACATTGGTAAGCATTGAATTCAGGTTTCAGCTGCATCATGTATTAGCTCAATAATCTTGAACAATTATAATCACAGACACTGAATAATTAAAAATGACAACCTTACTTTCATTGCTAAAAAAGTAAAACAAAAGCCAAGAACACAAAAAAATTATATAATTTAACTCCTCTCCACTTCCACATTTTGAATTTTTGATATTACAATTTACAGCTTTTTGATTGCATATTCCCTAACCAATTATAGTTATTATTTTAATAGTTTTATCTTTTAATCTTCATACTAAAGATATAAGAGGTTTATATTCTATGATTACATTATTAGGGTATTATGAATTTGATTATATACTTAATTTTGCCAGTGAGTTTTATACCTTCAGATGTTTTTATGTTATTCATTATTGTCCTTTTCCTTCTGTTTGAAAAACTCTTTTTAGCATTTCTTGTAAGACAGGTCTGGTAGTGATAAACCTCCTCAGCTTTTGTTTGTCTGGGGAAGTACTTGTCTCTCCTTCATTTTGAAGACTATGTTTGCTGGGTACAGTATTCTTGATTGGCTCTTTGGTTTTTTCCTTCAGTACTTTCAATATATCATCCCACTTCTTCCTGGCCTTCTTAACTGAGAAGTCTGAAGCCAGATGTATTGGAAACTCCTATGTTATTTGCTTTCTTTCAGTTGCTGCTTTTATAAACCTCTCCATATTTTGACCTTTGAGAGTTTTGTTATAATATGTCTTGTGATAGTTTTACAAGAATTGAATCTGATTGTTGATGCTCCCTATTGCATTTTTTATTTTATTCATTCTATTTTTTAGCTCTAAGATTTTTGTTTAATTATTTTTTATTATTTCAATCTTTCTGTTAAATTTATCCGACAATTTCTGAAGTGTTTCTCCGCATTTTCTTGAAGGTCACCGAGCTTTTTTGAAACAATTGTTTTGAATCTTTAATCAGGAAAATCATACATCTCTGTCTCTTTAGAGTCAAGTCACTGGCAGTTTAATTTGACTGTTTGGTGATGTCATGTTTCCCTAATTGTTCTTGAGTTTTGTGGTTGTGTATCAGTGTCTAAACACTGAATATGTAAGTATTTATTTCAGTCTTCACAGTCTCACTTTGTGACAATCCTCATACGGTATACCTGTGCAAAAATTTCATTGACCAGACTGTCTGTTTTGATCTCTAAGCACATTACCACTATATCTATCGTAGCAATACAGGGTAGCCTAAGCCCAGTTCTGTAGGGGCTGGCGCCACGGCTTATGAATTGGCTGTTGTGCACTCAACCCCTATTCTTTGTTTCTAACTGACCTCTGATGGGCTAGTCCTATTGACCCTTGCAATGCCTCCCATGGGAAAGGACTGGAGAGATCCTCCTGCATAAAAGTTCAGAATGGTGGGAAAGCTGAATGCCCACTTCTACTTCACTTTTTTCACTGTAGAAACTGTACATATAGGGGACTTTTCTGCTTGTGGTGCTGTGTGGGTTTGGGGGTGTGGCCATTGTGGTCACAGAGCACATTTCATTTCTCTTATCATCTGATTACATTTTTTCTCAGCTCTGTGGTCCAAGGGAATGTCACACTTTTGCTCCCAACTTCTGGAATATTCAGGGGGTAATCTTGTCGTTGGATAATTGCCAGTTGGTATTCTGTGGGAGTACAGTGGAGAGAAGCTGGAGAACTTCTTCTCTGTCATTTTGCTGACATCACTCCTCACTGATGATGTGTTGTTGCCATGGTGATTCTGCTCAGTACAATGGGAACCACAGGATTAGACACTGTTTTACATGCTTGGCTTCACATCAAGTGTCTCGTTGTATAAATAAATTTCTTGTTTAAAATTTTAAAAATAAAAGTTAATAACACTGAATCAAGTTTCTCTAACTGTAAAATGTGTCGACTGGACTAAAGATGACAAAGGTGGGTTTTGGTCATTGGACAATTCTAAATCTCCATGGGAGCCTGAGAACTGCTTGTGCCTCCTGAGAACCCTTGTATTAAATTATTTTTATATACTAGATACTATGCTAAAATGTTTTATATTTATTCTCTTATTGAATTATCAGAACAACCCTATGGAGTTAGGTATTATTATATTTTGTACATTACAGTACGCATTAAGAAAATTGAGACTTACAAGGTTTGTTAAATTATCCTTGCCACATAATTAAGTAAGCAATGAAGTCAGGCTTTGAACTCATGTAATCTTGAAACCTCATGATCTGCTGTGCTACCTTATTTCACGTATGAACTAGATATAAAGAGAACAGTTCATTGAATTGACAAGATTAAATAAAATAACTTATGCAATGTTGCAAGTCTAATACGTATTAGTATGAGATTGCTATTTTTACATTTATCTTAAAAGAATAATAAAGCCTTATAACCTTACTTTTTTAAGGCAATGTTTTAAAAATTTCAGGGTACTTTAGATGCTCATGAATTACATAACTTGGTAAGTTTAGAAAAGTTGAGAACAATTAATGTGATGCACCAATGAATCATTCCCACTTGCCTAAAGTTTAACTTTTCATTGACATCATTGCTCAGAAATCAGTCATCAACAATCATATCTGGAAAACACAAAATACAAGTGAGGAAATGTTGACTGTTTTGGCAATTTTTAACTGGAGAGCCAAAACAGTAGAGCTGGAAGGAACTGGATCAACTGGGTAGCTGACAAAACGGAGACCTAGAAAGGTAACCATAAGGTGAATGAATAGATATTTTCTTACTTTAATTCTCTGATTGTTTTATAGCATATCCCAAATTGATTTTCTTATGAAACAGAAGTAGTAGGGTCAACCACCAAAATGCTGGCAGAACAAATTGGGGTAACAATCCCCAAAATCCTTCTACTTGATCTTTCTATAGCAAGGATAGCAACAAAGTTGCATCACTTCTAAAAAGATGCTACCTACTCTCATATACACATAACACTTTATGAATCATGGAGTACCTCAGAAAACATGTTGCAGCTTAATAATGATGAAGCAATAATTATCATTATTTCATGAGCACTAAAATCATAATAATGACTATATCTTGTTGCACTATATTCTTTCCACACAACAGAAATTAAAAGTATTATATCAATCAGTCTGATACTGAGTATAATTGCAACTCTATTTCCTAGACCATTCATTCCTAAATGCAAATCTTAAGGTTTCAAGACAGTCAGAAAATGTAAGTAAACTTATTTTGCATTCTGCATTCTCACAATTGCCTTTGTTCTCCATTTTACTTCATACGTGAAAAGACAAGAAGTATATGAAAAGAACAATTGTCTCTAATTAGCAAAACACTTGGAACTGTAGATTGAAAAAGAATGTATGGAGGTAAGTTCAGGCTTAGATGGGAAGGTAATACATATCCCAACCCCACCTATGCCTCTTGCCAGATAGGTGTGAGGAATCAAAAACAAGAGATAGAGAGAGAAAGAAATAGACACACAGATGGAGCTTGCTCCTTTGTTTACCTCGATAACAACAAAAAGCAACAGAAAGATACAGTGGAATGGAGAGATGAGGAGGAAACATAGGCTTTTGCATCAAACACAATTTCCATCACATCTCATTTTTTTCTATCTGGTGACCTTAGCTAAGTCATTTAACTTCTTGAGCCTCAGTTATTACCATGTTTAAAAAATAATATGAAAATAGGTACCTCATGTGGTTTTTCTGAGGATGAAATGAGACAGTGTGTATATAGGGTATATAGCAGTGCCTGGAATATAGTAGAAACTCAATAAACGGTACTTATTATGTTTATAATATTACCATTACCATTATCAATATATGTGTTGAAGTCTCTGAAGCCACAAAACACTACTTTTTGGCCTCTTGGTACTTCCAAACTGCCCAGTTCATAGAGTATAACGCACTAAAAAATGTTCAATGCTTAATAAATTATTGAACAATTCAACATTTTTTCAGTAGTTTCAGTAGTTCAGCATGCAGTGAGAAAGGAGATATGGCAGTGCCTTCATGCATGGTTATATAAAATAATGTAGCCTTCCCCAGGACTCCCAAAGAGAAGGTAGGTACCCTAGACACACTTACTAGGAACACTTTTGACATCTATCATACAAAAAATTAGGAAAGATTTTGTCTACCAACACCCCAGCCTGGGATATGGGATTTTTCTCTTTTTATTTGTCTGTGGTAACTTCTTCCATAACATGGATTAGTATTATTTCCATAACATGATTATTATGTCATGTGCACTATGATAATTTTTATATTGTGCAAACTTTGTACTTAGAGCATAAACTCTGTAATCACAATTGTGTAAGCTCTTTGAGGAAAAAAATGCTTCCTATTTGCCTCTGTATTTCTATAATGTGAGTAAAACCAACTCATAATAAATACTCACATGGATGGGTGCATTTCTCTAAGATATTACTTAAATTTGCCATGTATCATACTAAATACTTTATACAGATTATCTCATTTAATCCTCATGAGATCCCTATGAGGTAAGTACTGTCACCATTCTCGTTTTACAGATGAGAAAACTGAAGTAACTTGTTCAAGGATTTACAGCTACTAAATTTTGCAGCCAACGTCAGGGTATCAGATTCCAAAGCCCAGTTTGCTGACCATGACTGTAACCATGCCTCTTCCCTTTGGGGCTTATGTATTGTCCCTTTGAAGATGGTCTTCCCTGCCCTGAAGTTAGTGCCTCTTCTGTTACTCCAATAATTACATCCTGTGCATTTCTTTCAGAGCATTTATCCTAATTTGTAATAACATATTCATTCACATACCTATTTTGCTTGTTTCCTCAACAAACTGCAATCCCCTATATGGTAGGGTTAACCTGTTTTATTTGCTAACCTGTACCCAGCACCTCATAAGCTGTTTGGTGCACAGTAAGTGTTTGAGAAGCATGTGAAGATGAGATGAAGAATCAATGCAGAAACAATTACATGAAGGTCTAAGAAACTATTTGTTTCTTTAAGAACAAGAACTGTGACTATTCATCCTAGTTTCCCTGGCATCCAGCATAATGCCTGATACAGTAGGAACTTAAGAAATGTTTGTTGAGTGAATGAATGTCTATAGATAAGTAGGTTATATGGAAATAGATTCTTATTCCTATATGTAAGCCATTAGATGCTTTTTCTCATTAATCCCACAATTAACAAGCAAAGCATGAATTGTGACCACAGAGTTCCCTTCTACCAGGGAACAAAGATGTTAAACAAAATTGGAAATGATTTTGAGCATTTTAGTTTCTCCCATACTTCCTGCCCCTACCTTCTAATTTTGTTTTTTTAATCCACTTTCTTCCTTTCTAGTTAAGTTCATTTCTAAACTCTGCTAAAGCCATAATGCCTCTCTCTTTCTCCCTGATCTCCTTCATGGAGACCCATGGCCTCAAAGTAAGGTCTTACTCCCTTCCAAGACCTACAGAGTTAGGCAAATGGGAGCAACAATGTATTTTCACAAGCCCTCTACTAGAACCTAGGTTCTCAAACTTAGTGTCTATCTGAGAGGTTGTAATACAGATTCCTGAGCTCCACCCTCAGAGTTTCCGGTTTAGTTGGCCTAGGGAGGGTAGGCGCTGAGAATCTGCATTTTGAACAAGCTCCCAGGTGATGTTAATATTGATGCTGCTGACCTGGGATTATATATTGAGAACCAACAATATAGAGTGTAGATATAAGTCTAGAGTTCTCAAACCTAACCATATATTTGAATCACCTGAGAATTCAATGTCCGTGCTGCATTCCAGAACAACTAAATCAGAATGTCTGGGTATAGATCTATTTTTTTTTAAGTTTCTCAGGTGTTCTAATGTATAGCCCAAGTTCGAGAATCACTGTAGGTAGGTCAGCGCTTCTCCAGCTTAATGTTCATGCTATTGACTAAGGGCTGTGGTGGGCCCCTTGCTCATAAAATGTGGTCAGCAGAGCAGCAGCTTGGATATCTCCTGGGACTTATTAGAAATGTAGTGCTCTGGCCCCACATCATATTCTTACTTTTGAATTTATATTTTAACAATACCTATTAGAATTTAAGAAGAATTAGAGACCATGAAAGATATAAAATCTATTAGAAAAGAATAAACAGAATCCCAGATTCACCACTTAGGATCAGATAGAAAGCGGTCCTTCAGAGTCTCTGAACTCTGATTTGGTAGTTCTCTTCTAGTCATTCTGGGGCCTTTTAATCAAGTGTCTGTGCCTGCATATGCATTCATGGTGACATGCGAGAGTAGACACAAATCATGTGCAAGTGTGTGCTTTCTCCAAGTCCTCTATTCTTGTTTACTGCTGTCCACGTTTTACCCTGGACTGCACATCGTATTATTCTCCTTTCTGTTCACTCAAGGTCTTCAAACTTTCTGAACAACAGAAAATTTGCAATCCCTTTGTGGCTATATCACAGAGTACTATAATTTCCATAATTTTAGAGGAACAGGCATCCCAGGGAATGAGGTAGTGGGTGGATGCATCCATAGGGGAGGCAGATGTGCTAAGATGGGATGGGCATTCCTTCCTAATTCTACCAATAAGTGAAGCACAAGAACCACCAGTCTCTTTATGCTTTTAGAACAGATGGAGAAAATGTTTAAACTGCCTCTGATGAGTCAGAAATCCAAGTTCTATTCTGAGTTCTGTGGCTTTGGAAAGCTTATTTATCTCAGCTCCAACTAGTCAAGTTGTGGAATAACTTTGCCTTTAAAAAAAGAGAAGTCATAGAAAGCAGCAGTGCCAACAGTCAAGTTCATATTTCCCCTCTTACTCTGAGGGATAAAAATGGCTGCGCTGGCATCAGCCTTCAGCTTTAGAGAAGAAGGGATGAAGAATAGAAACTCTAAGTATTCCTCTCTGGATGAAAAAGATATGAAAAGGAAAAAGAGAGAACAGAGTCTGTGCAGTACACAAAAGCACCCATAGCTATGTCATTGAAAAGACGAGAAGAAGGAAATAATTGAAGATTAATGGGGAAAGTTATCCCTAGGTGGCTGAAGCACCAATGAAAGAATGATAATAATAATAACTAACATCTATGTAAAATTTTACTCTTTGTTTCATTTGGTCTTGCAATTTTATGAAGAACCTACTATGTAATTATTTCCATTTTATAGGTAGAAAAACCAAAGGCATCAAAAGTCAGTGTCCTCAACAAAGTAACACAGACCGTAAGTGTCAGAACTAGAGGATAACCATATTTTGTAGGTTTAAATTCTCAAAAGTTTCTTGAAAATATTATTCTATGGTTAAAAGATGGTAAATGCACCCAACTAGCATTAGGCCTTTGATGATGTTCACTTATAATCTGTCACTAGGGCGGCATTAATGATTTCCCCTAATCTAAGATAAATTCTATGAAGACTCACAGTGGGAGACAAAGGAGACAGGTCAGGTTACCAAATCATCTTCCAACTCCGTGTTTTCCAAACATCACTCAAAAATAGAAATCACATGTATATCTGTTAAACGTTTTGTTTCACTGGGAATCTCTCCTGAAGGTTCTGATTTAAAGCATCTTGGATGGGCCTGGGAACCATATTTTCAAGTATTGTCTTAGCTCAGGCTGCTATAATAAATTATCATAGACTGGGTGGTTCAAACAACAAGTATTTATTTTTTGCAGTTCTAAAGGCTAGAAGATCCAAGATCAAAGTGCTGGCAGATCTACTGGTCAGGTGAGGTCCCCCTTCCTGGTTTGCAGATATACATCTTCTTACTCTGTCTTCACAGGGCAAAGAGCAAAGAAAAACGAAGCAAGCTTTCTCATGTCTCTTCTTATAAGAGCACTAATCCCATCATGAAGTTTCCATCCTCATGAACTAATTACTTTCCAAAGGCCCCACCTTCTGATACCATCCCACTGGGGGTTAGAGTTTCAGCATATGAATTTTGGAAAGAAACAAACATGGAGTCCATAACACGTATGTACACCCATGTTTTTCTTTTTATTAGAGAAGATTAGAAAGAATTGATCTTCTTAATGCATAAATCTACAATTGTGATTAGAACAATAATTAACTGAAAGCATGTGTCATGTTAATATTTTTAATGCCTGCTTCTTTAATCCAGGCATCCCTTCCACAGCTTTTATTAATCCTATTTGTTATTTTGTTTTAGTAAAATGACCTGGTAATTAACGGGATGTTTTGATGTAATATGATCTGTGAGTAAGGATCCTTGCTTGCTGGCTGTATGTCTGAGCATTCTGCCCTGTGTTCACATATCACTTGCGTAAAAATACGTGAGCCTAAAGCTCTGATATTTTAGTTTAAATAATCTGGCAACCCTCTCTAGTGTTTAATGACCCTTGCTCTTAGGAAAAGAATTTCACACACATTCTAAATCTTTAATATGGCAATCTAGCTCATTTTGAGAGTATTGCTAGCTTTCTGTTATTGATGTTTACTGCCTCAGTCCTTTTTTAAATAGATGGAGTATAAATTCTAGTTGATAAATAATCAAAAAGCTAGGTTGGAAAGACTGTATGGAAAACCAGATGGGCAAGGTAGGGGAATCCCTGCTGTTGATCACTGTGTTCACTGACGAGGATTTATGGAGCTTGGATGGAATTGATTCCATGTATAGGCATTGAGTGAGAACATATGCAAGTTAAATTACAGCATATGTGGATCATAGGAGTTGTCAGATGAGGAAGTGGTGATAACATAACAATTTAGACATAATATAAAGAAGCTAGAGGCTAAATAAATCATGGTAATATAATTTAGTTAGGTTAGCCTTAGCAAGAAAAAAAATACCAGGAATAAAGTACAAAGCAATAATGATAACAAAAATACTAATAGCCAATATTATTCAGCATTTAAGTATGCGCCACAAATTATTCTAAGCACTTCATATAAAATACCTCAATTAATCTTGAAATAGGTACTATTGCTATCCCTGTTTTACAAATAAAATATTCAGCAGTAAAACCATAAGAGCCTGGGCTCTTCTATCTTACAGATAAAGAAACTGAGGCAGAGAGAGTTTAATAAATTTGACAAAGGTTAAACAGCTTATAAGTACTTGAGGTAATTGTGTTGATAGGCAAATAATATGTGATTTGAAATTCTACCTCAAGGTAGGTAACTGAGCTGCTCTATGCCACATCTCAGGTCCCCCAGCCTGGATACCTACCACTGCCTTAAAGGGTCTTCTCTTATTGAAATCTGCAATTACCACCATGATTACTAACTCCTGGCTCCCCAGTGAGGCCTCTTCTGATATCTTCAGCCTACCACCCCAAAAGGGAATTCAGCCCATTGAAGAATAGAATAGGTTGATGGGAATTGTAAGTCATACAAACAAATCCAAAATGAGGTAGTATGATGGAAAATTTCTACCAAATTAATAAAACATACACAACCAGTCTTTACAATTCAGAACCAAACAACTCATGTCCTTCATCAATTAGAGTGATTAAATCTAATCAAAGGCAATGACTATATGATCCCAGGCATAACTCGTCTACAGTTTTTGAATGTGTGAAGTCTTGCTGAGGAAGGGTCTAGAGCCCTTTAGGGATTACTGTCCACGTCCTAGATGCTGCTTGAAAATTAAAACAGACCTATTCAAAGTCAGCACATCCATGGAGAACATTCAGATCTTGTCTAACACAGGTACTAAGCAGCCACAATTTGAACAGCCTTTTTTGCTTTTCTGTTCACTTCCTCCATCTAGTTTGTAAAGAACTCTAAGAATTTTGGTTATATGAAGTACCTTCTTTACTTCTACAAAATCTCCCTTACAACCAAAAGAAATCCTCCATGGAAATACTTGTAAGGGGTTTGAGCTATGATAAGATATGCACATTTATGTGGAGAAGTAAAGATTGATTGACTCTTTTACTCTATGAAGAGAACAGGGTTAGTTATCGATTAGATGTTTTATAGCATCTTTCCTCTGAAAGGTTCAACTTATGCACAGTTGGGGAAAAGTTTGTCCAAGGGATATAATTTATGAGAGGGGAGGGAAGCAGGTGAGGGAAATAGTAAAAAATCATTAGGAAATATATAACTCCCTGAAAGACCAGGTGTGGGAAAATGTGCGTGTCAGGGAATGTGTTATCAATGCACTTGGAGAAAAATCTGAACCCTAGTTTATCATGAAATGAATAAAGATAAAGATGCATGTACACATATGCACACACATGCACACATACATAAATGGGATTTTAGGAATCATTAACTGAAAATATTTTTAATTAAAGTAATAAACACATATGGAGTCTGTGACCACCAAGCAACGCTGCCAATGAGCAGGGCCCAGACTTCCAGAGCTCAGTAACTCCAGATTCCCATTTTCCCTTCCTCCCAGCACAGGGATATCTATAGATGACAGGGTCCCCAGCAGGGGTTTGATCCATCCCTATCTGCTTCTCCCAGACACAGTGTTCTATCCCCAAATTTTCTCCCATTCTGATCCTTCAGCTTTGAGAATAAAAGTTTAGGCAGGCTTTCCAGTCTATGTCTAATGTCCTCTCTGCCACAGGGAGGAACTGGCAGAACATCAGTTATCTGATTGAATGGGGAAGGGGGGGGGGGATAGGGAAACTATAGAGAGCAAGAAATAAAAATTAATAGGCCAAAATATTATTCATTCGCACATGTGCACCAGCACAATGTAAGGGACAGTGAAAGAGAAAATTGATGGATATATGTAACAAGCAAAGAGATAAAGAGCTGATGAAGAAACAACTAGCTTTAGTTGACGGGTTTGTTTTATTTTATTTTCAACAGTGTGCTGGAAGACAAATACCTTAAAATAGCCGAAAACTCTCAAGGGTTTATTAATCCTTATATGCGAAGAGAGAATAAATCATCTGTGGCAAACATGCCACTAAATGGCTAGCAATATATTTAAAGCACTGTAATGTCTTTCCTCAATTAATTACTTGACTACAACAATGCCAAATAATTCACCATTTTTTGGCTTCGCTATCAATGTTAGGGAGAATACAGACTTAATTTGTCCTTTTAATAATTGTAACCTCCATGTTTCTCATAGATAAAATAGACAAAATAAAACCCAATTATCAAGGTTACCAGTAGACTTAAATGAGAAAACACACATGAATTTATTTTGCAAACTTTAACCACTACAAAATATGGTAGTTACTGCTATGTGATCCTTTACAACATCTCCTTAACATGCACCTATTAGCTACCAGATCAAATTTTCACCCCCATCCTCTGCCACTGTAGACTTTTCTTAGCCACCTGAAATTCATGTCTGTCCTGTCTACTGTCATCAAGTGAGTGGTTTTTCCTTGATGCACCTATCATTGCCATCAGTTCCCTATGCGCATATGATAGCTCCAGCTCTTTGTTGCTGATTGGCTGCTGTTACAGGTGATGGAGGCTGATGCAGATGGATTCCAGCAGTCCTCATGAGTATTTTATGTGCTTCTGCTGATTTACAGCCAGTTCAGCATTCCTTTAAATGGCCATAAATTGGATTGATGTCATAAATCATATCTAGAGAAAGTGCCTGAGTACCAGTTCAGGCAGCTATGCTAATGTCTGCGAAAATAACAAAGAAACATCCTCATTCAGACCTGACTCTACCGTATTAAAAGGCCAGATTGTAAGGAGCTGTCAGTTACTGAGAGGGGAAAAGGTAAAAGGGGGAGAAAGGTCTTTGTAGGGATTATTAATAACACAGCCAGGAAGAAAGTATAGATGTGTGTCAGTGAGAATAAACAGGGGGGAGAAAAGGGGCTATGGAAAGAGTGATAAAAGAGTGTGCTGTGTATGGAAAAGATGAATGCAAATGAAATATACTGTGTGGCAATGGATTATATCAGTGGTTGATATATGGGATCGAGTATCAAATTGTTGAGCTGGCAGCCATTAATGTGATATAGTGGACTTGATATGCTGGGCGACGGCAGTCCTGGTGCAGGGAAAATAAAGAACACACTGCAGTCTTTCAAAACAATGGTTCAAAGAAAAGACAGAAAATTATAGCATTACAAGTTTATGAAACTAAAATTGTGTGAGATAATTATGGCTTCTGATAGGGTTCATTATTCTTTATCTATCAGCTCTCCAACCTCGTAAGGAAGAAAAGGGATCTTAAGGGGAGACTATCTGTTTGTTCTACAGGGAGGATCAGGGTGGGAGCTTTTTCATTCCATCAAGGATAACAAAAGTGACCCAGAAGTTTTCTCTGGTGAATGAGCTCCCCCTGGATATCGTAGCCAGGGAGGCTAGCATCCCCAAAATACCTCAATAGAACTGTTTTGAACCAGCACTCATTTTTAGGATTGCTAGGAATTTAATTTACTCCCAGAAATTGCTACTCTGGTTCATTAACTAATTCCTTCATCAGACCTTTATTGATAACCTACTATGTGCCAAGCACAGTACTGGGGTTTCAGAAATTAATGCAAGGAAGTCTTTGAAACAGTTACCTATTTCTGGGTATCTATCCTTTGGCCACTGCATTTGGATAGTTTGTCACACAACATACTGTAGCTGGCCCGTTTAAAGAAAGTCCCAGGACAAAAACATAGTCAGAGGCCTGCAGACCACTCCCAGTGATTTCAAGTCCACTGCTGGCTGTCCTTCTGCTGGCTCCTGAGTCCTGACTCTGTACTCTAGTATGCAGCATGTGCTATGGGCACTGAGATTTTCACAATTGTTTGGACTTCATTTTTTGGCTTATTGAAGCTTAATTTCCCACTCTGATTTGACTTTCCTCATGCACCTCCTATGGCCGAAGGCTAGTGTGAGAGAAGTCTTCATTGAATATCCCCACATCCCCATTTTCCTCATCACCACCACCATGCACAACCCAAAGCCAGCATCCCATCAGACACCCAGCCCTCACTCCACCTGTCTGTATTCAGACAATTTGTTCAATTTTTCCTTTTAATGGACCCTGAACCTATACTGCCTCTTTTTTGTTTTGTGCACATGTCTTCATCCTTGGTTTTCCCCTCATTTTGTGCATTCCACGTGAGCAATCCTATCCACCCCTCTAAGGATCAGATTGCTTCCCCAGTGGCCAATCTCCCCAAGTTCTCCATTTCCTCTTTCTTGCCCTTGAACTCTAGCCCCAAGCATCAGACTGAACCACCTAATGAACAGGCTCACCTCCATGTCCGAGAGGCATGTCAAGCTGAGCAGAGAAAAGCCTACTCTTCCTAATATTTCTTCAGCCTCTGTTGAGAGTATGTCCGTCTTTCCAGTCACTCCAATTAAAGCATCGGAGTCATCCCCCATTCCTCCTTTTCTACAACCAGTCTCACAAAGTCAGTTAAAGAAGTTCTTCTAGTCCTACCTAAGGCATGAGTTTGCAATCTGCTCCTGACTCTATCTTCTGATAGTCACTGTCTGAGATCAAGTTTTTTCCACCTTGGTACTTATCTCCCCACTTCCATTTTGGAATGGAATGGATTCCATTCCAATCCATCCTGCTTACTGCTAACTGCATATCATTCTAAAACATATATCTCATGGTATCACTCCTTTGTAAAAATTCCATATTTATTGCATTATTTAAAAGTGTAATGAATGCACAGATTGATGCTTATTTGCTTGAAACAGAAAGATCATGTTACATAGCAGGCATTCTCTATGGCACAAACATACTTTCTAATCTCATCTCAAAACACACATCCTCACTACAATTTACATTGCTCTCAACAGTTTGAAATACTTGCCAATCCCTAAAAATACTTTAGGGTACTAACCAGGTCAGTGAAGGCAGCCCACAAAAGACACACTTTCCAGAGTGATTCCACAACAAATCAATTTTCCATTTCTGCAACCCCAGGCAGAGCCTCCACAAGATTCATAAATTGACCTAGTCTCTGCAGAAGAAGACACATGACATGCTTTTGCCATGACCCTTGGGATTCTTTGGCCTAGAGCAATCTTAGAGTTATCAATAGGGATACTCGGTGCATCCCAGTGCAGACACTAATCGGATTGGAAAGTTACCCATTTCAATAGTTCCCAAAAACAAGATTGTATAAGAATCACTGCAGAAATTCCAAAAATACAGATTCCTATGTCATGTAGAAAGTACAATTTAGAGTTCTGGAATGGGAACCAAGAATATGTATATATGTATATATGTATTTCAAATAACCTCTCCCAAATAGCTCTGAGGCTCAGGCCAGTGTAGAAATCAGTGGTTGGAATTAGCTCAATAACAAAACCAGCTTAATTAACAGGCATTCACATTGGTGCAGAGGAGTTCAAAACAATAACAAAAGTTGGCTGGGGGTGGGAGTGGTGGTAATCAGGGGATGAGGAAGAAAACTAAAGCCTCCAAAATTCCTTTCAAATCCCAGAGATGATAGCATTTTATTTTGAGGCTGATAAATAAAAGATAGCCTCTCCCATCTGGCTTTACGATATGGAAACATTGTTAATGAGACATTTGTAAAAGTGCCACAGAGTCGTTAAAAGAGCATGACTATGGTTCTTAAATTTTAAAATTTGAGCACCAGGTTTCTGTGTGTTGTGTCTTACACAAATTGTAGAGTCACTAATGTGGGCACCTGGCATTTCCAGAGGATCTTATTTGCATTTCTCACAAATTAATGTTGTTTAAAACCAATGCAAATCTCACTTTTTAGCTCACAGTTTTCCTGTTTTTAAATAATATCAGTTCTAACCATCTATCCAACCCCTGTGCTTATTCTAACTTGGCAGTTGATTAACCTGGCAGCAGAGCCACCATCATGGTGACTCAATGGCAGCAGAAGCACTGCTGAGTGTCCAGGCTGTCAGGAGTGGTTGTAGGAGCAGCTCTGCTGAGGGGCCTCCCATGATCACCATGGACTCATATGTCACATTCTTTTACCTGATTAACTTGGTAAGCACCCAATCTTGAGTAGCATTACTTTGGATGCCACTGAGAGTTCCCCAGATACAGTCATTTTTCAGCATACATAAGTAGACTTTTCTGTAATTGAGTTAGCATTTGTTAATCTGCATTTGTAACGGCTTTCGTTCTTTCATCAAGACCTTGCTGGACTTATGTTTCTTTATTGGCAAAATAATAACAACCCCTTCACTTCTGCCTCTTGTTAGGGATGGCCAGAGACACAAATAATGTGTATCTGTGAGTGAGTGAGCTAGTGAGTTACTGAATCCTGCTGAGAGGTGGCTGGTGTTGCCTTGGGGTGAGGGGAAGAGTGAGCTCTGTGAGACATATGACAGCAGTTCGAGGAAATGGAAAAAGAGTAAAGCAAGAGGAAGCCTGTGGGTGCATGGCACATGGCCACACAGAGAAGCTGGTAAAAGGACAAAACCTGCAACATCAATAGCAGAAAGAAGAATGACAGCAGGAGCAGAGTATATTAAGCCCAGAATTTTTCTTTCTTCTAAGTTCAGAATCACCATCAGTGCCAGTAAGTGGGGGCTGAAAAAAAAAGGATGGCCAAACAGGCTGAAGAGTTGTGATGGGGAAAGAATATAGAGGAAAACACTGGAAAGGTGTAGGAAAGAAGAACTAAAAGTATGACCACTTTTGTTGTTATTGTTGTATTGGCCATTTGAGCAAAAGGAAGATAGGAGAAAAACTCTTCTGCTTCTGGGAATTAGAAATACCCCTTTAAAAACATTTTTAAACCTAAATATCTCAGCCTTACCAGCCTGAGGCTATAAAATTAATATTCAATTATGATGTTTGAACTCCCAGTCTGCTTCACTTTGTGAAGTCTTACCTTTCACCAAGTTTCCCTTCCAAAACATTGTGAGGAATATGAAAATGAATGCCAAATCTGACCTCTTCTGCCTGCCACCCCACACGCCACCCAGGCCTCTGGTTACCCAGCTATGCTCCTCCTCCTCCTCAGATGGCTTTCCTCAGGTGGCTGCAGCTTGGCTCAAACCCCTTCACTCTCAGTATATTCCCTCCGAGCATCTTCCCCACATTCTCATGGTGGAAGCCGAGAAATCTGCAGTTTTAAAGAGAGTTTTACAGATGGTTTGGAAATAGTGAAACACAACCTGAAGAATAACTCATATCTACCATTAGATGTGTTCATGCTGAGTGCACAGACCTGTCTTCCTTTAACGTGCTTTAATAGTTCAAACAGCCCTAACTTACACCTTGTCTGTCTCCTTAAAGCAGAAGCAAGCATTCGCCCCTCACTCTGACATAAACAGCTCCAGTAATCTCTATGTCTCAGTACCAAACTGTCAAAAGAACCCAGGAAAAGGGAAACTGTTTGCCAGTAATGTCAACTTCAGGTGACACTCAACCTCCTCAACTCCTCAACACTCAATACTCAACCTCCTTCTATGTGGTCACTTACTGCCCCAGAATTGATCTCTCAGTGGGAAGATTCTCTTCTTCTGCAACTGTCCCAGCCATTGTGGTATTGTCTTAAATATTTTCCCTCATATACTATGAATATACTATATTTCACACACCTTTAATAACTCCAAGGGTAGGTAATAACTGCAAAGTAGACCAAGCCGTACATATTCACATACACATCCCCAGAAGAACAAGCACATCAATGTGGGATCATGTCTTTCTCAGTCTTTGACCATTTCCTAGAGCTGCTTTCTCTCTCTCTCCTCTGCTGGACACCTGCTTGAGGCTGAGATCCTGACAGTGAATGGGCTTGGGATATACTCACCATGTTACCTACTTTTCCAGAATTATTTTAAACGCATTCTCTTTTATTTTCAATATTTTCCAATTTTGATAATAAATTACATTGTCACTTCAGATTGATGGGGATTAACTGTGATGACGAAATGAGGCATATTAACAAAGGCCCTTACCACCACTTCCTATACTATTGCATAAGCCTCTTACCTGAAAGATCTGTTTCCACTATTAGCTACCGTTCATTTGTTTAACAAATATCACTAAGCACTTATTCTACACTTGAATTTTTCTCAACACTGTGTATATAATAATAAAACACTCAAGATTAGTGCTTTCAGGCCCAGCATGGTGGCTTGCTCATATAATCCCAACACTTTGGGAGGCTGAGACGGGAGGGTCACTGGAGCCCAGGAGTTCGAGGCTGCAGGGAGCTGTGACTGTACCACTGCACTTCAGTCTGGGTGACACTTTTTTTTAAGAGAAGGTTACTACTTTCACAAAGCCTACATTCTAGGGGACCAAAATAAAGTATTTTACAATAAAAATGTGAACATAACACACTTCCCTTTCCAAAACCTTTTAGGCCCAACCTGGTGGCTCACTCCTGTAATTCTGGCACTTTGGGAGGCCAAGCAGGAAGAGCCCTTGAGGCAAGAAGTTTGAGACCAGCCTGGGCCACATAGAGAGAACCCGTCTCTATAAAAAAAAATTCCAAAATAATAATAATAATAATAACTGAACATGAGTTGCTACCAGCTATTTTTTGCTTCCAGGAGACTACAGTGGGAGGATTTCTTGAGCTTGGGAGGTTGAGGCCACAGTGAGCCAAGGTCATGCCACTGCACTCTAGTTTGGGTGACAGAGGGAGATCCTGTCTGTAAAAGAAAAAAAAAAATTGCTTGCAAACTAAAATCCAAACTCCTTAGCCAGAAACTCCAACCTTCCCTAGCCCCTAACCCCTAGGCTTTTCCCCTTAGTTTCTTAATGTAATCACATTTCACCAACAATGTCCCACATTTCCCCATTATCTTTTCACATCTTAGCCATTTGTGCTCTTTACCCTTCTCAGAATAGCACTGCTCACTTTTTCCCTTCTGGAAACCCCTGCTTATGTGTCAAGTTTCAACGTAATGCCCTTTAATTTCTATAGCTTTTCCTTGCCCTTGAAGGCAGAATTAATCACCCCCTTATCTATGAGTCCAAAATTCTTTATAAACACGTTGGTCTTAGCACATTTTACATCATAGTTTGGTTAATATGTTTATGGGTCTTTTTCTTCCCCTAGACTATGAGTTCCTCAAAGGTAAGGACCATATCTTATTTATCCCTTAGTTATCTATACCAAGAATATCTAAGTTGCTCAATAAATATTTGTTAAATTTACTTAGAAACTGAAGGACAGTAATATGTTTAAAACACAAGATTTTTGTAAGAATCTTTGATAAGAGGTTGGCAAGAATAGCAGAGGATGTGATCAACAACATGCAGTGGTTTTCACAGAGGGCTGGAAAAATCTAAAAGTTTGGTGAATGTAATGTAAATAACAAAATACGAAAGGAAAAAGGTGAAAAAATATTTATTATGTTTGTATCAAACATGAATGCATGGATGTTTAAGTTATGAAAGAAATACATTCTGTTCCCTTAAGACCATACCTTGTGGTAGAGTCATGTAATATCTGCAAATATGCTAGGACATTGTATGCCAGCATGACTCTGTTTCTCCCCTCTATGGCTGGGTGAGGAAAAGAAAATGTCAAGGGGACAATGCAAGGTTATTCATATAGTACTCTCCACGTAATGTAAAACTGAATACAAGTAAAGACACAGCATGGAGGTCTATTTTCCAATTTTCCAACCCAGATGATGAATTGAGCACATAATTTTACCTCCCTTCCTAGAAAACTCCCACCAAATAGGAATGAAGAAATGCATACAAAAAATAAGAAAATCCAAACATTGTTGGAAAATAGAAATGAGTATAATTGTTGAATTTGAAAGTTCAAAGACTTTCTGAAAGATAAGAGACAACATGATGTTAATTTCAATGCGAGAACCAATAGACCCAGGAGAGAATAGCAGCCGAGGTATCTATTATTCTTCCTAGGAACTCCAAGGAACTCCAAAGAAGAATCATTTGTAGGTTTTTGCTTCATTAATCTTGGCTTGGCTACAGAATTAGACCCTTAGCTCTAAACGAAATATGTATTTTAATAATGGAAGTAGAGGGTTGAATTCAGGAAGGAGAGCAAAGCAAAACCCCACATAAATTGGAACTCATACTTAAGTATATAAAAAAGTAGAGAATAATAAAAACAAAAAAGAAATGAACAAACAATAGTGCTTTGTATGTCTTCAAATTTTATACGAATGAATTCATATTGTATCCACCCACAACTGAACTTTTTCACTAATTTCTTTTTGTTTCAAATGCCCATTTTGATACACTATATTTCAGAATAATAATCTCAAATCTTGGTCAAGATGTTTGCCTCTGGCCCATCATAATTTTTTTTAGTAAACTGACATGCACATTAAATGTTTATAACCATGCCTAGCACATAGTTAATACTCAATGAAACTTATCTATCATTACTATTTTTCATCATTTGTTATAACTTATTTGTGTGAATATACCATTTATATATTCATTTCCCTTTTGATAAACTTTTAAATTTTATTCAATATTTTACTTGTTAGAAAAAATTATAATGAACCTATTTGTACATTTTTTGTGTGTGTATGTGTGAGAATATCTTATACCTGGAAGTGAATTATTTTGCTACAGTAATGACTCTAAACAAATCACACCTCTCTGTGTCCATGTGTATTATTTCTGCCCATATTGACTTGTCCTGTCCATGAGACTTTTTTGGGCAATAGGTCATTGCTGGCAGATATTCTCTATTGACTGCACATCTTACAAACAACATACCGATTGGCCTTTTGTTTCAGCCTATCTCTTCAGGGGTTTGTAGAGCAAACAGCTTTAGAAGATAAAGATAGTGTCTCCTTGTAGTGCAAAGGACAGATTTAGTTAACATCCAGTATCATAGAGGTGGTATCTTCCTTTGGGGCAAAGGGCAGGCTTCCTTATATTGCAGCTTGTTATAAAAGATTCAGGTTTCCACAAGCTCAGAGTTTCTTAGTTGTCAATGAAACCCACTGCATGTGGTATAGAGGAATGCTATTGATTTTTGCCTATTGACTAATTTCCAGCAACATTGTTGAATTATTTGCTTAATTATAACAGATTGAAAAAGATCTTCTAGAATTGTATATGTACTTAGTCATATTATGTTTAGAAGATAAGAATTCAATTATTCCTTTCAAAAGCTTCTCATGTATATGTGTTACTTCTTGCCTCTTTACAAACACTTGGACCTGTAATATTGTGTTGAATAAGAGGCGTAACATCAAGTAACTTTAAGATCTTTCTCACTTTACAAAAATGCTTCTATATTTCATGTGGCACATACTCCCTGTTAGGTTTTTGAAAGAGAACTTTAGGAAGGTAAGGAAGATTTCTTCAATTCTTAGTTGACCTAAATGTTGTAACACTAATGGGTGTTAAGTTGGATGATTTTCCATGAATCTATTGATAAAATAATTTTTTTTTGTTTTAATCAGTGCTGTTTATGTGAAATCGTCCTTGCATTTCTGAGAAAAACACTATTTGGCAGCTTCTTCATTCAGTTTTGCTTAGTTCCCAAAATGCACTGTAAAATATTCTCTATTTAAATTTTCTTTGTAAAAGTGAACATAGGACAGGTGATAATTTCACTAAAAGTTTAGCAAACACTACCCTGTGGAACTGTGTTAGTCTGAGGTCATATTGTTAATACATTTTGACAAATGAATAATGATTATAAGTGTATTCTAGTTTTTAATTACTTTATAAATTAGTAACTTCGGCGCTTCTGAAAATATCTGTATTTTCTACTTTTTAAAAATTATTACTAAAGAGTACATATTATTTTCTTATTATTTTAACCTCCATATACATTTTGCTGTATACTTTTTAAAATTCCTAATATTATTAGTAGTTTCTTCTTCTTTACCTTCTAGCTATTGTCAAATGACTATTTCACTTATCTTTTACGATAACCATGCTTTGATTTTGGTTGCTACATTTAAAAAATTGGTGATATTTCAACAATCTTGACTCTTATTTCTATTTTTTTTTCTTTTGTAATGATTGTTTTGGATTTACTTTGCTATTATACTTTATAGACACTGAGATGTCCGTGACACAAAATAAAGTGAATATATCTTAAGTTTATAATTGGATGCATTTTCATATATGTGTGTACCTGTGAACAATCATCATAACCAAAATATTGAACATTTCTGTAGCCCTGTGAGGTTCCTCACACCCTTTTGTAATGCACCTATCATTTTCCTCAATATTGCATGATCTCCCAGACAACCACTGGTATGCATCCCATCAATATGGATTATTTTTCATCTCTAAAATTTTATATAAGTAAAAACAGAGTTTTCACTTTTTGGCCTGGCTTCTTTCACTGAGCATATTTCTTTTGAAATTCATCTATGCTAAGACATGTGTCTATAGCTTGTTCTTCTTACTGCTGAGTATTATTTTGATTTAACAGATTATACAACACTTCGTTAATCCATTCAATATTGAAAGACTTTGAGTTGCCTCCCGTTTCTGCCTATTACAAATAAAGTCGCCACAAAGATTAGTGTGTATAGGTATTTCTTTTGGCTAAGTAACTAGGAATACAATGGGTATTTCACATGATTTGGCCAGGTTTAAATTTTTACAAAAATGTCAAACTGTTTTCCAAAGTAGTTGTGCTATTTTATATTTCCACAAGCAGTGTATTAGAATTCCAGTTGCTACAATTTCATGTCAACACCAGGTAGGAAGAGCCTTTTAAATTTTATCTGTTTTAGAAGGTGGTATAGTTATCTCTTAGTGGTTTTAATTTGCACTGATCTAATTACCAATTAAGCCTCTTCTCATGTATTTATTTTTAATCTTTTTTTGGTGGAGTGTCTATTCAAATATTTTTCTATTTTGTTATCATATTGGATTGTAATTGCTCTTTAAATATTATAGACACAAATCTTTTCTCAGATAAAAGTTTTATAGGTACATTTTCACAATATTTAGCTGTTCTTTATAATTTCTTAACTAACTTTTGAAAAGCATTTTTTTGGTGAAATACAATGAACTATGTTTTATAATTTGTTTTTTATCTCATACTTAAAAATCTTTGTCTAACTCACAGTCATTAAGGTTTTCTCCTGTGTTTTCTTTTAGAAATTACAGAATTTTAGATCTTATATTTAGATCTATGATCCATATTAAGTATTACATGTAATATGAGGTAAGAGTCAAAAACTTTTTTTTTTTTTTGCATTTGGATATCAAACACCATGTCTTGAAAGATTGTCCTTTATGCATTAAATTGACATAGCACTGTTCTTAAAATCAAATGACAATTATGTGTGAGAATCTATTTTGAAGGTTTTTTTTTTTTCTCTGACTACCTAAATATGTCTTTATGCCCATGCTGTGATGTGGAGATAGGCGTAGCATTATATTAAGTTTTGAATAAACAGTAATTCTAGAAGCTTTTTAAATCTACTTCTTAGAATTTTCTACACGAACAATTATGTTTTCTCCAATTAAAGAAAATTTCACCTTTTCCTCTAAAATCCGGATTTATCTTATTTTGTTTTGTTCATATTTTTCCTGTCTTTTTGAAGTAGCTTCAACCTCCAGTTCAGTGTTTAACAGAAATGGAAATAGACATCCTCACTTTTCTCTAATTTTAGAAAGAACACATTCAGCTTTCACCATTAAGTGTGATGCTATCTGCAAGGTTTACACACACGCTTTTCAACAGGTTGAGGAAGTTCACTTCTGTCTTATATTTGCAGTGAATTTTTAGTCAAAGAATTGATGGGTTTTTTAAAATGATTTATATATACATATTACAATGATCATATGGTTTTTCCTTTTATATCATTTAATGTAGTGGATATTGGTTGATTTCAGAATGTCAAATTAACCTCATATTCCAGGTATAAGCCAAGGTGTATTACCTTCATATATTTTGTTAATGAAATTTGCTAAATATTTTGTTAAGGGTATTTTTGTGGCCAGGTGCAGTGACTCATTAATTTTGTTGTTGTCGTTGTTGCATTTGCTTTGGGTGTCTTAGTCATAAATTCTTTATCCCAGCCAATGTCCAGAAAAATTTTTCCTTCTGGAAATTTTATGGCTTCATATCTTACATTTAAGTCTTTAATTCACCTTGAGTTAATTTTTGTATATGGAGAGAGATAGGAATCCAGTTCCATTCTTCTGCATGTGGCTATACAATTTTCCCAGCACTATTTATTAAATATGGTGTCTTTTTCTCAGTACATGTTTTTGTCAACTTTGTGAAAGATCAGATGGTTGTAGGTTCGTGGCTTTATTTCTACATGCTCTGTTCTATTACATCAGTCTATGCATGTACCTTTATACAAGTACTATGCTGTTTTGGTTACTATAGCCTTGTAATGTGATTTGAAGTTGGGTAATGTG
This sequence comes from Rhinopithecus bieti, assembly GCF_001698545.2. Taxonomy (NCBI): domain Eukaryota; kingdom Metazoa; phylum Chordata; class Mammalia; order Primates; family Cercopithecidae; genus Rhinopithecus; species Rhinopithecus bieti. Next base: position 86,423 of record NW_016819633.1, on the reverse strand, counting down.
ATGCCTCCAGATTAGTTCTTTTTGCTTGGGATTGCATTGATTATTCAGGCCCTTTTTGGGGTTCTACATTTGTTTTAGGATTTTTTTTTCTAATTATGTGAAAAATGACATTGGTATTTGGATAGGAATTGCATTGAATTTATAGATTGCTTTGGGCAGCATGGCCATTTTCACAATATTGATTTTTCCAATCCATGAGCATTGGATGTTTTTCCATTTATTCGTGTCATGTATGATTTATAGTTTTTTATATGTATGATTCAGTGTTTTATAGTTTTCCTCGTACAGGTGTTTCACCTTCTTAGCTGAGTCTATTCCTGGGTATTTTTTTTAACTATTGTAAATAGAATCAAGTTTTTGATTTCACTTTCAGGTTGGTCTTTATTGCTATATAACATTGTTGCTGATTTGTGTACACTGATTGCATAATATGAACTTTACTGAATTCATTTACCAAATCTAGGAGTCTTTTCAAGGATTCCTTAGGGTTCTTGGCATTATATCATCAGCAGATGAGATAGTTTGATTTTCCCTTTTCCAGTTTCAATGTCCTTTTTCCCTCCTGCCTGATTGTTCTGGCTAGGACTTCTAATAGTCTGTTAAATAGAAGTGGTGAAAGTAAGCATCCTTGTCTTGTTCCACTTCTGAACAGGAATGCTTTCAACTTTTCCCCATTCAGTGTAATGCTGGCTGTGGGTTTGTCATATATGGCTTTTATTAATTTTTAGATTTGGTCTTTCCATGCCTAGTTGGTTGAGGATTGTTATCATGATAGAATGCTGAATTTTATGAAATTCTTTTTCTGTGTTTATTGAGATGCTCATTTTGTAAAAATTCTGTTTATGTGATGAATCATATTTATTGACTGGCATGTGTTGAACCATCCTTGCATCCCTTGGATGAAACCCACTGGATCATGGTGAATTATCTTTTTGATTTGCCTGTTGGATTCAGTTTGCCAGTATTTTCCAGTATTTTCTTGCATTTGCCACGGATATTGGCCTGTAGTTTCTTTTTTTATTTTCTTCTTTTTTTTTTTTTTGCATGTCCTTTCCTAGCTTTGGTGTCAAGGTGATATTGGATTCATAGAATGAGTCAGTGAAGATTTTCTCCTTCTTGATCTTTTGGAAGAGTTTCAGTAGAATTAGTACCAGTTTGTCTTTGAACATCTGGTAGAATTTGGCTGTGAATCCATTTGGTCTGGTGTTTTTTTTTTTTTTTTTTTCCTGTGTATAATAGGTCTTTTCCTTATCTTTGTCTTCTTCTTTGAAGATTTTCTCTATCACCAGTTGAATAAAACTTTATTGTGACAGGTGTTAGTGTAGATTTCTTCTGATTGTGGTTCACTGGGTTTCTTGGTTTTGTGGTTTTAGAATCCTATCAAATTAGAAAAATTTTGGTTATGTCTTAAAATATCTTTATCCTTTTCTCTCCTATGTTTTTGAAATTCCAATGACATATATATTAGGATGTTTGATATTTTCTCACAATTCATTATTACCATACTGTTCCTTTTTGCCATGTCTTCAAGATCACTAATATTTTCTTCCAGAGTGTTTAATCCACCATTAAATCTGCCCAGTGTATTTTTTCACTTTATACGGGTTAATTTTTTCTAGCAGCTTGATTTGATTTCTTTTTATATCATCCATATCTCTCTTTAACAAGCTGAAGTTTTCCTCTTCACTGTGAGCATATGGTATATATTTATAATCTGGTTTTAATGTTCTTTTCTGCTAATTCTCCAATGTCTGTTATTTCTTGTTCTATTTCTGATTATTGATTTTTCTTCTCATTATGGTTTGTATTTCTATGCTTCTTTTCATGCCTGTTTTTTTTTATTTGATGTCAGCCTTTCTCAATTTTATATTTTGAATACTAAATTTCTTATTTCTTTAAATAATTGTGGGCTTTGTTCTATTATGCAGGTAGGTTACTTTGTAACATTTTGTTTAAGTCTTTTTTTTTTTTTTTTTTTAAGATTTTTTAGGTGAGTCCAGACAGCCTTGACACTAGGTGTTGCCTAATAACAACTCTGACTAATAAGAACTAATTAGTTCTTATTATCTGACTAATAATCAACTCATCCTGGTGCTGTGTAAGGATTTTCCACAGGCTTCTTTCTAATTGGAATTTGCCCAACCATGTTAGTTTCCACACCTACATGCACTCATCAGTACTCATCTGAAGACTGGGGAAATCCTATGCAGATCCCTAGAGCTCTGTTTTTCTGTGCAGTTTTCTTTTGTCTAGTATTCTTTTCTGTGAATTTTCCACATCTTTGACTCCATATACCTGAATTCTACCCTGTTAGAATTTATTTTCCTCTCCCTGCTCTGCATCCTAGAAAATCTCTGCAAGTGTTGAGCTGGGGTAATCATACAGCTAACATTATTTGTTTCTCTTTCCTCATATCTCACTGTATTGTCTGCCTACATTCCAATGTTTGAAAATTATTGCTTTATATATTTTGTTCAGTTTTATAATTATTTTACATTACAGGTTAAATACAGTTCGTATTTTCACATTCTGAAGCAAAAGTCTCAAACCTCATTATTCTTTTTATAATTGTCTTCTGACAAATGGATTTAAGGTTATATATGTCATCTAAAATAAAACTTCATCCTGTAAGTCTGTTGTTCATGTCTAAATATTTTGTTATTTTGATTAGAATTTCCTCTTTGATTCATAAGTTATTAAAAGTATGCTTTTGGATTCTAACCTTATTGAATTTTATTGACCAACTTTAATTACTATTTCTAAGTATAATGCTTTCTTTTTAGAGAATTCGGTGAGCATAATTTTGGTTTATATCATTCTTTAAGTTTTCTTATGACTTAATATGTGGTTAGTTTTATATGTGCTTTAAAATAGTACTTACTCATTATTTGTTGTATGCAGTTTCTTTATAAAAATCAATTGTACTAAGCTTGTTCAATTTTTCTGTATCTTCACTGATTTTCTCTTTTCATCATTGCTCATATTCTGAACTAACTGGTAAATGTTTACACTATGATAAGAAATCTGTCACTCTCTCCTTGAGATTCTTTGCTTTTTTGCTTCATATAATTTAAGTCTATTTTTAAAGATATGAAATTCATGATCATTATGTAGTCTATTCTATTTGTAATTAAGCATAATTATTTTATGTGCATATATGACTTCCTGACATTAATACATTTATACACTTTTTAAAACACAGCATTTTACAAATAAAGGAAGGTTAAAAAATAAATAGCAATCAACCATATTCCATTTTATTTAATTTTATTGTGTGATAAGAAAGAAAATTTGTAAATAGGATTACAATAAAATACACATGAGAATAGAATGAAATTTTAACTATTGAAGTGCTTTCATAAGGATAAAATACTCTACCAATATAGTCATGTGTGTATAATGACATTTTTATCAAGACTGGTGGGCATATACAACAGTGATCTCATGAGATTATAATACTGCATTTTTACTAGACTCTTCCTATGTTTAGAGATGTTCAGCTATACAAATACTTACTGTTGTGTTACCATTTCCTACAGTGTTCAGAACATTAGCATATTGTATAGGTTTGTAAACTAGGAGCAACAGGCTATAATATTTAATGTAATGTGTAGTAAGCTTTGTCATCCATATTTGTGTAAGTACACTCTATGATGTTCACACTAGGAGATAATCTCCTGACAATGCATTTCTCAGAACATATCCCCATCATTAAGTGACACATACCTGTACTAGATATCACTGGTCCTGAATTGTTATTCTTGATTCGTCTGCAAAAGTACAAAGTCCACCCTTAGTTGGTCATTACAAAAATGGGAACAAGGGAAGTAATTGATCAGCCAAAATAATTTTAAAATCCATTTCAAAACTAAAAAATCATAGAGGAACTGCATAAATTCATGGATTAAGCCATTAAGGGTTGAATTAAAGTGTAGAGACTAACAAGAGACTTTTATTTTGTTAACGTGTATTTCTTTGATTTTCATAAAGAACAATATTACTAGGTGGTTTGTCATTATTAATGACTAATAATTCTAAGGTAATAACCTTCATATAAATTGTATCACATTCTAAATATCAATGTGGTCAGATCTATTTTTCTACTTTCTTTGTGTACTATTTATCAGTCAGTTTTTATACATACCAATTTTAATGACTCTGGCATTCTAATACCATCTCAATGTTAACTAATGCAAACTACCTCTCACTATTCTTTTCAGAATTTACAGAATCTTATAATCATTAATTTTCAGGATGACCTTTAAAATATTTTTAACTGTTTGAAAACATCCATTGATATTTTGACTGGAATTATATAATTTTATAAATTGTATTATATGGAGAGTTAATATTGTTAGTATTGAATCTTGGTATTTACCTTGCTATATTCATTATTTTTGGTAAGTTTTTTTGCACTTCTCTTACATCTCTCATTAGGTCTATTTGTATATATTTTATATTTATTATTGCATATTATTAAGTTGGACATATAACTTGCTATTCAAACCATCAGAATTTAATAGTGAAAGGAAACACTATTAATAATTACAATAATTACTCTTAAATAACAGGAATAAGTTGAATCTTATAGCTATTATTAACATGCTTGTTTTCTACCTTATGTTCTAAAAGGTTAATGCAACTGACTAAGAAAGAAATGCTGCATATGTACATATTTTTTTACATAAGCAAACCTCTCTATTTCTATTGTGTGATAATTTATAGTGAATGCTGTTAGTTTCTCAAATTGTCAAGCATGTTACGTTCCTAGGTATCAATGAGGGATTGGTTCCAAAACATCCCCACAATCCATACTACTGCAGTTACCAAAATCCACTGATGCTCAAGTCACTTATGTAAGATGGTGTCATGTTTTTATATAAGTGACACACATCTCCCCATATACTTTTAATCATCTCTGGATTACTTATAACCCTAATACAATGTAAGCACTATGTAAATAGGTATTATATTGCATTGTTCAGGGAATAATGACAAGAAAGAGTCTGTACATGTTCAGTACAGATGCAACTACCTTCCTTTTTAGCATTAATTGATTTTGGTCTTGGTTTTGTGAACATGTGAGAATGAGAACAAAGTACAAATATTTTTGTGTATACAAAATAAGTATGTTAATCCCAACAGAAAGAATTCTCCAGGGGGCAGAGGGTACATTAAACAAACAGACAAAGTGATTGGACTAGTGAACCTTAGCCAGCCTCTGTCATAAGCCATAATGAATGCTGGCACAGTGGACACATTAACATCATAGCCATGCAACTTATGGATGAAGGCTATAAATGGGCCCAAGAGCTGTACTCCCACTATTATCAAAGGTGATCTAGCTACTACCATGGCTCGGGGTTCAACCTGCCTGCAACATAAGTCAATATCGAATTACTAATATGAAAAATCTTTATAGAAAATCCAACCAGTTACTCAGTGAGGAGTTGACTTAATAGGACCCCTTCTATCTTGGAAGACAAGTGGTTTTGTTTAGTAAGAATAGATTCTCTTGGGAGTTTGCCTTTTATGATAGTTGAGTCTCAGTCAGCCCCACTCTTGAAGGGTTGCCTTTGTATCCAACTTAATACTGTGTCAGCCAAGAGAGTCACTACACACAGAAAGGTGCCAGAGTGGGCACATGCTCATGGAATCCTCTGAGAGTTTCATATACTATGAGATTCTAGAGCAATGGGGCAATCCTTCACGCATAGCTGAAGTACCTGTTTCAAGACATTACTTAGACATTACTTGGTGAGGATAAGGTGACATACTACAGGATACAGTGTAAATTTTAATGACTTCTATACTGGGCTTTGTCCCTAACAGATGGAATATATGGACTGGAAACTAATAGATGGAAGCTAGATTGATACCGCTTTTCACGACTTCTGAGTACCTACTTAAGGAATTTGTGCTCACCATTTCCACAGCTCTGGGCTCTGCAGGCTTGGAGGTCCTGATTCCCAGAGGAAAGACACTCCCACCTGGGAGAAAGAGCAAGAGTCATTTAAACTATAAACTACAGCTACTTCCTGGATGCTTTGTATTTAGCAGACAATTTGGAGAGTCATCAATAAAGGCATTGCCCTTTTAACAAATCTAACGAGTAATCTAAGTTTCAGAACTCTATTGAAACTGCATCATAGTTTAAGTTTCCTATCTACCCAATACTACTTCCTTCCCTTCCATCAATAGAGAAGAAGACATATGGGTGCTAATTTCTACCACAATGTCTGCTTTTCAGGAAATTCAACCTGCAAATCATAGACATTTTAAAATCAGGTTGACAGTTTTCTTCACTAATTTACTTTGTTGTTTCTATGAGTATTGCATTGAATCTACAATTTGGGGAGAATTGACATAAAAGATTGACTCTTTTAAGTCTTGAATATGGTATATCCACTTATTTTATAGGACTTTATCCTTTTCTCCTAATAATGTTTTGCAAATTCTTATGTTGAAATCCTACATATTTCACAATGATTTATTTCTATATACTTGATGATTTTTTTAAAATAATTGTCAAGGGTACTTGAAAAAATTAATTTTTGCTTGTTTGTAGAAATAAAAATGTTCCTATATTGGTTGTGAAATACTGATGGTGCTTTCAGTAATTAAGTATAATCATTTATAGATAGTATTAGAATTTCTATATGCATTTCTTCCATTCTAATCTTTTAAAAATTTATATAGGATACACTAATATATTTATTTATATGTTATTTTAAATTAGTATGTTTTGCTAATTTATGTTTTTCTAGGTATTTGTCAACTTTATCTACAGTGTCAAATGTATCAGCTAAAGTTGTTCTTAAGCTATGTTTATTTTTCATATCCATAACATCTATGGTGCTGTTCTCTTTTTCATTTCAGAAACTGAAATTTGTGTCATCTCTTTTCATTTTATTTATTTTATTAGAGTTTACCAATTTTGTTATTCTTTCTAAAGAAATTAATTTTTATTTTTATTCTATGTACTTTACATTATTATAAAATCATCTAATAGTTATTTGATTTTATGCTTATCATTTACTTTTTCCTATAATTTTGGTGATTTCTTTATAGACTTTTACTATCCACATGAAATAAATTATTTTAATTTCTTCAGAGTTTGTTTTCTAATAGATGTTTAAAACTCTAAACTTCACTCTAAGTAAAGCTTTAGCTGTATCTCAAAATTTTTGTGTCTTCTTTCTATTATCATTTAAGATAAACATATTTTCGAATTTCTAATATGGTTTACTCTTTGAGATATATGTATTTAAAAAGTACACATTTGGGCATTTTCGTATCATCTGTTTATTATTTATTTCTAGTTTAATTGGATTAAGGTCAAAGAATCTATCAGGAAACAAGTTTCTATTTTGAAATTTTTAAAATAATCTTTTATGGACTGACAGAATAAGGTTTTTAAAAATGTTCCATATTGAGAGAAATACACACATTCACATATATATATATATTCCCTTACATATGTAATTTGTAATTGTATCATTAAATTATGTTTCACAGACCTATATGCTTATTGATTTTGTATTTGCTTTTCTATCAGTTATGGAAATAGTAATATTGCATACTTAATTGAATATTTTTTATTTCTGTCACTTTTATTAATATATTTTGAAATTACATGATTCATGCATACAATTTATAATTTTTACTTTTCTGCAAATCAATCTCATTATTTTGAAGTCACTTCTTATTACTAGTTATACTTAGTGACTTACTGTCTAATATTAATATGACTACACTTGCCTTCTTTCCAGTACTATTTGTGTTGTACAGATTCTTCATCATTTTTTAACCTGTGAAACATAATGTTTTTACTTCTATGTTTGTATGTTTAAGTTGGTTACCACGTATTTGGATTTCACATTGTTATCCACACATACTTCTTCTGTTTTAAAATTGATTATTTAATCCACTTATACTTTATATAATTACTGATTTATCTGTATCTACCATCTTACCATTTGTTTTCTATTTAACTTACCATGTTTTTATTCCCTTTTCTCTAATTTGTCCTTTCTTTTGTATTTATATTATATGCTATTTCCATCCTAATTTATATTTAACATATTAATTATACATTTTAAGCATTCCTTTAGTAATCACCTTGAAGCAGCACTGTCAAACAGAAATATAAAGTATGCCACATTGGCCAGGTGTGGTGGCTCACACAAATAATCCCAGCACTTTGACGGGCTGAGGCAGGAGGATTGTTTGAACCCAGGTGTTTGAGATCAGCCTGGGCAACATGGCTAACCCCATCTCTAGTGTGTGCCTATAGTCCCAGCTACTTGGAAGGCTAAACTGGGAGTAACTCCTAAGCCCGGGAGGTTGAGGCTGCAGTGAGCCATGATAGCACCACCGCACTCTAGTCTGAATGACAGAAGTAGATCTTATCTCAAAAAAAGAAAAAGAAAATAAATATGAGGCAAGTCAACTATGTAATTTAAAATTTCTAGTAGTCACATTAAAATGTAAAGAGAAAAAATAAACAAATTTTAATAGATTTTACTTAACACAATAATCCTAAAATACTATTGCAGTGACTTATAATCAGTATAAAATCATTAATAAGATATTTTACATTCTTTTACACTTAAAGCACATCCCAATTTGGTCTAGTCATATTTCAACAGTAGTACATGGTTAGTGACTAGTATGTTGGTCAGCGTAAGTACTCACCAGTCATACACAACTACTGGCTAGTATATTGAACAGCTTAGTGATTTCAAATCACATCCTTGATTTATCATCCTGTAATGTAGTACGTTTACTACTTTCCAGAAAATAATAAAACCGTAAAAATACAACTTGCCTGCGTTTTCTGTTAGTTTCCATGCCTTTTATTGCAGTATATATTTAAGTACCTTAAAAATGTCATGATAACTATTTCATTCCATCAATATTTAGTCATTATTTGCCTGCCTGTTTGCCATTTAATTTTTGCTCATTTCTTCCTGTCTTATAGTGGTTTCTTTGGTTACATACTCTTACTGCCTGAACTTCTTTTGTATTTCTTTTATGGTGGGTATATGGGTGGAAAATTCTCTCAAGTATTTCCCCCTCTTCCTTGGAAATGTCTTTATTTGGCCTTCTGTCTTGAAGGATAACTTTGCTAGGTCTAAAATTCTAAGCTGGCACCCATTTAATTTTAGCCTTTTTGAGTTGTCATTCCATGACCTTTAGCTTCTATTATAACTATTTAGATGTCAGTAATCCATTTGATTGCTTTTCCCTTGAAGTTAATGCTTCCTTTTTTATCTAGCTGTTAAGATATTCTTTTGTCATCAGTTTTCAAAAGTTTCATTATTAGGCTTCTATGTATTCTTCTTTGTATATTTCCTGACTGCCATTCTTGGAATATTTTGAATCTATCATTTATTGTTTTTTGTCAATTATGGAGATTCTTAGCTGTTTATATTTCAAATACTTTTTCTGTTCTATATTCTCTTTCTCCCCAGTCTGGGCCTTCAATTATATTTATTTTAGTAACTTTTATTAAGTTCTGTATTTTTTCATATTACCTATTATTGTGTGTGTGTGTATATATATATATATGTTTCAATATAAATATATTCTACTGACTTAGCTTTCTATCTATAATCATCTATTCTGCCATGTCTAATATGCTAATAAATGTATTTAATAGATACCATTTGTATATGCATACATCTAGCACCTTTATCTCTTAGTTACAGGACTGCCTTCAAGCTTCTTTAGACATCTTTTCTGCATAGCTGGTATTTCTATCCCCCTGAGGTAAATCCTTAAACAAGAATTGAAACGTAGAGGGATATAAGATATAAACACTTCTGTTCTCTTACTTCTGATAGATGCAGAATTCACATGTGATCTACACTTTCTCTAGAATTCCCCTGAGTAATTTTTTTACTTGATATCTCACCCTTAGAAAAGAAAGGTTTCCTTTCCTTCCTGGTCCCACTTTCTCACTCTCATGTCAATATTTTTTTCCAGAAATATCTTCTAATAAGTCAGTTGCACACAAATCAGTTGCATTCATTTCAATATCTGTTTCTTGGGAACCTGAGCAAAAATGCATGAATATTGACTTCTACATTTTAATTAATGATTTTATTCACTATCAGATTTTCCCTTAGCATCTGTATTTATGTAATATAATTATCTGATAAAAGTCTCAGTCTTGTCATCTATTTTCATGAATGTATTGATCATGATTATTTTAACATTTATTTCTGAAAAATCTGGTATCTAGTACACATGTGGATCTCTTTCTATTACCACTTTTCTTTATACACTACTTTTATAATCAAAGATAATATTTTATTAATTTGTGAACAATGCACATAAAAAAATAATCTCCTGTCAATGGCTCCATTCTTTTCAATATTTTATTCCTTCAAGTCCTAGTTACCTGAGAAACATAGCCTTCCAATGTCTCCGTATTAACTTTTTTCCAGCAATTCCAATTGGTATTGGCAGGTGCATAGATATGCTACAAACTACTTCAAAGACAGACTAGGACATCTTATCCTATTAATCTGCTAAAAGTATTTTGCCAAAAATATAATTTGAATTTTATAAAGCAACTTTCCAGCATTTGGAAAGTTTCATTCTTTCTGCTATTACAAACATACTTGAACAAGTGTTTCCTTATATATCAATATTGCATATAAAGCCACATCTAATTAATTCCTTTGTTAAATATGAAAACATAAGAAAAACCCATTTCTTTTGTCCCACATTATTTTTATATAATCAGTACTTTATACCCAGTTTATTGTCATTTAATGTTTTGATTTAAATTATTTCTTTCAACTGTAAGTTTTATTTTGATGTGTTATTCTGTAATCAGATTTGTCAACCATGAATCAGGTTTATTTTCTATTAATAATGGTAAATTGACAACATGTATTTGTCTCTACTTACAATATCGACCCTGCCAAATGATACTAAAGGATCTAAACCAGTATTAACATAAAAGACAATGAAAACTGGAGTAAATTTGAGATGTAAATATATTTGAGATGTCAAAAACCTAAAGGAGGAGTATTAATTGATATGTTACTAAGTGCCTATGATGGGGAAATAATCATAATATTTGACTGCATTAGTACTGTAGAATCTCCAGACTCACATAGGTACAGGGAATATGGGACATAAAATAGAAGGATTAGCTAAAAATATTTACACACTGCTGTTAAACAGTAAACCTATTTCCCATAACTGCACATTTTTTAGTACTCAACCCTCTCACAATATACTAGCCAATAGTTGTGTATGACTGGTGAGTACTTACGCTGACCAATATACTAGTCACTACCCATGTACTACTGTTGAAATATGACTTAATCATTGTCAAATTTCAGAATAAAAGGATAAGGAACATCCTAAAAGTTCCACAGAAAAACAGCAGGAAAGTGATAGGAGCCAGAAAGTAAACAATATTAATACCAAAATAAAACAGAGCAATATTTTCAAGACTCTAAAAAAAAAGTGATTTCAGTGTGCAATTCTCCATTCAATCGAATTATAAATAAGAAGAGAAGATAGAATGATCTCAATGTTAGACTGCAAGAATCCAAAAACTTACCTTTCAAAGTTCCTGGCAGGTGCATTTAGCAAAACAAAAGAGTAAAGCATACAGAAGGACATGGTGCTAGAAACAAAATAACACAAAAACTCTCAGGACTACATTGTGAAGTAAGACAAGTTAAAATCTAGCACAAACTCTAGGAGAAGATAACAAAGCTGAAGAAGGAACGCCTGTCTCTGTGATTAAAAGAACAGTGATAATGACAATAATCATCATAATAAAGGAAAAGGAAAGAAATGTGTACATATATTAGGAAAATTTATTGTGAGTGCTCTGACAGATACATTCAAGTCTTAGGGAAAAATATACTATATAGAAAACTAAGAGTTAAATAATGAAATAATTCTTAATTCCAGGAAAACAACATTTGTATGATAAAGAAAAAATAATCATCATACACTATTTGGCTCAAGAATTATATTTTTGTAATTATAATGTATAAATTAGTTAACTAAATGAAGAATAAACTTCGTATATTCAATAACAAAATTTGTATGTTTAATTTAAAATGTGGTATCATTCTAGTAGAAAGATAGGAGAAAGAAAGCACAGTTGACAATTCACCTCTAATAAAAGAAAACCAATACATACTGTCTCAATTTCATAATTTAAAAAATGGAGGTATAAGCATGTTATAGAGAAACACGGATTAAAACACCAAAAGCAACAGTCTCAAGAATGGAAAGAAGCTATCTCCAGGAAAGGGACTATGAGGTTAGGAAACTCTGCAACTTTTTATTATGAGTGCTTTGCAGTAATGTTTTTTTCATATTATGCCTATAATTAAGTTAATAAAAATAAAATTAGTTGGAAATAATATGAATTTTATATTTAACTGATGTCAATAATTACGACAATTTTACTTTTCAAGGTTTCAAATTGTCTTACTGCTCAGTTACTGAATGCCTCAAGAAAATCTTCAATAAGGCACATGCTTTTTCTACTGTCTATGCTTTCATAACTGAGCAATCATCTCTGTGTCCTTCAGAAGTGGACAAATTAGCTAGACAAACCTACATAGATTTTATTTTAAGGTTAATGTTTGAGAGAAGTTTGAAGTCCAGTTGGCTTTTGTAATCCATATAGAATGTTTCTGTTTTGGCTTGTTACCATATTTTAGCCTGAATGTTCCTACTGTCTTTTAAATCCATAACATTCAGAAACATGTCCTGCCTGTATCTAGGTACTGATTTCATTTCATTAGTTTTTCTTAGCACACAGTGAGTTGTGGTGGGATGCAAGCTCAGGGCTAGCACTTGAATGTTACTCTTTCCTAATTTCTAAGCTCAGGTATATTTCTACATTATTTTAGCTTTTCACAGTGATCACAGGTGAGGTGGCAAACGGGCATAGATGTTTCTGAGTTTGTCAGAATCTTATCCATGACTATGGAAGTCTTTAATTTTCCTAAGTTAGTGCCAGTCAGGCTTTGCTAACTCTTAATCATCTCAAGGTTAAAGATATTTATAGAAAAAATGGAGCTCCTAATTGCTAAGGTAAGACCGCCTTTGCTACGGTTTCGATTCCTCCCCTCCTTTTCTCCAGTTACCAGTTACCTCCCTCATGTTTTACTCTCTCTCCTCCAACATTTGCTCTGCCTTTCTGGGTGAAAACATGCCCAGATAAGCCGTATTTCAGCATTCTGGTATGAGGTGTGTGTGCTGCTTAAAGAAAATCTATAGTGACTCTTTCTGTAAAGAGAACAACAGATTTGAAATAAAATAAGTACTTCCTAATTTATCTTTTGGTAAAATTGTAAAATACATTTAATTAAACAAAGATATAAATTCTTAAAATTATGTATATAGATATTGGTCATAATTTAAGACATCCTGGAGAACAAGTAGAACATTTGATAATAATCAGAAAACTGTCATCATTTAAAATTAAAAAAGAATTACCCAAGAAATGACAATTTTATAAGCTTAATTTTGGTATCAGAAAATGCTAAAATAATGCAGTAAAATCGTATTAATTCTTAACACAGGGGACCAAAGAAGGCAGGGGGAACAGAATTGCAACTAACTGTCTTGAGATTATCTAAATTTTTAAATACAATAACAGAGCATCTAGATATCAAGGGACTAGCAGTCCTTTGGCTATCCTAAATAAAGCAATGTTGGATTAATAAGGTTTGCTGTTAACACAAAAGCTAAATTGTAAATTCATGGAAGAAAATGGCATGCTGGATAAAACCACTTTTCAAAGAAGAGAAATTATTCTAACAACTACAAGAAGTATGATTTTGTAACAGGCCTAAACCATTGTTCCATTCTGTACCGATTACCTACCTACAAAACTAAAGAAAAAAAAACCAAAAAAACAAAAAAACTCCAACATCAAAAGTTTTCTAGAAACCAGCAATGATGATTAAACTAAAAACTTTTGCTGGGTATCCTATAATGACATTTATTACTATTTTCTTGAGAAAAGCCATCACAAGAAGAAAATAATTGTGCTCCTTGAGTAAGAAAGGCATTCCCCTAAGAAGAACTGGAGAAGTGGCACATGTGGGAGTTAAAAATTAAAACAATTGAATTCATGGAGAGAGTAAAATCATGGTTGCCACAGGCTGGAAAAGGAAGCTGAGGTGGCAGGACTGTGGGTGGTTAATTGGTTCAAAAATATAATTAGATAGAATGAATAAGATCTAGGATTTGATAGCATGAGGGGATGACTACAGTTGACAGTAATTTACTATATATTTTAATATAACTAAAAGAGTGGAAGTGGAATGTTCCTGACACAAAGAAATTACAAATACTTAAAGTGATGGATACCCTAATTATCCTGGTATGATTATCACATATGGTATGCTATATCAAAACATCACATATACTTCATCAATAAATATACCTGTTATATACCCATAATAATTAAAAATAAAAATTAATAATTGGAGAAATGGCCCACAACAAAATAGAAGAAACAAAATGAGTTTACCATGGGATGCTTGTTAGGGGTTAATATATCATAGTCCCTTATTCTAAAAATCTTGTATAAGTGCCTCACTGTGATACAACAAAAGATTACTGAGGTAATTTTGATACCGTCATGAAAGTATAGGGTGTGATAAACCAAAATTATAAGTAATAGTCAAAAACTAGTATTAAAATGTATTTTATGTGGCTAAAATAATCAGCAATAACAGATTGGAACCATAAGTCTAGACTGAATTAATAAAAATTGGAAAATGAGAATTGGGGGCAATATAAAATACTAACTTCTCACAATATATAAGGACATTCACAAATTGTTTTGACATTAATAATTTGAGAGCTATAGATTAAAATAAAATGTAACAAACTTATACCATTGCCAGCAGAATTAAAAATAGAATCGCTCTCTTCCAACGTTCTCTATAAGCTTAAAAAAAAATTCTAGCCCATAGCATTCCTACCAGGACAGTAGCCACTAACCGTATGTGGCTATTGAAGACTTAAATTGTGAATAGTCCAAATTGAAATGTGTTGAGGCTACAAAATACACCCTGGATTATAAAGGTCTTGTACAAAAAAATAATAGAATGTATCTTATTGATAATTTCTAAATGAATTATTGCTAAAACCTCGAAATAATCAAGATCATTTTTCAATGTGAGAAGAACATGGGATTTGGGGAACCAGGGAGAAAAATGATATGGTTAGGATGTTTCCCCTCCACATCTCATGTTAAAATGTAATCCCCAATGGAGGTGGGGCCTGGTGGAAGGTGTTTGGGTCATGGGGGTGGACCCGTCATGAATGGTGTGGTGCCCTCCTCACAGTAATCAGTGAGTTCTTGCTCTGAGTTCACACGAGACCTGATTGTTTAAAAAAGTATGGCACCACCTCCCTGTTTCTCTCTTGCTGTTGCACTTGCCACGTGATACTGGTTTCCCCTTTACCTTCTGCCCTAAGTGGAAGCTTCCTGAGGATTTTACCAGGAGCAGATGTCATACCATGCTTCCTCTATAGCCTGCAGAACCATAAGCCAAAATGAATCTCTTTTCTTTGTATATTACCCAATCTCAAGTACTCCTTCATATCAATGCAAATGGACTAATACACTGTACAATTCCAATTTTATAACATTCTGGAAAAGATAAAACTATAAAGCCATGAAATAGGTCACTGATTACCAGATGTGAAGGGAACCTTTTTCTTTTAACAGAGGTAAACTATTCTGCATGATAGTATAAGAGTTGCTACATAATATTATACTAAGTCAAAACTCCATACAACTTTATATTACAAAGAGTGAGCCCTAAAATAACTACTTTAGAGGTCAGGGAATCCCAGCATAGAATGCAGACTGACAAAGGCATCCAAATGTATTAAAAATGTATGAAACAATCTCATGAAAGGAGTTGGGGAAAAGTAGTGTTGACTAAATATAACTCCAGAAATGAATGGATTTTGTCAACTAAAGTTTTTTAAAAAACTGTCCATAAGCATTGTACTATTATCCATAAAGCTGATTTCCTTGGATTAACAGATTTGTTATTAAACTCCCAACATTAGTGAAAATATAAAGATAAGTAAGAGGAGGAAGCTGGAATTAACCATGTGGTAATTCAGGAAGTTGGAGACAACGGTATGAAATAATATAGATGAAGATGATTATATATAGAAGGATTCATGAATATGTATATATAAATGTGCTAATATACCCACATATAGCTCCTTGTTCTCTAAGCTGAAAGGGCTGAGAAGCAATGACATGCAAATAGCAATCTTGTGCCCAGATCTTGATTTCTAATACCATTCTCCAATAAAAAGCAACGGAGTTCACTGGAGAAATGGCTGATTCTATAACTGGGGCAGGAAAGATATAAAATGAAGCTGGGGTATCTCATTGTGCCAAAAAGTAGGGGAATGTTCAAATAAGTAAGACACACTCCTTTGATGTTTTTTAAAAGGACAAAAGCCAACTAAAAGGGCTTCCAACAGTCAAACAGAAGGCAATGTGAGCAACAAAATAAATAAAATAGTATCTGGTTATAATCCAAAGTATAAAACAAATATTCATGAGCCTACACCAATGTAAATACATGACTGAGAAATCATTTATAAATGGGGGAGAAGAGACAAACCTTCCATGCAAAAGAATTTCAAATAATGTATGCAGATCCTAAGCTCCCAAGGAAATAGAGCCTATCCCTTCACTCCAAGGGTAAGCTATGCTAAACGCTTTTTTTCCCAAAAATTACCGTGTGTAAAAGGGGAAAAAGTAGCTTTACAGTGGAGACATCTGTCAAAAACTGCCTCGGATAGGTGATTAAGGTCAATATAAACTGAGGTAAGTCATGTTGACAGTATGTACCTTGATATGATATCATAAAATTGGTGCTTTCCCTCTATGATGTTCCTCCAAAATATGTATTAACAGTCAATCATTTGACAAACATCAGACAAATCCCAAAAGAGAGACATTCTTTACCTGTCTAGTAGCCTTCAAAATGGTCAAGGTCATGAAAAACAAAGACAATCTAAGAAACCATCACAACCAAGAGAAGTTTAAGGAGAAATGACAACTAAATGAAATGTGGTATCCTGGATGGAATCCTGGAAAAGAAAAAAGACAATAGATAAAAATGAAGAAAATCTGAATAAAGTATGGATTTTCATTAGTGATAACTTCTCAGTCTGTGTTCGTTAAAGGTAATGAACATATTAATAATAGAAGAAAGTGGGTGCATGGTATAAGAGCACTCTCCGTTCCACCTTTGCAATTTTTCTGTAAATTTAAAAGTGTTCTAAACTATAAAGTTTATTTTTTTAAAAAAGAATGAGAACAATGGATCTATATTGCATGAAGTCATCTTCAGAAAAATATTAATTATGAAAGCCTGGTGTAGAAGAGTGTGCATAGTGTTATACCTTTAATGAGAAAAAAGTTAAGGAAAATAATATATGTACATGCCTGTGTGTGGGTGTACATATACACTTGTTCATAAAGAAATAATGAGATGAGAAACCAAGAACTAGTAAAAAAAGAAACGTATAGTGAAAAGACAGAATGGGAGAGTTTGGTGGCAATTATCAAAGGTATACTTCCTTTAATATATCTTGTTTTATATATTTAACTTTGCAACTACATAATTATATTGCATAATTTAAAGAGAAAATTATTTTTTAAAAAAGCAAAGAAATTCCTAAAACTACAGCAAGTTGTAACACATTAGCCTAATTATGTGTCAAATTATTGACATAACCTTACAAAATTATTTCATGGGATGAATTTTGAAAATACAGTATTTAGGCTGAACTTCCCTAGTGGGAATTATTCTAAAAACAAAATAACCGCAAAGATACCTACAATTTATTTATCTCATTCAGAATAGTCATATTGGTGTTATTTTGAAACTCAGAGAGAGTTAGTTTTATAAGATTTAAAAATCATTTTGTTGATAGTACCCAACATGATGACACTTGAATCGTTGAAACGCAGAAGTCCCTGTTATTTATTGGACCAAAAGAGAGAACTCCGTATGCAGTGCCGCATAGGGAGTTAGCTCAGAATAGGCTAACAGCAAGCTGAATCTGTAGTGGGCAGCTTTTGTGTGGCAAGAGAGATGAGGTTAGATAGGTTTCATACACTTGCTGTGGGTTGGATAATTAATTTGAATAATTTCTCAAGCACCCAGGACATAAGGGCTGTCTCCAGTTGTCTGGTATCCAGCCCCAAGATGATTAGCTTGGGTGCACAGTAGTCCCAGAGTGTGAGAGACCTGATGAGGAAAGTGGAGGAGATATGGAATTAATCAGCTGCTCTATAGAGTGAGTGAGAGAACAAACACTATGTTAATATTACAATGATCCAAGATGTTCAGGACAGAAGAAAAGAGATACAAATAAAACAATAGTTTAAATAGTGTTAATTAAAACCATAATCTTTCATTTAAATTGGAAAGGTATGTAGAGAAATACGATTTATTTTCCCCTTGTAAAAAATTACATATTTTTAGCACTATCCACTGAAAACAACTAAAAGCAACAGCAACTTAGTAGCAATTAGTACCTTTAGTGCCCATATTCTGATCTCTAAGTGCCATTTATACTTTAAAGGATCCAAGATTCCTAAGAAAAATAGCTGAACCTATATTTGGGCAGGAAATGTAAATGTGCAAGATTTGGACATATTGTACCTGAAAGCAAGAAGTTATCAAAACCTACAATCATGTCAAAGAAACAAAGAAGCTAATGTAAAGGACCCCAAATAATCAAAGATAAGATCATTTGAGTTTGTAATTATACTAGAACAATTTATTGGTCACCGTTGAATATAATTATTTTGAAAATTAATAAGAAAAAAATTCAAATATCTATTCTGTCTTTCCTGTATGGACAAAGTTCAATGTAAACAAATAGTTGATGAGGGACAGCTATCTCTAAATAACAGTTTCATCTCATAAATGCAGAGGAAATAATAAAATGAGAAATCACCATTTAGCAACCTTTAATGAAATACTACATCTAGACACTTAACCATTAATAGCTGTTCAAACTATGAGTTGAAAAGTTATTGGGAGATTTTAAATGAAGAAAGAGACTGACAAACTTGATTGCATTGATCAGTTGTAGCATCATTTAAAGTACAACCATGAACTATCATGTGCCTTGTTATGTAATGCAAGAAGAATAGCATCAACAACAAAATTAACCTAAAGTTCACCAAGCCTTTTAACTATCAGCTTACTGGAAATTTGATGATATAATTAAAAGTTACATGATACTCTCAGAAAGCAATCAATCAAATCTAAAATGTGGGAAATTCTACAAGACAGATTACTCTATTTTTAAAACATAAATAAGATGAAATTTTTAAAAGGTCAAATTATTATTGATTAAAGGAAATAAAATAGCAAAATAGCCCCTGCTTATCTCTCCCCCACAGCAATAATAAGTTGGCAGCCATTCATGAACAAAAAAATGCCTTTGTGCTTTGTGGGAGCTTTGGTATTCAAGTAACGGTTTGCACAACCCCAGTGGAGAATGACTGAGGAGGTTCATTTTGAGAGGACTAGATCATACCTAGTGGAAGGCTCAATAGTCTTTTGGTTATAAGCCGAGAAACAGCCCCATTCCCTTGTGGATTTAGCCAAAGCCTCATTTGGCGTTGGTCCTGCAATTAGCAGTACCTGCAAAAGACATGGGAGGAGACACATCCATCTGTGTTCCTAGAGGCAGAACTACTGGCTTCTGACTGCCTGAAGATCTCGAGATGGCCCTGTAATCTGAGTCCAGTGCTTTTTAGCTGCAGTCTGGATGTAGTTCTGCCCACTCAGGGACCTGCTGGGAAATATACCAGTTCATGTCCCCAGAGACAGACTTGTAGATTTCGGTTCAGTCATAGATCTTAAAGAGTCCCTGCAACCCAGCTTTTGACCATCGTAGCTGTGGTCCAAGAGAAATCCTGCCCTCAGAGAGACCCATCAGGAGACATGCCTATCTGTCCCCAGAGTGAAACCTGCAGAACTTGGTCCAACCACAGATTTTAAAGAGGTCCTGTTACTTGGTTCTAGATACTCTGTGCCATGGCCCCAAAGTAGTCCTGTCTTCCTGGGAACCCATTAGAAGCCACATCCATCTGTGTCCCAGTAGGCAGACCCATCAACTGCAGTCAGACTGTAGGTCTTCAAATGGCCCTGTAACATGGATACAGGTATTTTCAGCTGTAGTTCAGTAACAGTTCTGCCTACACAAGGTCCCAGAAGGAAGCATGCACGTTTGTGCCATCTGAGGCAGATCTGCAGATCTTGGTCTTGAGTGTGGACCCTGAAGCAGCTCATTGACTTTATTTCAGCACTGCTCAGCCATGGTCCAGGGGTAGTCCTTCCTGCCCAAGTATCCCTCAGCTCCATCCTCATTCAAATGTCATACAAGAGACAACCCCATCAATGTAAAGAGCCAAGAGAAGAACTAGAAGAACTTTTTTACCTTCCCAAACCAGTCTGTAAAAACTGGAAGAGGTATTTGCATTTTCAAATGCATAGACACCAAATGCAAGGCTACACAGATCATGAAAAATGAGACAAACCAAACAACACCAAAGGACTAGTAAGTCTCCAGCAACTGACCCAGTAGAAACTGAGTTCTACACATCACCTGACAGAGACTTCAAAATAATTTTTAATAATTCAAAATAAGCTCAACAAAACACCAGAGAATACAGATATACAGCCAAATGAAATCAGGAAAACAATACATGAACAAAATGGGAACTTTAATAAAGAAATAGTAATCAGGGCAGAGCAATATGGCAGATTAGAAGACTACATCATTCATCCCTCTCGCTGGAACACCACATTTTAACAACTATATACACACAGAAAAACACTGTCACCAGAACCAAAATCAGGTGAGTAATCACAGTACATAGTTCTAACTTCACATCACCAAAAGAGGCATTGAGAAGGATAGGGGAGAGAGTCTTGAATGCCACCCCAACCCTACCCCTGGCAATGGCCATGCAGCACAGAGAAGAAATCTTTGCACTTTGGGGAGAGAGAAAGGACAGAAACTTGGGGACTTTACATTGAACTCATTACTAACTTGTCCCATTGGAGAATAAATCTGTGCTGGGCTCAGCTAGTGCTGGTTCATGGAGGGGACATTTAGACCAGCCCAAGGCAGAGGGGAATTGCCTATTCCAACAGTCAAAACTTGAGTTTCTGGGCAAGTTTTGCCACTGTGGCTGAAGTGCTTTGGGGTCCTAGGTAATCTTGAAGGCAGTCTAGGACATAAGAACTGAAATTCCTAGGTGACTCCTAGTGCTGAGATGGGCTAAGAGCCAGTAGACCAGAGTGACACATAACATAGGAAGACATTAGCTGTTGCAGCTAAGGGAGTGCTTGCACTAGCCATGCCCCAACCCCAGGCAGTGCTGCTTGCAGCAACAAAAGTGACTCCTTTCATCTGCTTAAGGGGAGGAGAGCAAAGACTAAAGAAGATACTGTCTTGCATCTTGAATACCAGCTCAGGCACAGCAGTATAGGGCACTAGGAAGAGTCATGAGGTTCCTATTCCAGGTCCTTGTTCCTAGACATTTCTCACCCTGTGCCAAAAGGGAACCTATTGTCTTGAAGGGAAAGAACCACTCCTGGCAGAATTAATCACCTGCTGACTAAAGAACCCTTGGGCCTTGAATAACCAGCAGTGGGACCCAAGGTGTACACTGTGGGCCTTGGGCTCTGAGACATGCTGGCTTCAGGAGTGACCCAGCACATTCCCAGCTCTTGTGGCTATGCTATGGTGAAGGACTCCTGTTGGAGAAAAGCAAAGGGAAAAGTAAAGTGGACTTTCTCCTGCACCTTCGGTACCAGCTTAACCATGGTGAGATAGAGAAACAAGTAAGCTCTTGGAGTCCTGAAGCCCAGGCATAGGCTTTTGGACAACATTTCTGGACCTGCCCTGGGCCAGATGGGAGCCCACTAGCCTGAAGGGTGAACCCTAGGCCAGGCAGCATTCACCAAAATCTGACAGAAGAGCCTTGGACTTTAAGTAAATATTGGCAGTGGCCTCACAGAACCCCTCATTAACCAATGGTGATGATGGCAGTGGGCAGAGGCTCCTCTGCCTGTTATAAAAGAAGGGGAGAACTGGAAGGACTATGTGTTGTTTGAGTGCCAGCTTAGCTACAGTAGAACAGAACATCAGGTAAACGGCTAAGGTTTTTTACTCCAATCCCTGGCTCCCAGACAGCATCTTTGGGTATGCCTGGGATCTGGGGGAAACCACTGCCCTGAAAAGGAGGGCCCTATGCAATGAGTAGAAAGTTTATTCAAAGGGATAATATCAGAGAACTTCCCAAACCTAAAGAAATACATTAATATTCAAGTACAAGAATGTAATAGAACACCAAGCAGATTCAACCCAAATAAGACTTCCCCAAGGCATTTAATAATCAAACTTCCAAAGGTCAAAAATTTAAAAAGGATCTTGAAAGCAAAAAAAGAAAAGAAACATGTAACATACAATGGAGCTCCAATATGTCTGGTAGCAGTCTTTTCAGTGGAAACCTTATAGGCCAGGAAAGAGTGGAATGACATATTTAAAGTGCTGAAGGTGAAGAAAATTACCCTAGTATAATATATCCCACAAAAATATCCATCAAGTATGAAGGAAAAATAAAGACTTTCCCATAAAACAAAAGCTGAGGGATTTCATCAACACCAGATCTATCTCTGAAAACAATGCTAAAAGGCATACTTCAATCTGAAAGAAAGAAATGCTAATAAGAAAGAAGAAATCATCTGAAGGTACAAAAAAGACACCGGTTATAATAACCATATAGAAAAACAGAAAAACAGAATAATATAACGTAATGGTGGACTGTAAACTACTCTTGTGTTAAGCAGAAAAAACAAATGATGAACCAATCAAAAATAATAACTACAACAGCTTTTCAAGACATAGTACAATAAGACATAAAGAGAAACAACACAATGTTAAAATGTGGGAGGATAAAATTAAATTGTAGCATTTTATTAGTTTTCTTTTGCTTTCTTGTTTGTTTATACAAACAGTGTTAAGTTGAAAGATAAAGAAAATTGGGGCTGGGTGCAGGGGCTCACGCCTGTAATCCCATCACTTTGGGAGCCCGAGGCAGGTGGATCACAAGGTCAGGAGATCCAGACCATCTTGGCTAAGACGGTGAAACCCCATCTCTACTAAAAATGCAAAAAATTAGCCGAGCATGGTGGTGGGCGCCTGTAGTCCAAGCTACTCAGGAGGCTGAGGCAGGAGAATGACGTGAACCTGGGAGGCGGAGCTTGCCGTGAGCCGAGATTGCAGCACTGCACTCCAACCTGGGTAACGGAGTGAGACTCAGTCTCAAAAAAAAAAAAAAAAAAGAAGAAAAGAAAATTGGTAAATCTTTAGACAGACTAGGAAAAAACATAGAAGACCCAAACAAATAAAATCATAGATGAAAAAGGAAACATTACAACTGATAATGAAAATTCAAAAAATCATCATGGCTACTGTGAATGATAATATGCCAATAAATTGGAAAATGTAGAAGACATAGATACATTCCTAGACACATAGAACCTATGAAGATGAAACCATGAAGAAATCCAAAACCCAAACAGACCAAAAACAATTAACAAGATTGAAACCATAATAAAATGTCTTCCACGAAAAAAAGCCAGGGACCCAATGCCTTCACTGCTAAATTTTACCAAACATGGAAAGAAGAACTAATACTAATTCTATTCAAACTGTTCCAAAAAATAAAGGAGAAGCATTCAGACAAGAGAAATAAATAGAGGACATCCAAATTGGAAAGGAAGAAATCAAATTATTATTGTTTGCAGATGATATGATTTTACATTTGGAAAAACCTCAAGATAATCTACCAAAGAACTCTTAGAACTGATAAACAAATTTGGTAAAGTTTATAGAATACAAAAGCTGCATATAAAAATTAGTGGCATCTCTACATGCTAACAGTGAACAATCGGAAAAAAAGAATTTGAAAAGTAATCCCAGCTGGGTGTGGCAGCTCATGCCCTGTAATCACAGCACTTTGGGAGGCTGAGGTGGGTGGATCACCTGAGGTTAGGAGTTCGAGACCAGCCTGGCCAACATAGTGAAACCCCATCTCTACTAAAAATACAAAAATTAGCTGAGCATGGTGGTGGGCACCTGTAATCCCAGCTACCATCAACTAATGGGCAAAATAACCAGCTGGTATCACAATGACAGGACCAAATTCACACATGACAATATAAACTTTACATGTAAATGGGCTAAATGCCCCAATTAAAAGACACAGATGGGCAAATTGGGTAAAAAGTCAAGACCCATTGGTGCGGGAGCTACGTGGGAGGTTGAGGCAGATGAATTGCTTGAACCTGGGAGGCAGAGCTTGTGGTGGGCCCAGAATGCACCATTGCACTCCAGCCTGGGTGACAGAGCAAGACTCCATCTCAAAAAAAAAAAAGAAAAAAGAAAAAAATCCCATGTATAATGGCCACGAATAAAGTTAACTGTCTAGGAACTAACTTAACCAAAGAAATGAAAGAGCTCTACAATCAAACATATAAAAGACTGATGCAAGTAATTGAAAAGGAGACAAAAAAAAAAGAAGAAAAGAAAAGTTATTCCACATTCATGGACGGGAAGATTCAATATTATTAAAATATCCATACTACCCAAAGCAATCTACACATTCAATGCAATTTCTATGAAAATACCAATGGCATGCTTCACAGAAATAGGAAAAACAATCCTAAAATTTATATGAAATCACAAAAGACTCAGAATAGCCGAAGTTCTCCTGAGCAAAAAGAAAAAATCTAGGGGAATCACATTACCTGACTTCAAATTATATACAGAGCTATAGTAACCAAAACAACATTGTACTGACATAAAAACAGACACACAGATCAATGAAACAGAACAGAGAATCCAGAAACAAATTCACACACCTACAGTGAACTCAATTTTAACAAAGTTGCAAATAACAAACATTGGGAAAAAGACACTGTCTTCAATAAATGGTGCTGGGAAAACTGGATGGCCATACGCAGAAGAATAAAACTAAACCCCTGTCTCTTCTTTTATACAAAAATCAAATTAAAGTGGATTAAAGGCTTAAATCTAGGATCTCAAACTATAAAACTACTGCAAGAAAACATTGGGAAATTCTCCAGGGCATTAGTCTGTGCAAAAAGTTCTTGATTAATATACTACAGTAACAGGCAACTAAAGCAAAATGGACAAATGTGATCACATCAAGTTAAAAAGCTACTGCACAACCCAAGGAAACAATCAATAAACTGCAGAGACAACCCACAGAATGGGAAAGAATATCTGAAAACTACTCACCTGACAAAGGATTAATAAGCTAATTATAAACAGCTCAAAAAACTCTATAGGAAATTAATCTAATAATCCAATTTTTAAAATGGCCAGAAGCCTTACATAGACATTTATCAAAAGAAGACATACCAAAAAAGAAATTTTAAAAAAGAAGTAAAATTGTGATGTTAGGGTGTCAATTTTAAATCTTTCCCACTTTTTCCTGTGGGCATTTAGTGCTATAAATCTCCCTCTAAACACTGCTTTAGCTGTGTTCCAGAGATTCTGGTACATTGTGTCTTTACTCTCATTTGTTTCAAAGAACTTATTTATTTCTGCCTTAATTTCATTATTTCCACATTAGTCATTCAGGAGCAGGTTGTTCAGTTTCCATGTAGTTGTGTGGTTTTGAGTGAGTTTCTTAATCCTGAGTTCTAATTTGATTGCACTTTGGTCTGAGAGACAGTTTGTTGTGATTTCTGTTCTTTTACATTTGCTGAGGAGTGCTTTACTTTCAACTATGTGGTCAATTTTGGAATAAGTGCAATGTGGTGCTGAGAAGAATGTATATTCTGTTGATTTGGGATGGAGAGTTCTATAGATGTCTATTAGGTCCACTCAATCCAGATCTGAGTTCAAGGCCTTAATATCCTTGTTAATTTTCTGTCTCATTGATCTGTCTAATATTGACAGTGGGGTGTTAAAGTCTCCCACAATTATTGTGTGGAAGTCTGAGTCTCTTCGTAGGTCTCTAAGAACTTGCTCTATGAATCTGGGTGCTCCTGTATATGGTGCAAGTATATTTAGCATAGTTAGCTCTTCTTGTTGCATTGATCCCTTTACCATTATGTAATGGCCTTCTTTGTCTCTTTTGATCTTTGTTGGTTTAGTCTGTTTTATCAGAGACTAGGATGGCAACCCCTGCTTTTTTTTTTTTTTTTTTTTTTTCCTCTTTTCNNNTTTTTTTTCCTGCTTTCCATTTGCTTGGTAAATATTCTTCCATCCCTTTATTTTGAGCCTATGTGTGTCTTTGCACATGATATGGGTCTCCTGAATACAACACACCAATGGGTCTTGACTTTTTACCCAATTTGCCCGTCTGTGTCATTTAATTGGGGCATTTAGCCCATTTACATGTAAAGTTTATATTGTTATGTGTGAATTTGGTCTGTCATTATGATGCTAGCTGGTTATTTTGCCCATTAATTGATGCAGTTTATTCATAGTGCTGATGAATTGTACAATTTGGTATGCTTTGCAGTGACTGGTACTGGTTTTTCCTTTCCATATTTAGTGCTTCCTTCAGGAGTTCTTGTTAGGTAGGTAGGCCTGATGGTGACAAAATCTTTCAGCATTTGCTTGTCTGTAAAGGATTTTATTTCTCCTTTGCTTATGAAGCTTAGTTTGGCTGGTTGTGAAATTCTGGGTTAAAAATTTTTTTCTTTAAGAATGTTAAATATTGGCCCCCACTCTCTTCTGGCCTGTAGGATTTCTGCAGAGAGATCCGCTGTTAGTCTGATGGACTTCCCTTTCTGGGTAACCCAACCTTTCTCTTTGGCTGCCCTTAACATTTTTTCCTTTATTTCAGCCTTGATGAATCTGATGATTATGTGTCTTGGGGTTACTCTTCCTGAAGAGTATCTTTGTAGTGTTCTTTGTATTTCCTGAATTTGAATGTCCTATATTGCTAGGTTGGGGAAATTCTCCTGGATAATATCCTGAAGAGTGTTTTCCAACTTGGTTCCATTCTCCCCACCACTTGCAGGTACACTGATCAAACTTAGGTTTGGTCTTTCCACATAGTCCCATATTTCTTGGAGGCTTTATTTATTCCTTTTCATTCTTTTTTCTCTAATTTTGTCTTCTTGCTTTATTTCATTAAGTTGATCTTCAATCTCTGATATCCTTTCTTCTGCTTGATCAATTTGGCAACTGATACTTGTGTATGCTTCTTGAAGTTCTCGTGCTGTGTTTTTCAGCTCCATCACGTTATTTATGTTCTCCTCTAAACTGGTTATTCTAGTTAGCAATTCATCCAAACTTTTTTCAAGGTTCTTATCTTCCTTGCATTGGTTTAGAAAATGCTCCTTTAGCTTGGAGCAGTTTGTTATTACCCAGGTTATGAAGGCTACTTCTGTCAATTCATCAAACTCATTCATTGTCCAGACTTGTTCCCTTGCTTTTGCGGAGTTTTGATCCTTTGGAGAAGAAAAGGTGTTCTGGATTTTAGAATTTCCAGCATTTTTGCGCTGGTTTTTTCTCATTTTGGTGGGCTTATCTACCTTTGGTCTTTGATGTTGGTGATCTTTGAATGGAGTTTTTGTGTGGACGTCCTTTTTGTTGATGTTGATGCCATTTCTTTCTGTTTGTTAGTTTTCCTTCTAACAGGCCCCTCTGCTGCAGGTCTGCTGGAGTTTGCTGGAGGTCCACTTCCAATCTTGTTTGACTGGGTATCACAAGTGGAGGCTGCAGAATAGCAAAGGTTGCTGCCTGTTCCTTCCTTTGGAAGCTTCGTCCCAGAGGGGCAACTGTCATATGCCAGCCAGAGTTCTTTTGTATGAGGTATCTGTCGACCCCTGCTGGGAGGTGTCTCCCAGTCAGGAGGCATAGGGGTCACGGACCCACTTGAGGAGGCAATCTGTCCCTTAGCAGACCTCAAGCACTGTGCTGGGAGATCCACTGCTCTCTTTAGAGCCTACAGGCAAGAATGTTTAATTCTGCTGAAGCTGTGCTCACAGCTGCCCCTTCCCCCAGGTGCTCTGTCCCAGGGAGATGGAAGTTTTATCTATAAGCCCCTGACAGGGGCTGCTGCCTTTCTTTCAAAGATGTTCTGCCCAGAGAGAAGGACTCTAGAGAGGCAGTCTGGCTACAGTAGCTTTGCCTAGCTGTGGTGGGCTCTGCCCAGTTTGAACTTCTAGGAGGCTTTGTTTACACTGTGAGAGAAAAACCACCTACTCAAGCCTCAGTAATGGCAGATGCCCTTTCCCCAACTAAGCTCAAGCATTCTGATTTGACTTCAGACTGCTGTGCTGGCAGGGAGAATTTCATGCCAGTGAATCTTAGCTTTCTGGGCTCTGTGTCTGGCCAGGGCAATCAGGCAAGATAAAGTTAAAGGGTATTCGAATAGGAAAAGAGGAAGTCAAATTGTCTCTGTTTGCAGATCACTTGATTGTATATTTAGAAAATCACATCATTCCAGCACTTTGGGAGGCCGAGACGGGTGGATCACGAGGTCAGGAGATCGAGACCCTCCTGGCTAACACGGTGAAAACCCGTCTCTACTAAAAAATACAAAAAACTAGCCGGGCGAGGTGGCGATCGCCTGTAGTCCCAGCTACTCGGGAGGCTGAGGCAGGAGAATGGCATAAACCCGGGAGGCAGAGCTTGCAGTGACCTGAGATCTGGCCACTGTACTCCCGCCTGAGCAACAGAGCGAGACTCCCGTCTCAAAAAAAAAAAAAAAAAAGAAAGAAAACCACATCATCTCAGCCCAAAATTTCCTTAAACTTATAAGCAACTTCAGCAAAGTCTCAGGATACAAAATCAATGTGCAAAAATCACAAACATTCCTATACACCAATAACAAACAGAGAGCCAAATCATAAGTGAACTCCCATTCACAATTGCTTCAAAGAGAATAATACCTAAAAACACAATTTACAAGGGATGTGAAGGACCTCTTCAAGGAGAACTACAAACCACTGCTCAAGGAAATAAGAAAGGACACAAATGGAAAAACATTCCATACTCATTGATAGGAAAAACCAATTTTGTGAAAATAGCCATACTGCCTAAAGTAATTTATAGATTCAATGCTATCTCCATCAAACAGCCATTGACTTTCTTCACAGAATTAGAAAAAAACTGCTTTAAATGTCATGTGGAACCACAAAAGAGCTCGTATAGCCAAGACAATCTTAAGCAAAAAGAACAAAGCTGGAGTTATCACACTACCTGACTTCAAACTACACCACAAGTTTACAGTAACCAAAACAGCATGGGACTGGTACCAAAACAGATATATAGACCAACAAAACAGAACAGAGACCTCAGATATAATGGCACATATCTATAACCATCTGATCTTTGACAAACCTGACAAAAGCAAGCAATGGGGAAAGGATTCCCTATTTAATAAATGGTGTTGGGAAAACCGGTTAACCATATGCAGAAAACTGAAATTCCTTACACTTTATATAAAAATTAACTCAAGATGGATTAAAGACTTAAATGTAAGACCTAAAATCATAAAACCCCTAGAAGAAAATCTAGGCAATACCATTCAGGATATAGGCATGGGCAAAGACTTTATGACTAAAACAACAAAAGCAATGGCAACAAAAGCCAAAATTGCCAAATGGGATCTAATTAAACTAAAGAGCTTCTATAAAAGAAAATTATCATCAGAGTGAGCAAGCAACCTACAGAATAGGAGAAAAATTTTGCAATCCATCTGACAAAGGGCTAATATCCAGAATCTACAAATAACTAAAACAAATTTACAATAAAAAAAAACCCCATCAAAAAGTGGACAAAGGATGTTAACAGACCCTTGTCAGAAGAAGACATTTACATGACCAACAAACATATGAAAAAAAGCTCATCATCACTGGTCATTACAGAAATGCAAGTCAAAACCACAATGAGATACCATCTCATGCCAATTAGAATGGCGCTCATTGAAAAGTCAGAACAACAGATGCTGGAGAGGATGTGGAGAAATAGGAACACTTTTATACTGTTAGTGGTAGTGTAAATTAGTTCAACCATTGTGGAAGACAGTGTGGTGATTCCTCAAGGATCTAGAACCAGAAATACCATTTGACCCAGCAATCCCATTACTAGGTATATATCCAAATATTATAAACCATTCTACTCTAAAGACACATGCACACATATGTTTATTGCAGCACTATTCACAATAGCAAAGGCTTGGATCCCACCCAAATGCCCATCAATGATAGATTAAAGAAAATGTGGCACATATACACCATGGAATACTATGCAGCCATAAAAAGGATGAGTTCATGTCCTTTGCAGGGACATGGATGAAGCTGGAAACCATCTATCTCAACAAAGTAACACAGGAACAGAAAACTAAACACCACATGTTCTCACTCATAAGCGGGAGTTGAACAATGAGAACACATGGACACAAGGAGGGGAACATCACACACTAGGGCCTTTGGGTGATGGGGGGCTAGTGGAGGGATAGCATTAGGAGAAATGCCTAATGTAGATGATGGACTGATGAGTGTAGTAAATCACCATGGCACGTGTATACCTATGTAACAAACCTGCACATTCTGCATATGTATCCCGAAACTTAAAGTATAATAATAAAAAAAAAGAAATAAAAAACATGAAAAACTGAACAGAAATCCTGGATCTGTAGAATATGGTGATGGAATTGAAACTTTAATAGGGAGCTTCAAGAGCAGACTCAATTATGTAGAAGAAAGAATCAGTAAACTCAAAGACAGTTTATTTGATGTTAGCCAATTCAAGGAACAAAAACAGGAAAAAAGGAATAAAAATGAATGAAGAAAGTACACTGCACCTGTCAGACACGATTAAGAAAACAAATCTATTCATTATAGTAATCCCAAAAGGACAAGATAGAGATAAAAAATTCACTAAAAGAAATAATGGCTGAAAACTTCCCAAATCTTGGGAAAGATGTGGGCATCCAAATTCATGGAGCTCAAAAAATCCCAAGCAATATCAATCCAAAGAAGTAAACCTAAGTGCACATTATAACAAAATTATCAAAAATCAAATACAGAGAAAACGTTATAAACAACAAGAGAAAAATGAATTGGCACATACAATAGAACCTTTATATGACTATCAGTAAATTTCTGAGAAGAAATCTTGCAAGTCACAGGGAGTGGAATAATATACTCAAAGTTATGAAAAAAGAAGAAAAATCTGTTAACCAAGAATGCTATGCACAGCAAATCTGTTCTTTAGAAATGAAGAAGAAACAATGTCGTTCAGAGACACACAAAAGCTCAAAGTTCATCATTAGACATGACTAGACAATAACTAATAACATGAAAACATATAAAAGTAGAAAAGTCTCTGGTAAAGGTAAATACACTTAAATTGACAATATTCTAATAATGCAATAGTGGTTTCTAATTCACTTTTGTTTCTAGTATAAAAGTTAAAACACAAAAGTATTAAAATAACTATATTTACAACAATTTATTAATGGATAGATATATAGAAATATGTAAAATATGACAGGAGTATAAAATGCTGTGTGTGTGGCAGAAAAGAAGTGTAAGCATAGTTTTTATATGTGATTTAAGTTAAGTTGTCAGCTTAAAATATACTTTTACAACTGTAAGATCTTTTATATAAGCCTCATGATAATAACAACGAAAAGAAGCATTAGTATATATAAAGGAGATAAAAAGATGTCAAAGCATTCAACCATAAAAATATCATAAAGGAAAACAGAATGACAAACACACTATAAAAGTCAGAAAAGCAGGCCACAGGGGCGCGGTGCCTCAAGCCTGTAATCCAGCACTGGTTGGCGAGGCCGAGACGGGCAGACAGCAGCGTGCAGGAGATCGACGACCATCCTGGTAACACCGGTGAAACGCCCGTCTCTACTAGAAATACAAAAATCTAGGGGTGGCGCGAGGTGGTCGGGCCGCCTGGTGAGTTCCCAGCTGACTCGGGTAAGCATGAGGCAGTGCAGCAATGGGCGCGTAAACCCAGGAGGGCCGGATTCTTGCAGTGAGGCTGAGGATCCGGCCACTGGCACTCCGCCCGCGACGGCGACAGAGTGGGACTCCGCTTCTCAAAAAAAAAAAAAAAACAAAAAAAAAAAAAAAAAGTCAAGAAAACAATGAAAATGGCAATAGTAATCCTTATATAGCACTAATTATTTAAATTTAAATGGATTAAATTATTCAATTGAAATACACAGAGCATTCATATGGATAAAAATTAGGAACACAAGACGCAACAACATGCTGCCTCCAAGAGAATCACTTTAAGAACACACATACGCTGAAAGGGAATGGATGGAAAAAAGATATTCTATGCAAATGATACCCAAATAAGAGCAGGATTGGCTATATTTATATCACACAAAATAAAATTTCAATGAAAATTTGTCACAAGAGACAAAGAACATTACTATACAATGACAAAGGTGTTAATTCATCAAGAGGATATGACACTTATAAATATATATGCATGCAACATCAGAGCTCCTAAAATACAAAGTAAATATTAACAGAATTGAAGAGAAAAATTGATGGCAGTACAATAATAATCAAAGACTTTATTATCCTACTTTAAACAATAAGCAGACTCTCAAGACAAATAATCAGAAAGACTGGACTTGAACTACAGTTTATACCAAATGAACCTAACAGACATATGAAAAAAACACCCAACAACAGCAGAATACACATTATTCTTAAGCCTACATGGAATATTTTTCAAAATGGATTGTATATTAGTCCACAAAATATGTCTTAACAAATTCAAGAAGCTTGAAATTACATCAGTTATATTTTTCTGAGCACAATGGTGTAAAACTAAAACCACCAATAGGAGAAAAATTGGAAAAGCCATAAATATGTGGAAATTAAACAACACTTTCCTGAACAAACAATGGGTCAAAGATGAACTGAAAAGAAAAATCAAAAATATCTTAAGACAAATGAAAATGAAAACACGATATGCCAAAACTAAAATGCAGCAATAATAGTTCTGAAAGGTAAATTTACAGAAATAAATGCTTACATTAAGAAAAAAGAAAAATCCTAAATAAACAAATTAAATTTTACATATCAACAAACTATTCAAAAGCCCAAATTTAGCAGAAAGAAAAAAATTATAAAAATAAGAGCAGAAATAAATAAAATAGAGATTAGAAATTTAACGTAAAACATAATCATAATGAAAATTGGTTTCCAAATAGTAAAACAAAATGACAAAATTGAGAATTGGTTTTCAAAAGAAAACAAAAAACAAAGCCTAAATTTACCAGGTGGAAGAAAATAATAAAAATAAGAGCATAAATAAATAAAATAAAGATTATAAATTTAATATAAAATATAAACATGATAATTGCTTTTCAAAAGAAAAGCAAAATAGATTGAACAAGGAAAAAAGAAAGAATTCAAATAAATAAAAGTATGAATAAAAGAGGATATATTCAACTGAGACCACAGCTATATAGATATACAGAGAAACATAAGAGACTACCATGCACAGTTACACGCCAACAACTTGGATAATCTGGAAGAAATGGACACATATAGGAATATAAACCCTTCTAAGACTGAATCATGAAGAAACAGAAATTCTGAGCAGAACAATAATGAGTAAGCAGATTGAGGCAGTTATAAAAAACACATTGCAATAAAATAAAGCCTAGGAGCAAACAGCTTCACAGGTGAATTCTACCAAACACCTAAAGAATTACTGTCAATTCTCAAATTATTCCAAAAAAGAAATTGAAGAGGAGAGAACACTTTCAAATTCATTTTACAAGGCAAGCATTATCCTGATATTAAACAAAACAAAGACACTGTAAGAAAAGAAAACTATAGGACAACATCCATAATAAAATATATGCAAAATCCTCAACAAAATAATAGTAAACTGAATCTATCTACATATTAAAAGTATTATACTTCATGATTATGTGAGATTACCCCTGCAAGAATGGTCAACATAAGCAAATCAATAAATGTGACACAGCACATTAACAGACTGAAGGATAAAAATCATATGATTATCTCAGTAGATGCTAAAAGCATTTAAAATTGTAATATCCTTTCATAATTAAAAGTCAACAAAATAGGTAAAATGGAATACACTTAAATGTAATAAAGGCCATAAATGACAGTTCGGCAGCTAACATCATACAACAGTAAAGAATGGAAAGCTTTTCTTCTAAGATAAGGACTAAGGCATGAATGCTCACTCTTGCTACTTCTATTCAACCCAAAACTGGATTTCTTAGTTGGAGCAATTATGCAAGAAAACAAATGAAAAGCATTCATATCAAAATAAAAGAAATAAAAAACATTCATATCAGAAATAAAAAGAAAGTAATATTTTCTTTTTTGTAGATAATGTGATTAAATATATAATACTATATATATATGATTTTATATATATACACACTCTGCAGTCTGGAGTGCAGCAGCATAATCATGGCTCACTGCAGCCTCAAACTCCTGGGGTCAAGCGATCCTCCCACCTCAACCACAGGTGCATGTCAACAAAACTGGTTATTTTTGTTTTTTTGTAGAGACAGAGTCTCCCTATGTTGCCTAAGCTGGTCTCAAACTCCTAGGCTTAAGAAATTCCCCTGCCTCAACCTCCCAAAGTACTGACATTACAGATGTGAGCCATCATGACTTGCCTGATTGTATATATAGAAAACCCTAACTGGGGTTAGACTCCCAGAAAAGACTCCCCCAGAAAGCTGTTAGAACTAATAAACAGATTCAGTAAAGTCTCAGGATACAAAATCAATGCAGGATATGAAAATCAGTTGCATTTCTATACACTGACAACAAATATTTTTTAAAAAGAGACTAAGACAATAATTGCATCTATATTATCATCAAAAATAATAAAACATTTAAAAATAAATGTAGCCAAGGAGTGGACAGATTTGTACACTGAAAAGTATAAGACATTGATGAAATAAATCGAACAAGAAACAAATAAATGAGGAGATATACCATGTTTATGGATTAGAATAATTAATATTGCCAAAATGTCCGCCCTACCCAAAGTGATCTACAGGTTCAGTGCAATCTCTACCAAAATTTCCATAGCATTTTTCACACAAATAGAAAAAATAATTGTACAATTTGTATGAAATTAACCCATTTATGCCTGAGGTTGCATGTTTTGAATTTTTGCAATCAGACCTTGGCAATGACATTGCAGTAGGATATAAATAACTCCCACATACTTAGCATTCTAATAATGGAATACTAGGCATAAATGGGTTTAAAAGTCCTTGAATAGCCAAAACAATCTTGAGAATGATAAAATAGCTGGGAAATTCATACATTCTGATTTCAAAAACTATCACAGAGCTAAAGTAATCAAAACAGTATGGTACTGGCTAAAAACAGACACACAGATCTATAAAACAAAATAGAGCCAAGACACAAACACAGTCAACTAGATTTAAACAAGGTTGCCAACAAAACACAATGGGAAGAGGCTTCTCTTCAATAAGTGGTCTTAGAAAAACTAGATATCCACATGCTAAAAAATGAAATTGGAACCTTATTCTATACCATACACAAAAATTAACCTGAAATAGATAGTAAGACCAGAAACTATAGAATTCCTAGAAGAAAATACAGGAAGGCTCTTTGACTTTGGTCTTGGCAATGATTTATTGGATATGATGCTAAAATGACAGATTCAGAAAAAAAAAAAAAAAAAAAGCCAGTGGGCCTACAACAAACTAAAAAACTTCTACACAGCAAAGGATCCAGTCAACAAAATAAAAAGCAACCTACAGAATAGAATAAAATACTTGCAAACTACCTATCTGATAAGGGGTTGACATCCCAAATACATTAAAAAACTCATACAAATCATAGGAAAACAAAATTTTTAATAACTGAATCAAAGTATTGGCAAAGGACCTGAAAAGACATTTTCCCAAAGAAGACATATAAATTGCCAACAGACATAGGAAAATGAGCTCAATAACATCAGTGTTCATAATGGAAATGCAAATCAAAGAACAATAAAACATCACTTCATACTATCTGTTAGGATGGCAATTATTAAAAAGACAATAGATAGCAAGTGTTGGCCAGGGTGTGGAAAAAATGGAGAATCCTTGTACATTTTTGCCTATAATGTAAATTAGTATAGCCATTATGGAAAAAAGTATGGATGTTCCTCAAAAAATTGAAAATTAAACTCCCATATGATCCAGCAGTCTCCGTTCTGGGTTTATATTCAAAGGGAGCAAAACCAGTATGTTGAAGAAATATTTGCACTCCCATGTTCATTGCACCATTATTCACAATAGCCAAAATGTGGAAACAACTTAAGTGTTTATTCATGGATAGACAGAGAAATTGTGAGATAGATATGTACGTGTGTTTGTGTGCGTAATATTCAGTCACATTACAAAAAAGAAATCCTGCTATTTGCAATAACAGGGATGAACCTGGAGGATACTATACTAAGTGAAATAAGTTAGACACAGAAAGACAGATACTGCATGATTTCACTTACACATTGAATCTTACAAAGTCAAACTCACAGAAGCAGAGAGTAGAATGGAGGTTGCTAGGGGCTAGTAAATGGGAGAAATGAGAAGATATTGGTCAAAGAGTACAAACTTTCAGTTATAAGTATGATCTAGGAATCTAAGTATAGCATGGGGTGGCTGTAGTTAATACTGCTATTTTATATTCTTGAAATTCACTAAGACCATAGATCTTAATTGTTCTAACCACACACAAAAAATAGTAACTGTGTGAGGTAATAGATATGTTGATTAGCTTGACTATGGTATTTGTTTTACAATGTGTAATGTATATGAAATCATTCATTGTATACTTTAAGGGTATATAAATTTATTTGTCAATTATATTTCAATAAAGCTGGAAAAAGTAAAATTAAAACATCTAGTCTACACATAAAAACAAAACAAATATAAAAAATGTAATAGTTATGCCAATAAATTTTATAATATGCACCATGTTTTAGTACTAATTCACATAAGCCATTTATTGAGTGGTGAAAATAATTCCGGATTTTGCCATTACTTTTGATAGCAAAAACCGCAATTGCTTTTGCACCAACCTATATATAGGCACTTTTAACATATTGGGAAAGGTTAACACAATTGAATACTAGATAATATTAAGCAATCATGTAAAAATTGTAGTGTAATACTGATAATGCAGTTATTATTTTTAAAGTTCATATCTGTTAGAAATACATGTTACAGTATTTATACATTAAATGATAAGATGCCTGTGATATGCTTCAATAATGACCAGCAACCTCAAGAGTGAGGGTGAGAAATGGATGAATAGATGGATGGTTTAGATAGATAGAGATAGATAGATGATAGGTACATACATAGATAGATAGATGATAGGTTTTAATATGTGATA
This sequence comes from Rhinopithecus bieti, assembly GCF_001698545.2. Lineage (NCBI taxonomy): Eukaryota > Metazoa > Chordata > Mammalia > Primates > Cercopithecidae > Rhinopithecus > Rhinopithecus bieti. The sequence goes on along the minus strand of NW_016819633.1, from coordinate 48,891 downwards.
GTCATCTGCAGCAAGAATGTTCATATAGTCATCAGAAGCAAGAGTGGCAGAATGTTAATAATCACTGATTTTATGTGAAGTATATATGTAGATTCATTACATTATATTTTTTAACTTTTATATGTATTTATATACAAACTTTGGAAGAGGGTTTTAAATCTATGTTTCAGTGTGTATAAATAGTCAAAAGAAAATAGATACCATTTCTTGTAAAATTTGTTTCAGTAAAACTATTTATCAAAATAACAACTTTCTTATCTAATACTTTTCATCACATATATCCAAAACAAAATAAACACCACAAAACACAACTCTCCATAGCTTACACATATCACAAAACTAATACAAAAATGTGTTATCTAGAAGTTTTGCCATCCAGAAAACAGATTTCTGTTCTCCTATATTGCCATTGGAGGCAAAGTTTGCAAATATAAATTTTGGTATTATTCAGTTTTGCTACATTAAGCTGTGAAACAAATAGCCTCACAGAAAAGTTCAGTGGAATACAACAACTGAGGTTTCTTTTTTTTTTTTTTTTTTTTTTTTTTTTT
>NW_016819633.1:30170-43683 GCF_001698545.2 Rhinopithecus bieti | reverse complement strand
CCGATAGATCGCGGCAGACTGCTGTGTTAGCAGTGAGGGAGGCTTCGTGGGCGTGGGACCCTCCCGGCCAGGATTGGGATATATTCTCCTGGTGTGCCTGTATGCTTACAGCGCAGTATTGGGGTGGGAGTTACCCGATTTTCCAGGTGTTGTGTGTCTCAGTTCCCCTGGCTAGGAAAACGGATCCCCTTCCCCCTTGCGCTTCCAGGTGAGGCGATGCCTCGCCCTGCTTCAGCTCTCGCTGGTCAGGCTGCAGCAGCTGACCAGCACCGATTGTCCGGCACTCCCTAGTGAGACGACCCCAGTACCTCAGTTGAAAATGCAGAAATCACCGGTCTTCTGTGTCGCTTGCGCTGGGAGTTGGAGACTGGAGCTGTTCCTATTCGGCCATCTCGGAGCAAGGGCACTTTCACTTCCAACAACTGAGGTTTCTTTCTTTCTCACATTACATGAAGGTGTCTGATCAATTGCAGTTATACTTCAGGCTGGGGATGAGTTCACATAGATTACATGGATCTTCATTTCAGGATCTAGTAGATGAAGCATCTCCTATTCAGAGCATATTATTCTCATGGCTAAAGGTGAAACCACAAGGAAATGAATGGAATCACATGATGTTTTGTAAAATATTTGCTTGGCAATAGGATGGCACATTATCTCACATTCCACTAGTCAAAATAAGTTACACGGTGATATGGTGTGGCTTTGTGTCCCCACCCAAATCTCATCTTGAATTGTAATCCCCCAATGTTGAGGGAGAAACCTGGTGGGAGGTGATTGGATCATAGGGACGGTTTCCCCCATGCTGTTCTCATGATAGCAAGTGAGTTCTCATGAGATATGACAGTTTTATAACTGTTTGTCAAATTCTTCCTTCACTTGCTTCTCTCTCTCCTGCTGCCATGTGAAGAAGGTCTTTGTTTTCCCTTTGCCTTCTGCCATGAATGTAAGTTTCCTGAGGCCTCCCCAGCCATGTGGAACTGTTAGTCAATTAGACGTCTTTCATTTATAAATTACCCATTCCCAGAGGAGTTCTTTATAGCCACGTGAAAACAAACTACTACAATAAATTTTTACTAGGAGTTCAGTATTCCACTATAAAGATACTTGAAAATGTGGAAGCGACTTTGGAAGTGGGTAACAGGCAGAGGTTGCAACAGTTCGGAGGGCTCAGAAGAAGAAAGGAAGATGTGGAAAAATTTGAAACTTCCTAGAGACTTGAAAAGTTTTGACCAAAATGTTGATAGTGATGTGAACAATAAAGTCCAAGCTGAGGTGGTCTCAGATGGAGATAAGGAATTTACTAGAAACTAGAGTAAAGGTCTCTCAGGCTATGCTTTAGCAAAGAGACTGGCGGCATTTTGTCCCTGGGCTAGAGATCTGTGGAACTTTGAACCTGAGAGAGATGATTTAGGGGACCTGGCAGAAGGAATTTCTAAGCAGCAAAGCTTTCAAGTTGTGACCTAGATTATTCTGAAAGCACTTAGTTTTATGCATGCACAAAGAGATGGTTTGGAATTAGAACTTATGTTTAAAAGGGAAGCAGAGTAAAAAAATGGAAAAAGTTGCAGACTGACAATATGATAGAAAAGAGAAATCCATTTTCTGGGGAGAAATTCAAGCCAGCTGAAAAATTTGCATATATAATAAGGAACCAAATGTTAATCAACAATACAATGGGGAAAATTATGTCAGAGATCTAAATTATGTCAGAGATCTTGGCAGCAGCCCTTGTGATAACAGGCCCAGAGGTCTAGGAGGGAAAAAATGGTTTCACAGACAGGGATCAGTGTCCCTGCTGCTCTATGCAGCCTCGGGGTATGGTACCCTGCATCCCAGACACACCAGCTTCAGTTTTGGCTGAAAGGGGCCAAAGTACAGCTCAGTCCATTGCTTTAGAGGGTTCAAGCCCCAATCCATGGCAGCTTCCATGTGGTGTTGGGTCTCCAGGTGCACAGAAGTCAAGAACTGAGGTTTGGGAGTCTCTGCCTAGATTTCAGTGGATCTATGGAAATGCCTGGATGCCCAGGCAGAAGTCTGCTGCAGGGGCAAAACCCACATGTAAAACCTCTGCTAGGGCAATGCAGAGGGGAAATGTGGGGTTGGAGCACCATGCAAGTCTGAAATCCAACAGGGCAGTCATTAAATATTAAAGCTCCAACATTATCTCCTTTAACTCAACGTCTCACATCCAGGTCACACAGAGGCATGAGGTGAACTCCCATTGTCTTGTGCAGCCCTGCCCCTGTGGCTGTGTAGGGTAGAGCCCCCCTCCCAGCTGCCTGGAAGTCCCCACTTGGGGTACTGCCTAGTGGAGCTGTGAGAAGATAACAACCATCCTTCAGACCCCAGAATGGTAGATCCACCAACAACTTGCACCATGTACCTGGAAAAGCAAGACATTGCCAGTCTATGAAAGCAGGTGGGAAGGGGGTTCTACCCTGCAAAGCCACAGAGATGGAGCTGCCCAAGACCATGGGAGTCCACCTCTTGCATCAGCATGATATAGATGTGAGACATTGAGTTAAAGGAGATAATTTGGGAGCATTAAGATTTAATGACTGCCCTGTTGGATTTCAGACTTATGTAGGGCCTGTAGCCCCTTTGTTTTGGCCAATTTCTCCCATGTGGAATGGGAACATTTATCCAATTCCTATACCCACATTGTATCTTGGAAGTAAATAACTTGCTTTTGATTTCACAGGCTCCTAGGCTGAAGGGCCTTGCCTTGTTTCAGATGAGACTTCGGACTTGGACTTTTAGTTAATGGTGAAGTGAGTTAAGACTTTGTGGGACTGTTGGAAAGGCATGATTGGTTTTGAAATGTGAGGACATGAGATTTGGGAAGAGCCAGGGGCCAAATGATATGGTTTGGCTGTGTACCAATCCAAATCTCATCTTGAATTGTAACCCCTGGTGTTGAGAGAGAAACTCAGTGGGAGGTGATTGGATAATGGAGACAGTTTCCCCCATGCTCTTCTCATGACAGTGAGCGAGTTCTCACAGTCTGATGGTTTTTTTTTTTTTGAGACGGAGTCTCGCTGTGTCGCCCAGGCTGGAGTGCAGAGGCGCGATCTCGGCTCACTGCAAGCTCCGCCTCCAGGATTCCCGCCATTCTCCCGCCTCAGCCTCCGAGTAGCTGGGACTACAGGCGCCCGCCATCTCGCCCGGCTAGTTTTTTGTATTTTAGTAGAGACGGGGTTTCACCGTGTTAGCCAGGAGGGTCTCGATCTCCTGACCTCGTGATCCGCCCGCCTCGGCCTCCCAAAGTGCTGGGATTACAGGCTTGAGCCACCGCGCCCGGCTTAGTCTGATGGTTTTATAAGTGTTTGACAGGTTCCTCCTTCACTTTCTTCTGTCTCTCCTGCTGCCATATGAAGAAGGTCCTTGCTTTCCCTTCACTTTCCTCCATGATTGTTAACTTTCCTGAGGTATCACCAGCCATGTGGAACTGCGAGTCAATTAAGCCAGTTTTGTTTATAAATTACTCAATCTCAGGGAAGTTCTTTATAGTAGTGTGAAAACAGACTAATACACATGGTAAAGCCTCAGAATGTCATGGGGAAATGTATTTCACCCATATTCAGGGATGCTGTACAATAATACAACACAATCTATCACAGAGAATTTTCCACAAAGAGCATCCTTCCCTCCATGTTTTGGCCCACCAAAATATTATTAGTCAACATTCACCTGGACTCTTGAATGTTAAAGTGGTTTAGATTCACCAGCAGGCCTGGATCCTGAGGGCAAAAGCCTAGTTTAATGAAGGCTGGACTGAGAAAATTACTGTGCCCACTGTCCCAAGAACCTAGGGAACATATTTCACCTTTGACAACCCAATTTAGAGCTCCAGTCAGCCCAGTGATTGGAGACCTATTTAAGCCCTTTTGGTGATGTTATTGCAGAAAGCTTATCCACTCCCAGCTACTAGACCTGGACATATCACTCTGTCTACACTAAAAGATTTCAGTAACTTGAATCTTGGGATGAAGGAAGGAACTTCTCAATTCATTTCTTAACAGAAATTCCCTAGAAACATTCAAAATGTTCCTACAGCAAGATGGCATAAGAGGACTTTCTAATGCTCATCCCTCACCCCAACCCCACCCCTGCAGAAACATCAACTTGAATAACTATCCACATATAAAAATACCTTCCAAGGAGCTAAGAAAATCAGGTGAGTGATCACACCACCTAATTGTATTACAAGAATAAGAAAAAGAATGTGAAAACAAGTGCCTGCCTCAGTAAAACCAAGCGCAAGGCAGACCCACAGGACTCCAGCCTTCAGGAAGGTACCTGCAGATTAAGCCTGCAGGACCACCTCAGCACCAGATTGGATCTTGCTTACTCCCAGGCTCAAGATCGCCTGGTGGCTCAGTCTCCCTCTGACCTACCCCAACACCAGGTCACCCTCAGTGGCCCCAGGCTCTAGACCAACCTCAACACTAGGCCAGCACTACATCCCTAGTCATCAGGTCAGCACTCTTGGATCCATGTGCCACACCTGCTCCAGATTTTGGACCAGCCCACAGCCATTCCATGATGTATACATATTTTAAAATATCATATTGTACACAAAAAATGTATACAACTTTCATTTGTCAATTTAAAAACATAATATTTTCCAACTTCATCACCCCCAATCATCCTTCATGCTGAGTAAATATTTTCTTACACCTAAAATTATACATCGTTCTCACTAAGCATGCTAAACTAGCAAAAACAAAGCAAAACTTCAACAGTAATGGTATAAAATATGAAATTCAAATTAAAAATTAAACAGAACAAACAGGGTTATTTTATATTAATAAAACATAGTCTTCAGGATGAAAAAAGTTATAGGATTTTAATTCTATGTCGGATTACATAGAATAGAAACACATAGAACAAAAATGTTGGAGAGAGAGTTATTGTGGGAGATCTTAATGCAAGTATCTCAGCTTTTGAACGGGAGATCAGTGGGAAAGGGTAACCAAATATGTTCAGAAGTTGAAAATATAATTAAGAAATTTATAAGTTAGATTTGGCTTTTTAACCCTACAAACAGATTTTGGACATTCTTTTCAATAACTCTTGAAACATTTGTAATTGATAAGAACACAAGCCCTCTTTTTAAAAAAAAGTAAACAGATTTAATTCTTTAGCTATTACAGAATTAAGTTAGAAGCCAGTAAAAAATGTTTCTTATACAATTCACATACTTACGAACTTTCAAATTCTCCCAATTTGCTGTTGAAGTAAAGAGGAAAATTAAGTCATAAACTATTTAGGAATGGTAAAAATTAGAGCACTGTTGAAAATACAGATTTGTGCAGATTATTATTCTCCAATGTTCATTCTTTCTTTCTTCATATTGATTTAGAAGGTCACAAAGCTCAAGCCTATATTTTCTAATCTCCCTTGGTAAACATAATTAGCCATGTAATTATTATGGTCTAGCCAATGATATTTAGAGAAATTAATGGTGCAACTTCTAGGTTATCATCTTGTAAATGAAGTCACTTACACTGGACTATTTCACTTTTTCTATTCTGTGGACTGTATCTGAGAATCGTGTTGTCTTGATTCTGACTATACAGATGAAGACAACATTATTAGAATGGCAGCACAAGAAAATTAAAGAAATTTTAAGTTCCTGATTGATATTGTAAAACAGTGCTTCATAATAGCTTGGACTTATCTGTACTATTACATTGGAGAGAAATACATTACTACCTTGTTTGATCCATTGTATATTGAGATAAGATCTGTTACAGGAAGTAAGCTTGCCTCCTCACTAGCAAAGCATGTGTCCCAAACTATTGTAGTTTCATAGCTTCAAATTTCTGTATTAATAATTAATTTTAAAATGGAAATAAGTTAAACATCTAATACAAGTAAACAGTATAAGAAATTTAAAAATAGAAGAGCTAAAAGAAAGATGAAGTCAGAAACTATTGAATTGGAAAAACAGAAAAGCTACAGAAATAGTAAACAAATATAAGAGCTGCCTTTATAAAGTAAAATAGGCAAACATGACAAATCAAATTAATATAGGTTCACAGAAGCTTCTGTTACGAGGGTTTTATGAGAAAAAATCAAAATTAAAAGAAAAACAAGGATATGGTAAGAAAGATTAGAAATCTAATGGATTCAGGAAAATGTGACTTATTACTCACTCAAAGGCCAGGTTTCTAAAAAGAAGGGAAGCCCCTAGAGAACAAGAAGTTCTGCATTTTGTGTTCAAGAAGCTCTACTCTACTCTGTAGCTAAGTTCAGGGACAACTTAATACCTTGATAAAGGCATGTTCAACCCGAGACGATGATCTGGAAATGTGTGCACTCTGATCTCTGATCATTTTAATGATCTTGGTTATACTCACAGCTCAAAAACTTTTAACTATGCCAGTTTACAAACTGGGTGTCATAGGCAATTCTTAGCAATGCTGGACCAGATTAAACCTCAGCGCATTTGACGACTTCAGACTGCATGGTCGTGCATAATAAAATCAGCATGAGAAGAGTTATTACTTTCTGACAGTATAACCATCTTTTGTCGTATATTTATTCTAAAGAGCCCCTTTACTCATTTTGAATGGTTTATGTTTGTGATATATAAAATGATTCTTAGAAGTGAGTCGTTGTAACATAGTGACCACTCCAAAAACAAACCCTGCTATTACTATATCCTCCTCTGGCACAGCTGAGATTGACTGTCACACAACAGAAACACAGCTTTATGCTACGAGCTTGTAGATCACAGCAGAGCTTCATTCCATCCCAGGTAGAAGGGAGTTGATCAGTCAAATTTAGGAGCACAGAAGTTTTACTAGGCATTTTCCCTCATTATGGAGAAATACAGGAAACATTTTGATAAGAAAAGCATACATATAGGAACCCTTTAAAATTCCATCTTTTGTCTGAATTCAAATGTGTTGTAAGAAGAATTATCATAGCCACAAGACAGCCGTAATGAGAACATCAACTACTTGGTGATGAAGCCATAAAACTTATGTCAGCATTTTGTGAAATTATGAGATTAATCTCCTATAAAAAATGACAGGATAGGTAGATGGAAGGGAGACAGCAGATCCCCTTTTGACTTTAGCAAAGCTTTACTTTCTTTACTTCATTACCATTATCAATTCAATGAGAAAATTATGGCACCAAACTGCCTAATTGATAGTTGGAGGGTCATTCAGAATAAATTTCCTTCATAAGAGTAATGTTACCCAGAGGGGACATAGCAAGCAGTGTTCTGCCAGGGTGAATACAGGAACCAATTTTTTTTAAAGTTATCAGTGTCCTCACTAATGTTATAAAAATGCTGTAGGTTGATAGAATTTTTTAGCAACATGCAGGTTAAAATGAGAATTCAAAATGATTTCAACAATGAACACGGATTTCAACATGGATGGGTCAACGTTAATTTTTAAAAGGAAAAATCATATGGATATCAAGAAGGGAATGAATAGTTAAAGATAAGAGTAACAAAAAATGTTCCCTGGTTATAGAAGAAAATGAATTAATAAGCTGTACAGAGGTGAGCTTCAGTACTGTGTCCACAAGCCAGGCAATGAGCTGTGCATCCAAGGAGAACACAGGAGACTCAGGTATGCCCTTAAAGGATATGGCAAATGTGAAACGTGGAGGTGGCTATAAAAATAAAATAGTCCTTAAAGATGCTTCTCTATAAGAAATATATTTTCCATGCATACAAAATAGCCCACTCTAAATATGATTCAGTAGTCATCTGGGCCCCTCAGGGTTAGCCTCAAATTGACCTCTTAGTATTAAGATCTATTATGTGATGAGAGAGCTATTCTTTTGATTTTGACACAAATAATAATTTAAAGCAGCATTTCTCTTCCCATCAGTTTAGGTGAGTTGAACTGCTGTGCTGAGAGCGAGAAACTAGGAGAGGTGGCCCATGAGATTTTTATTGATACGCTTTCCTGACATCCTCGTACAAAAATATGCGAAACTTATTTGTAAAACTTGTTGTAAAACTTATTTGTTGCCCCAAATCCTTTGACAGTTTAAATTTTTTCCTCAAAGCTCAGCAGTAGCAATCTCATGATTGCTTTTGTTTTTCCAACATGTCCTCAAAAATTATATAAGCAAAACTTTATCCCTGTGAATGCAGGATCGTGGGGTTGAATCAGGGGAGCTTAAGACTGTCTTTGCTGTCAAGGAGCTTGCAGTTTAGAGACATGAATGCATAAAAGGCTAACAGTACTTGTCTGGTTTTGATGGGATCCAAATAAATAATTTTTAAGATTATAATCATAGAAGGTATTTGGGCTTTTAAATATGTAGAGGAATGATGGAAATAATTGGAAAATAGTTGAATAAATAAGACCAAAATAAATAAGTTGTGTTACTACTGGAGTTATAATTAATAGAATAATCATTCTGGAGAAACCATGCATGTTAGGGAGCAGTGTAAGGCTTCACAAAGAAGGTGGACTCAGACTAAGAAAGGTTTTGAGTGACAAATAAAACAATTTGAACTCAATTTTATAAATAATGTGGTGGTTTTGAAAGTCCTTGACCTTGATAGGATGAAATACACATTTTGAGGTCAATGTATTTGTGGTGAGAAGGTAGAAGCAGCAGAAAAGGAAAGAGTGGGTAGGTCATTGCCATAGTAGAGACATGAAGTGTTGTGAAATATGGGGAGGAAGGGCAGGGCGGGGAAGATGACAGTTGACAGAATGGTTATGAGAGGAAATGTGAATTAAATGTGGCTAGACAGGACTGTAAAGACCAAAGCACCAAGGTTCATATGTGGGGCAACAGAATCAACTTTGAAACTTCACAAAAATAGAAAAGCAAAAGAGAAACTCATTTCAGAAAGATTAATCAATGTATTTGAGGAAATAAAATTTAAAAGCCAGAAAGTTCTTCAAGTAAAATGCCTTACTGGATCTTTCTTTTTTCCTTCCCTTTAGGTAATGATTCCATCTTTTTCATTGGTATTATACCCTTGCCTCTCTACTACTTTATTCTTTCTGAGTAACTTACCCAGACACAAACCTTCACTACCCTATTTATGCTGGTGCTTCCTAAAATTCTATCCCTACCTCCGATCTCTCTCCTAATCTTCAAACTAATTGTGTTAACTTTTACTAAATACTTCCACCTGCTTGACCAAAAGCTCACATATCCAAGATTGACTTTATTTTTCCATCCAATCCTGTTCCTTTCCTAGGCTCTTTTTCTTAGTTAGCATCACCATCTATTGAGTCCAAACTGAAAATTCTTGACATCTTCCATTGCTCAACAATCACCACTTGACCCTGGACATTCTAAACATTCTTATTAGTTTTCAAAATCTTATAGCTACTATAAAAAACTTTTCTTATAATTATTTTCTTCATTCTACCATTATCATTGTTCCTGGGATTTTGCAGCAGATATAATATTTTTAGACTACTATTTTATTCCTTTTTTTCAAACTATTTATTTATAAGGGGACTATGTTATTCAGTTATATTAATTATCCTCTCAAAAACTGAAAAAGAGCCATAAAACCTAACACAAATTTCTCCAAACCCAACTCCATGCTACTTTTCCATCCACTTCCAGCAAGAGCTCAGTGTTCTGGCCACTGACATTCAATACACCAGGTACTTCAATACACATGTATTTTTTCCACGCTTTCCTTCCATTTTGTAAGGCTCTTTTCCACTCTTACTTACCTCTTTAATTCCTACTTATTCCTCAAGACCTGCTTAAAGATCATATTTTTTAGCCAAGCTCCTTGTCACAAGTTTTCAGAATTAAAATTCTTATTGCCTTCTAGCAATAATTTTGCCACTCATCATATTGCATCATGGCTATTTGTGGAGACACCTGATTTGACCACTACAATCCTTGGTAATGGATGCCAGGTTTTATTCATCTTGAAATTCACAGCAGCCAGTCCAATGTCAAGCATGAATGAGGATTTCTGTTTACTGATGTCAACTTACTTGAATTAAGCTCACTTTAACTGAAGACATCTATGAGAAGTGGGAAAAAAGGTACTGAAACTCAGAGAGAGGACAAGGAATTAGAACATGCTTGTTTTCCAAGTTTCTTGGAGAGGGTTAACTCATAGCAGATGATGATATAGAGAAGGTAGGAAGAAAAAAAAAATAGAAGTGAAGCAGTTAGTGAAGCATAAAAAGTACCATGAAAGAAAACAGTACTGAAAGCAGTCCATTGGAAAGAAGCCACAGAAGAAAGGTTTAGAGTTTTGTTTCATTATTGCCAAGTTCTGTGGGGCAGGCCAGCTGTTTAAAGGATAATTTTCTCCTCCCTCTCACATTAAGATATGTAAATGGCATCCAGATGTTTTAGGATGATCATTCTTTTAATTATTTTCTTAATGAAATCTTTTAGAGATTGTAAATAACATAAATATACTTTCCATTTGTTCATTTGTTTACTGAATCAGCTGTTAATTCAAGTATATCCTAATGAGTAGCATTGTATTTGTACCATATTTGCCTGCCGATGGTTTGTAAATTTATTCATTTACTAATAAATTGGTCTTTTATCAAATTGATTATTTCTCTGTCTCATTAAAATCTGGATAAGAAGATATAAGTTACTTTCTCAGTTTAAATCTTTACCCTCATTGTTTTTATTATCTACACAATAGTATTGCAGCAAACAAAATATAGGTTGACAAAATGGTCTACTGATTTTCCTACAATTTGCCCTCTCTTCATACTCTCAAATTTTTATGGGACCTAATTAGCACTGACAATTCTAATTCCAGTTGCTAGGTAAGAGTGTCAGAAATGATAACTTAGGACAAACCAAGTATATTATCTGACTTCGACACTGACATATATTCAGTTATTCCTCATAAAATCAACTTTAAAATCCTGTAGATATGATTTTATACTCCTCACTTATTTTAGTAACCAACTATGTTCTGTAATCTCAGGTTGTTTCTAACTGTTATAATTTTAAAAGGAGCTCATGTGTTATTCAACCTTCAAATCACTTCTCACTGTTCTTCAGACGAAGAAATAGTAGCTTCTGTTATGCCTTATTTGATCCTCCCACAACAAATAACCCTTTCTGAAAGATATAAAGCATATCCTAAACGCCTAGGTGAAACCTACTAGCCAATCTGTCAATATTCTCTTCTTGAAAAATTCTGGAGCAACACCACCCTGCTCTGTTTCTTGCAGAAATCCCACCTCTTCAAATATTGGTAATGAGTTGTAGAATTATAATTGCAATAGACTCATCTAATTTTTCTTTTTTCATGCTCTTTCTGCTTGGAATGCCCTTTTCCTTTTGTTTAAGTATTCGTCTTTAAAAGCTCTACTCTTAATCCACTATATATCACTGAGAAAAGAAGAAGAACAGATAGACAAACAATTGAATGAACAACTGAAGTGATAATATCATACGTAACTTGATGCCAAACTCTTGGGTAATTTCATGTTTTTATATAGATGTAGTTTTGACGATGTCTTCATTTACTTCTTACAGGCTCTACTATGATTTTAGTATTTAGTGAAGAAGTTATTCCAATGCCAGTACTCATGATAATGAGTACCACATTTTATATACTGCATTGAAAGACCACCCTGAAGGAGCTTAAAATTCAGCAATTGCAAAATAGCAATCATATTAGTAATTTATCTCACCTCAAATCAAATCTTTTTCACTTTTTTATTGACTATCATCCACATAAATTCTAGACATCTTAGAGATATTATCAGTTAATTTCAGTTCACCCCCACACACATTTTAATCAGATGTCAAATCATGTTAATTTTATTTTTTATTTCTTCATTGTTTAAGTTGTAATAAAAGATGAGGCCATAAGGTGATTTTATAACACTGCCCTTTGGTCTCTCACCATTTTATTTCCACTTCCCTCTCTGAGCAGTCATTAAATGCTAATTTGGAATATATTTTTCCGGATTATTTTCATTGCATTTACAAATGTGCCCATCTGCATACGCAAAGTCTTAGTTTAATAAATATGATCCTATTATATATATATTTCTTTGACTTTTTGCACATAACAGTATATCATAGCAGTATCTCTATGGCAGTATGAATACATTTATCACCTTTGTAACAGCTACATAGTAATAAATAATCTATATCTACCATAAATTATTTAACTTTACCCTCATTAATGAGCATTTAGTGCACATCCATTTTATTTATTTATTTTTTGCTGCTTATAACAATGACAAAATGAATATCCTTGTATATAACTTTGTGCCTAATGTAAATATTTCTCTATCACAGAGTTTAAATGTAAAATTGCTTGGTCGAAGGTCATGTGTGTTTTACATTCTACTAGAATCCAGAAAATTGCCTTTCAAAACCACTTGCGTCAATTTACATTTCCACCAACATTGGAGGATATATTACCTGTTTCTTCACAAATATATCAAAACAAAATTTTTTTAATTTTCAAAACTATTTTGTGTGATGGACATAAAATGCTATTGTCTTTTGATTTAATTTGCAATTCTGTAATTTTAGTATAGTTGAACATTTTCACAAAGCTTATTACCAATTTGTAATTCTCTATATATTTGTCCATATTGTGGCTTATTTGTCTTTCTATTACTATATTAGAGCTCCTTATATATTATGAACCCATTGTATTATAGATGTTGTAAGAAAATAAAACTCATCAAAATACAATAACAAAACAACAATGTAATAATTCAATTGTGTAAAAGACAGTTTTATTAAGTGATCAGATGAGTCAGTACACCTGGTCTGCCAAGAATTTGAGGTTTGGTGGTAGAATTCAAGCCTATCTAGGTCCTGGCTGCAGTGTGTTGCCATTTGATGTCTATTTTCTGATATGATTCACAAACTCAAAGGGAATATTCTGGGACCTGTGGCTAGCTGAGATTTGTAGGACAATGACAGCAATTTCAGAAGTCTTCTAGCTGATTACGACTATTACATCATCGTACTCATGTGAGGCTGAGCTGATAGACTATAATGGAAACAAAATACTCAGTGACCCAGCCTCTGTGTATCATTTCCTGAGATGGAAGTTTTCACTTTTCTGCCTCGTTTTGCTGTTCCCTGTATGTACACCTCCTTCTTCTTGCAGATGCTATAAAGACTGTTGCATAAAACTATTTGAAAACAGAATGAGCAGAAAACAGAAGCCAACATTCTGTGTTTTACCAAAATTCATCTCATCACAACTTCTGTAACCATAGGATTCAGCTGTATTTTTCCCATTTATTCATTTATCTGTTGATAGACATTTAGGTTGTTTCCAGCTTTTAGCTATTACAAATAAAGCTGCTATAAACAAGCACATATATTCTTTCTGTAGATATTTGCTTTAAGTTGTCTTTTGGGGAATACTTAAGATTGCATTCATGTAATTAAGACTGCCAAATTGCTTTCCAAAGTTGTACTAGTTTACATTTTACCAGTAGTGTATGAGAGTTCCAGTTTGTCCATGTCTTGGCATATGGTTTTTTCTTTTCTTTTTTTTTTTTTTTTTTTTTTTTTTTTTTTTTTTTTT
>NW_016819633.1:0-30014 GCF_001698545.2 Rhinopithecus bieti | reverse complement strand
TTTTTTTTTTTTTTTTTTTTTTTTTTTTTTTTTTTGGATATTTTGCTGTTTTGTTCTTGATTTTAGCCATTCTAGTGGTTCAAATTGTATCACATCACAATTTTAGTTAGCATTTCCTTAATAACTAATGATTAGCCTCTTTTCATATGTTTATTTGCCATTTATATATCTTCTTCTATTAAATGAATATTAATATTTTTAAATATTTAAATTTTATAAATACATCTAATTTATAAAAATTTGTTTGTTAGTTTTCCATTGTTTTAAGATTTCTTTGCTGGGCGCAGTGGCTCACGCCTGTAATCCCAGCACTTTGGGAGGCCGAGGCAGGTGGATCACGAGGTCAGGAGATTGAGACCATCCTGGCTAACATGGTGAAACCCCATCTCTACTAAATATACAAAAATTTGGCCGGGCATGGTGGCGGACGCCTGTAGTCCCAACTACTCGGGAGGCTGAGGCAGGAGAATGGCTTGAACCTGGGAGGCGGAGCTTGCAGTGAGCTGAGATCGCACCACTGCACTCCAGGCTGGGTGACAGAGCCAAACTCTGTCTCAAAAAAAAAAAAAAAGATTTCTTTATACATTTTACAAACAAATTATTTTTAGGATTTAGATCTGCAAATATTTTATCACAATTTATAGCATGTCTTTTCATTTTCTTAACATTGCCTGTTAAAGATCAGATATTAATCTTGATTGAGTTCAATTTATCAATTTGTTCTTTCATGGATTTTGCTTTTGGTGTCATACCTATGTTTAATTAACAGGGTCACAAAGATTTTCTCCTATGTTTTCTTCTACAAGTTTATATAGTTTTAAGTTTGACATTATTGAGGATTTATATTTTGAGCTTATTTTGTATATGTCATGAGGTATGGATAGATATTCATCATTTTATGTTTGGATAGTCAATTGTTTCAGCATGATTTTTTGAGAAGACTATTCTTTTCACATTGAATAGTCCTTGTATCTTTATTGAAAAGCTGGTGAGCATATAAATATTGGTCTTTTGGATCTTTTATCTCACTGTAATTTTCATTTTGAGACAGGGTCTTACTCTGCCGCCAGGATGGAATGCAGTGGCGTGATCACTGCTCACTATAGCCTCAAATTCCAAGGTTCAAGCAATTCTCCTGCTTCAGCCTCCCAAATAGCTAGGACTACAGAGGCTAGTCACTATGCCTGGTTAATTTTTTTTTTTTTTTTTTTTTTTTTTGTAGAGACAGGGTCTTGCTATATTACCCAGGCTGGTCTTACAATACTTATTATAAAGCTGCTAAGGTAACTAATGGGGTATGGCTTTGCTACAAAGATATACACATAAATCAATAAAACAGAATTCTTAGTCCACACTGTGGGAGGCCGTGGAAGGAAGATTGTTTGAGGACAGGAATTTAAGTCTGTTTTGCTTTTGTTGCCTGTGCTTTTGAGATGATACCCCCAAAATCCTTGCTGAGACCAATGTCACTGAACTCTTCCCCTATGTTTTCTTCTAGTAGTATCATAGCTCAGGCCTTACATTTTCTTAATCCATTTTGAGTTTATTTTTGTATATGGTGTGAGATAAGGGTCTAATTTCATTTTTTCTCTATGTGAATATCCAGTTCTCTCAGCACCATTTATTGAAGAGACTGTCCTTTCCATAGTGTGTGTTCTTTGGCACATTTGTCAAAAATTAGTTGGCTGCAAATATGTGAATTATTTCTGGGTTCTCTAGGCTGTTCCATTGGTCTGCATGTCTCGTCTTATGCTAGTGCCATGCTGTTTTGGTTACTGTAGTTTTGAAGTCAAGTAGCATCATTATGCGTCCAGCTTTGTTCATTTCGTTCAAGATTGCTTTTGCTGTCTGTGCTCTTCTGTGGTTTCATACATATTTTAGGATTGATTTTTCTACTTTTATAAAGAATGTCATTGGTATGTTCATAGGAATTCCATTGAATCTGCAGATCACTTTCAGTAGTATAGTCATTTTATCAGTGTTAATTCTTCCAAGCCATTAATATGAACTGTTTATCCATTTATATGTGTCTTCTTCAATATTTTCATCAGTGTTTTATAGAAGGGGTGTCCAATCTTTTGGCTTCCCTGGGCCACATTGCAGGAATAATTGTCTTGGGCCACACACAAAATACAATAACACTAAGGATAGCCAATGAGCTAAAAAAAAAAAAAAAAAAAAAAAAGAAAAGAAAAGAAAAGAAAAGAAAATCAGAAAGGAATTTCATGTTTTAAGGAAGTTTGAAAATTTGTCTACATTCAAAGCTATCCTGGTCGGTATGCAGCCCATGGGGTATGTGTTGTACAAGCTTGTTTTATAGTTTTAGTGTAAAATCTTTTATCTCCTTGGTTACATTTATTTCTATTGGTTACACTTATTTCTAAGTATTTTTATTTGTAGCTATCATAAATGGAATTGTTTTCTTGATTTCTTTTTCAGATAGTTCATTGTTAGTGTATACATTACTACTGATTTTTTGTATGTTGAGTTTGTATCCTGCAACTTTTGCTAAATTTGTTCATTAGTTCTAACATTTTTGGTGGGCTTTTAGGGGTTTCTATATGTTGTATTCTAAATATAATCCTATATATTGGATTTAAAATATAATTCAACATATAGAAAGCCCTAATTCAATTTTATATACTAGATTATACATAGGAATTCCATTGAACCTGCAGATCACTTTGCAGAGTCAGTGGAATTCCTATATATAATCAATCTTAGACAACTTTACTACCTCAGTCAAGGGTTTACAGGTGATCAACACCACTGTATTTTACCCCTCCTCCCCCTCAAGAAAAGATTTAATATGCGGAATTGGGTGCTTAGAAAATTGTAGGAAGGACCAGAGAAGCACAATTCAGGCTGCACTTCCAATAGTGATGCCCAAAATAGCATTTTGGAATCCAGAAACTGAATGTTGGAATATCAAAAAGTGCCTGTTGAAGTGCTGACCCCAAGACTACACTTTAGCCATCACCCAGGTATCTGGAAGCTCCTCCATAGCTGTTGACTCTCGGACCACAGTTTGTTAGCCTTCAAGATGGAAATTCCAAATGGAATGTAACTGTCAACAGTTGCAAACTACCTAGGGTCAAACCACTGAGATACTGCTACAGCCACCCTAGAAAACAAAATGCTTTTCCAACTCTGGTTGCCAGCAACAACAACAGAAGCACATTCTCTGCCTCATTTTCAGTTCCAAATATCTCCTGTGAGTGTCTGCTTATAGAAGTTGGATCACATGTGGAACATAAGCAGAAAGGGTGTCTGGTAAATGTAATCTTAGGATTTACAGCTTTTAGCATCCAGTAAGTCATGCTACAAAAGTCTGAAATAATGTCTAGAAAACTACAATTTGTCATTCTTTATTATGTTAAATTATCATAATATGTCTAAATATTTGGAAGATTTTCTATGTAGAACATACCAACCAAAAATAAAAACGCCTTTGTTTCACCAGTTCTTATTCCTTTTAATCCTTTTCTTATCTTATTTACAGGCTAAGACCTCTAATAAATCCTGACTGTAATTGAAATGGCTTTAATGTAAGCCAAAAAGAAATAGCCTGTTTGCTATAGGCTTCTGGTAAATTATCTTTATCAAATTAAGAATGTTTACTTATATTCCACATTTCTATGAGGTGTTTTTTTTTTTCCTTTGTTTGTTTTACCAACAGGAATAAATGTTGAATTTTATCTAATTTTCTGATATAGTCAAGATAATTGCATGTTTGATCTCCTCAATCTATGAATGCAGTGAATTTTACTAATAGTTTTGCTAATGGTGAACAATTTCTACATTCCTGTCTCTTCTGTCTTTATGAAGCCTCTTATCTGTCCTTTCCATGCTACACTTGCTGCTCCTGCATTAGGTCATATTCTCATTATCTTTCACCTGCACTACTGCAATAGCCTCTTAATTGGTTTTTCAGTCATAAGTGTGGTTTCTGCAATTGCATTATTTACATTTAAACTAGAAGTCTCTTTCTCATTGCATAATCTTACTCTGGCTCTCAAAATCCTTTAGTGACTCTCCATGACCTAGGAAGGAAGATTAAAATTAGGAATTAATTATATTCTAAGCTATAATTACATCAGCACTTTATTAGTATTGCTATTATTATGGAAGTTTACCATGAATTGGTCATAAGAAGCCACTGGAGAATCCATAAAACATCCCAAACATGGTCATGCCTCTGAGTCTTTCATCTAGCTCAGCATTTCCCCAAGTATGTCTTAGAGAACACTAGTCTCAAGAGTTACTTTTGAAAATAATGGTTTCAAAATCAAATAAATTATGAAAATGATTTATTTCCATATTTCACTATGTTGATCTCAAAAAATTCATGTTATATATCAGAATAAGAAAAACTGTATAAAATCTTATAAATACAGTAAGGACACTCTTAGCTTAGCACTCTGTAGACATATTTATATACAAAATCTTTCATTTAACAAAGCTCCTATGGAATATACTTTATCGGAAAAAGAAAATGCTCCAAACATTTTTCTCAGTGTAGACTGTGCTTCTTCTCTTTACCATCCATCAAATCCTACTCATCCTTCAGGATTTACTCCGTGAGTCTCTCTGGATAAAACCCATCTCCACGTTAGAATTCATTCTCTAAATTCCCACAGCATATCTTTATGCCCTTTTTAAATTGTCTACTTTATCCTTCCCTAAAATTAATTTTAGTTCTTTGGAATTTCCACTTCATTTCAGAAAATAGTTGGCATATAGTAGGTGCTTAATAGACATGTATTTTTTCAACCCATTTAAATTCTTTTCCATTTTATAGACTTGCCATTTTATATTTTATATTTGTATTTTGTGTTTGTATTTGTATTTTATATTTATATCTAAAATTGTATTAGATATTATTAAAGGCACAGAATACATTTGAGAAGTGGCTCTGACCATGAAGAATGTAGTATTTTGGAGAATGTACAGTCTTATTTGAAGACACTAAGTAAACATACATTAATAAAAATACAAACTATAATATAAGTTGCATAGTCTTTCATCCTTTAGGACATCAGAGAGAGGAGATTTCATTGCAATTTTGCCTAAATAGATCAGGCAGCATGAAAGGTGGGACTTCAGCGTGCTCTGACCAGAGGACGTGAGCCCAGGGAAAACATTCTCAGCGCCATGAAAGGAACCCAGACACATTGTTCTCCTTACACCCACATCCTGTTTGGATCTCATTAGCATCTACAGGGCTTCGTTCAAGCATTCTGACCAACACATGCTGTTCCCCTTGTTCCATCTTCCCCCATTGAATTTTCAATAGGTTATCAGAAACATGGTTTAACAAGAGAACTAATCGTGCTAGAGAACAAATGGACGTATAAGAATTTTACTTGATTATAGAAGCCTAAGTAAGGAGAATTCAAACGCATCCATGCATATAGATAAAACGTACCCTACACCATTGGCAATCCCAGTAAACGAAACCTAGAAATGAAGGGAAATCTTTCTTAATCCTTGATCATCTTGAAGTGACCCTGGAGATTATTTGACAACAAAAAGGGTTATTTATAATGATAAAAGAATGTTCCACAGACAGCTTAGGGATGTTCATATCTGGGAAAGAGTGTGTTGGGCTATATAGGAGACAGAATTCAGAAATGAGCATGATAAATTACTACTTGGGATAGTGATTACCACAAGATTTATGTTCTTCCAGGACATTAGCAGCTAAGCCTTGTTTGTAAGAAGACCAAAGCAAAATATAAGAAGAAACTTTTCTTCTTGTATTTTGTGTAGATGTGTAGCAATATGGTGAAAATGGAAGGAGAGAACTCTAGAGTTAATTGCAAAGTGTTCAGCAAGTCCTGTGACATATAACATCTCCCACATATTTTGTCTCTTCCTCTCATTCCCATTACTACAAATTGTCCAACCTACACTCTGTCTTTCCCACATCCCTCCCTTCATCATTCTCTGTATTCCTGGTCCATGTTACCAAGGAAGCAATGCCAGAAGTATAGGGCAGAGTGGAGGTTACTCTCATCACCGCATGCTATCTTTGTTACTCATTCATTCATTCATTCATTCATTCATCATTCCAACAAATAATTGACAAGATTTAATTTTACTATTATATGTGTAGGCATTGAAACACAAAAGAAGCAACATCTAAACTGAGCCATCTAGGAGGATGAGAAAGAAGCCAAGTGTCAAAGTCAAAGCAACTCCATCTCAGAGGCTAATCTGCCATGTTGACTTCTGATCAGCCTTGGTTCCAGGAATGCCTCTGAGATTTCCAGTTTATCTATTGTTTCTTGTTTAAGAGAATGTAATTAAGATAAATTCTGCCTTGATAGCAGATCAACCTTAATAAACTCAACTTTATCATAAATCTTGTCCTTGGGATAATTCCTACCTATTCCCTCGATATACATGTGCCCCTCCCCTGCCGTGTGTATTCCCTGAATCTATGGGGTAATGGTGCAGGGATCCACCATTTTGTCTCCACACCACCAGAGACACAGACTTCGGTTTATAAGCACCTATTAAATGTTTATTTCATAAGCACCTATTAAATGTTTCTTTCTAAGAAACTAGATCTGTCAGCCTTTTTCTTCAACATCTCAGCTTCCTCAGATTTTGGAACAGGTTTGCATAGAACTGCCCACCGTGAAACACTAAGTATTGGTATTTCAGAGGGTTGGGGAGAGTGTTCCAAATAGAGAAAATCACATGTGCAAAGGCCTACCCAGGAGACAAAGCACAATAGGCTTGAAAAAGCAAAAGTCTGTTACTGTGGAGTATGGAGTTCAAAACAGCTGATGGTCAGAACAGAAAACAGTGGCCAAATGATGCTGGGCTTTGTAAACCATAATAAAGCTTGTGGACTTGATTCGAAACACAGTAGGAAGTATTTCAAGAGCTTAAACACTAGTTTGTTTCATCATCTGCCCCATTTGTTTTGCATATAGGAAAAAGTATATGTGTATCTGCTTTAGAATTTCTGAGGTAGGAACTGGGCTTCCACAGGAGGAGAGATGTAATTTACAAAGACTTTGCAGGCACCAAAAATCTTTTCTTGTTTTGTTATTATAGATAAAAAGAAAGATATTTCAAGAAATATGAAAATAAATGTAATCCTTACTTTTAGTATCTCTTGTATTTCTAAGGTAATTTTGTTAATGTAGAAGTATAAAATGTATTAGATCTAATTGGTTTGTTCATAAAATGTTCATGTATTATATATTAAAATATTGTGTACTCAGACAATTACAAATTTACTAGAAGAATTTTCTTTGTGGTAAATTAAACTACAAGCTGCTAAACTGTAAGAAATATGTTCTCATTCTTGCCAGTTTATAAGAAATAGGCAAAATTGTGAAAAGAGAAGAAATCATCAATATTAAAGTATGACAAAGAAAGTTATTATATTTTCTTGAATTAGTATCTTCTAGTACAACATCAAGTACATACAGAAAGCACTTATTTTCAGAAAAGGAACTTGGGAACAAAGAAAATAAAAATATTGGTGAAATATTTTTGTCATGTGAGACTTCAGTAATCAATCTCTGGGCCATCTCTCTAAGCAGCTTTTGCTTCACCTGATGCTTTATTTTGAAAACTAAAGAAATTTCCATTGCAGAAAAAGAACCAATTTTAGGGCCAGAGATCTGAGTTCTAGAATCATGTGACATAGAACAAGTCACTTCATTTCTCTGGAATATACCCAGATTTCTGAGTATTTTCCAGCTCTACTGAAATAATGTGGAATGTGACCATAAAGGTGTTTGACTCCACAAGCTCACATGTCCCTGTGTGGGAAAAGTGTAATTAGGAGGAGAAATGGCTGAATGAGGTGGATCAGAAAGAAAATACTTTTAGAGAAGCTAGAATACATACTTGTTTGTGGGGAATGGAGGGAGATGTAGGAAGAGCAATAGGAAAAGCAGTGAAAGAGAGGGAGTAACAAGAGGAAAAAGTTATTTTCCACTCAGGAATCTTGTGGGCATTCTGTTTGTTGCCTTTCCACCTCCTAATTAGGGGAGCACAAAACACAGTAGAGAATCTCTTTGGGGTTAGAATTCGAAAGTCAGAAAAGAAAAGGACTCTTTCATCTTAACGAAGTAATCAGCAATGTAAAAGTGGAATTTGACATCTTCATATATCAGCTTCTAAATCAATGTTGATGTAGCTTTCATGTATTCTTTAAAAATATTAATATTACTCTTCAAAGTGCTGGAATAATACAGTTTAGAAAACACTAACAACTGGTTCAATGATAGACATTTCCAAAGGTAACATAAATCAAATAAACCTGAACAATCACAAGAATATTGATCTGACCTGTTACAGTTATAAACAGTGCCCTAGTTGTACATTATTACTGCTTCCACTTTGTCCTTATTTAATAAGTGCGTGTCTACAAAGGGAATCGTTTCATTCACTGACTACAAAAGAAAAATAATTTTAGATAGATAAGAGCATAGAGTAGAGAATGAATGGAGCTAATTCCTGCCAATGTGGTGCTGAAAGGTCTCTTGTGTAGTAAATAATTTAATCTTCCCCCAAAGAGGTCTGGCCTTTTTTCTTCTGAGTCTGGGAGGTAATCTCTGAGATATCAGACCTCATAGGAGTATCTTTGTTTGCCTGGATTATGCTACCTTTTGAAACAGGATCCCTTCAATCAGGATGGGTAGTCTAAGATGTAATTTAGAGTAAAGACTACCCATACTTTGTTGTCTCAGAGTGGGAGTTTACCACTCCATATAGAGCAACCATATTATTTAGGGTTGGGGCTTTGGGTCACACTTGAGAGATCTGGTCAATTGATTAATCGTGTTTGTGTAAACAATCTCCAGTAAAACTCTGAACACCAAGGTTGGGAGAAATTTTTCCGGTTGGCAATGCCAGGAGACTATTATGTTCTCACTGTGGGGAAAGAACAAAGGGAAACTTCACATTTGGTACTTCTGGACTCCACTGATATGTTTTGGATTTGTGTCCCTGCCCAAATCATATGACAAATTGGAGGCCCGTCCTCCAGTGTGAAAGAGAAGAAAATGGAGGCAGATTTTCTTCTCACTGTTCTCATGATAATGAGTGACTTCTCACGACACCTGATGGTTTAAAAATGTATGGAACTTTCCCCTTCACTCTCTCTCTCTCTCTCTCCTGCTCTGCCATAGTAAGGACATGCTTGTTTCCTCTTCGACTTCAGCCATGATTGTAAATTTCCTGAGGCCTCTCAGTCATGCTTTCTGTAAAGCTTGTAGAACCGTGAGTCAATTAAACCTCTTTTCTTCATAAATACCCAGTCTCAGGTAGCTCTTCATAGTAATGTGAAAACAGACTAACACAGAAAATTGGTACTAGAAGTGGGTCACTGCTAAAACAAACCTGAAAATGTCAAAGCAACTTTGGAACTAGGTAATGGGCAGAGGTTGAACAGGTTGGAGGACTCAGAAGAAGACAGGAAGATGTGAGAAAGTTTTGAAGTTCCTAGAGACTTGTTGAATGGTTTTGATCAAAATTCTGAAAGTCATATGGACAATGAGGATTCGGTTGAGGTGGTCTCAGATGAAGATGGGAAATTTCTTGGGAGCTGGTACAAAGGTCACTCTTGCTATGCTTTAGCAAGACATTTGTGGCATTGTGCCCCTGCTCTAGGGATCTGTAGAACTTTGAACTTGAGAGAGATGATTTATGATGTCTGGCAAAAGAAATTTCTAAGCCACAAAGCATTCAAGATGTAGCCTGGCTGCTCCTAACAGCATACAGTCATGCATACACAAAGAGATGGTCCCAAATTGGAACTTAACGTTTAAAAGGAAAGCAAAGTGTAAAAGTCTGTAAAATACGCAGGCTTACCATATGGTAGGAAAAAAAAACATTTTCAGGGGAGAAATTCAAGCCTCCAGCTGTAGAAATTTGCATAGGTAAAAAGGAGATTTAATTGTCAAGACAGGGGGAATGATGTCTCTAGGACATGTCAGAGATCTTCACAGCAGCCCCTCTTATTACAGGCCCAGAGGCCTAGGAAGATAAAATGATTTTGTGGACTGGGCCCAGGGACCCATTGCTCTATAAAGGCTCAGGACATGGTGACCTACATCCCAGCCACTCTAAGACCAGCCATGGCTAAAAGGGGCCAAGGTACAGCTGAGGCTATTGCTTCAGAGGGTACAGCCCCCAAGCATTGGTAGTTTCCATGTGGTGTTGGGCCTGTGGGTGCACAGAAGGAAACGGTATAGGTTTAGGAACCTCCACATAGATTTCAGAGGATGTTTTAGAAATGCCTGGATGTCCAGGCAGAAATCTGCTAGAGGTGCAGAACCCTCATGGAGAACATTTACTAGGACAGTGCAGTTGGGAAATGTGGAGTTGGAGCCCCCACAGAGTCCCCCGGGAGTACTTCCTAGTGTAGCTGTGAGAAGAGGGTCACTATCCTCCAGACCCCAGAATGGTTGATCCACCAACAGTTTGCACTGTACACTTGGAAAAGCCGCAAACACTCAATGCCAGCCTGTGAAAGCAGTCTCAGGGGCTGTACCCTGCAGAGCCACAGGGGTGGAGCTGTCCAAGGCTTTGGGTGCCCACCTCTTGCATCAGCATGACCTGGATGTGAGGCATGGAATCAAAGGAGATTATTTGGGAGCTTTAAGATTTAATGACTGCTTTGCCAGGTTTTGAAATTGCATGGGGTCTGTGGCCCCTTTATTTTGGCCGATTTATCCTATTTGGAATGGGTGCATTTACCCAAGGCCTTTACCCACATTGTATCTTGAAAGTAACTAACTTGGTTTTGATTTTACAAGTTTATAGGTAGAAGGGATTTGCTTTGTCTCAGATCAGACTTTGGACTTGGACTTTTGGGTTAATGTTGGAATGAGATGACTTTGTGGAACTGTTGTTAACCATAACTGTGTTTTGAAATATGAGAATGACATAGGATTTGGGAGGGGCTGGGGCAAAATGATATTGTCCCTGCCCAAATCTCATGTCTAATCGGAGGAAAAGCCTAGTGTTAGGTGATTGGATCACGGGGGCAGGTTTCCCCTTTGTTATTCTCATGAGTTCTCATGTTAACTGATGGTTTAAAAGTGTGTGGCACTTCTCCCTTCACTCTCTCTCCCTCCTGCTCTATCATGGTAAAGACATGCTTGCTTCCCGTTCCCCTTCTCTCATGATTGTAAATTTTCTGAGGGCTCCCAGTCATCCTTGCTGTTAAGCTGACAGAACTGTGAGTCAATTAAAACTTTTTTCTTTGTAAATTACCCAATTTCAGGTAGTTCCTTATAGCAGTGTGAAATGGACTAATACATCTACTCTATGTGCTACTTATCTTGGCTTATTTTAATCTGTGTTAATTTTTTTGAGGGGTGGTTGTAGTGCTGCATTTAATAATAAGACAATTATTATGAATTCTTAGGTAATTTGTAGATCTCCATTTTTGGGATTTAGTTACTAGAACATTATTGTGGGTTTTTTTAGGTGTTATGCTTCCTTGGTTGTTCATGTTTCTTATTTTCTTGTGTTGACTCCTTCACCTTTAATGGAGCAGTCTCCCTTCCAAGACATTATAGACTATTTTGGAGGGGAGATACTTTCCACTATAAGTGGATGCAAGGGCACCAACTGTTTAAGGTGTGACAGTTCTGTCTCCAGTGAGGGCACAGCAGGTAGTCTCTGTGAAACTCTATCAGCTAATAACAATGTTCACAAAGATTACAGAAGTCCTCACTATCCACTGCTGTGGGTTTCCACAGAGATGGTGTGGTCTATAGGAATCTTTCTTGGAAATGGCTGCTAGGGTTTTCCTGATCTCATTTTTTTCCCACCAGGGAAGCGTTGCCAAGGAGATCCCTCTTGGCTTGAGGGCACACTTGCAGTGGCAGTGGCAATAGTATGCTACATGCAGTGCCAAGAAGCGGCAAAAGAGCCAGAGTCTGAAACATGGACACATGTAGAAAACCCAAGCCTCCAGTGTCCAGGGCAGCAATGGCACCAAGGTCTGAGGTGCATATACCCCCACTGCCATATTGGACACTGTATTACTCATAATTAGTGACTGTATTAATCATGATATTATCCTGAGATCATATATAATCTTCAAATATAGACAATAATAAGGTCATAATTACACCTAACATAATACAACTACCTTTTGTGCAACTGGAAACACACCAATCCCCACCCAAATACTATTACATAAAGTTAATAATACTTAAATGCTGATGTGAAGTCAATAAATCTTATGTCACATGGTAACGGTGAAAGGAAACAAAATGAAGATATTTATTAGTAAAAGTGCATACATGCACAAACATGTTTTTAACAAAGGAAGGAGGAAAAACTCTTGACAATTACAGTACTCATTTCTGCAGCTGGTCATGTGGTCATAGCTGGTATTGATGACTACCTTCTTCTGCTGCCCATTCTGTATTCCCTTTGCTTTCAGCAAGCACCTCAGTAGGTTGTGGTTTTTCTCCTGGAGGAGTAACCCAAACCTTCATTCCTGAAGGCTCTGGGTCATTTGCAGTCCTGCCTAGATTGGGCTGTTGTAGTTTCCCATTGACCCTAATCACAGGCTATAATAATACTAAGAGACACCCTAATGGATCTCCTGCATTTCATGCATACTCTTCCTACCTCCGTTGTCAAGTAGTAGACTGATTTTATCTTGATAGTTAGGATCAATCACCGCAGCCAACACTGTAACTCCCTTCTTAGCCTGTTGACTTTAAGGTAGGAGGAGCCCAAAGTGTCCAGGTGGCAATCTTAACTTCCAGCTTAATGGAATTGTTGTTGTGTCTTCTGGTGGCAGCATTCCTCCTTTTGGAACTAAGATCTCTAGGCCAGCAGAACGTAATGTTGTGGGAAAAGTTTTGCTAGTGGATCATTAGGGTGAGTGGTGCCACTTCCACTTCTACCCCTTGATTCATGGACCAGTGAATCCTGGCTATGGGAAAAACAGTACTATATATTGAATGCTGATTCAGAGCATATATGGCCTTCTGGAGAACTTTGTTCCAGCCCTGAAAAGTATCATCATCTAGTTAATGTTTTAATTGTGACTTCAAAGGGTCATTCCATGATTCTATCAATCCACCTGCTTCAGGATGATGGAGAACATGGTAGGCCAGTGAATTCCATGAGCACAAGCCCACTGGTGAACTTCTTTAGCTGTAAAGTGAGTGCCTTTGTCAGTGGCAATATTGTGTGGAATACCATGACAGTGGATAAGGCCTTCTGTGAGTCCATGGATGATAGTCTTGGAAGAAGCATTGCATGCAGGATAGGCAAACCCACATCTGAAGTAAGTGTCTATTCCAGTAAGAATGAACTTCTGCCCTTTCCATGATGCAAGAGGTCTAATATAATCCACCTGCCACCAGGTAGCTGGCTGATCACCACTAGAAATGGTGCCATATCAAGGGCTCAGTGTTGGTCTTTGCTGCTGGCAAATTGGGCACTCAGCAGTGGCTGGAGCCAGGTGAGCCCTTGTGAGTGGAAGTCCATGTTGCTAAGCCCATGCATAACCTCCATCCCTGCCACTGTGGCCACACTGTTCATGGACCCATTGCGTAATAACAGGGGTGGCTGGGGAAAGAGGCTGAATGGTATCCACGGAATGGGTCATTCTATCCTCTTGATTATTAAAAACCTCCCCTGCTGAGGTCACCTGTTGGTGAGCACTCACACAGGAAACAAATATCCTCACAATTTTTGACCACTCAGAGAGGTCCACCCACATACCTCTTCCCCAAATTTCTTTGTCACCAATTTTCCAATCATTCTTCTTCCAAATTCCTGATCATCCAGTCAAACCATTGGCTACAGCCCATAAGTCAGTATATAATTTCACATCTGGACATTTCTCCTTCCATGCAAAGTGCACAACCAGGTGCACTGCTTGAAGTTCTGCCCACTGGGAAGATTTGCTTCACAGCTATCCTTCAGGGATGTCCTAGAAAAGGGTTGTAATGCTGCAGCTGTCCACTTTCGGGGGTGCCTGCATATTATGCAGAACCATTTGTGAACTAGTCTTCTTCTGTCAACTGATCATAGGGAACTCCCCATGAGGCCTTCAGTGCAGGCTGGGGTTGAGAAGGCAGGGTGGCAGGAGTGGAGACCATGGACATTTGAGCCACTTCATGTAACTTGTTTGTGCCTTCCAGACCTTCTCGAGCCCAATCAAGTATATACTACTTCCATTTGATTATGGAATGCTGCTGTACATGACCCACTTTATGGGTAGATGGATCAGAAACCACCCAGTTCACAATAGGCAGTTCAGATCGCATGGTGACTTGATGACCCATAGTCAAACATTCAGTTTTCACCAAAGTCAAGTAACAGGTCAAGAGCTATCTCTCAAAAGGGTAGTAGTTATTTGAAGAAGATGGCAGAGCCTTGCTCCAAAATCCTAAAGGTCTCCACTGTGATTTACCTAGAGGGGCCTGCCAAAGGCTCCAAACAGCATCCATATCTGCCACTGATGCCTCAAGCACCATTGGATTTGCTGAGTCATATAGCCCAAGTGGCAGACCAGCTTAGAGAGCAGCCTGGACCTGTTGTAGAGCTTTCTCCTGTTCTGGACCTTACTCAAAACTGGCAGCCTTTTGGGTCACTCAACAAGTGGGCCAGAGTAACACACCCAAATGAGGAATGAGTTGCCTCCAAAATCCAAACAGGCCCACTAGATGTTGTGCCTCTTTCTTGGTTGTAGGAGGGGCCAAAGGCAGCAACTTATCCCTCCTTAGAAGGAATATCTCAACAGGCCCCACACCACTGAACCCCTAGAAATTTTACCAAGTAGAATGTCCCTGAATTTTAGTCAGATTTACTTCCCATCCTCTGGCATGCAGATGTCTCACCAATAAGTCCAGTGTGTTTGCTACTTCTTGCTCACTGGATCCAACCAGCATAACGTCATCAATGTAATGAACGAATGTGATATCTTGAGGAAGCAAAAATCGATCAAGATCTCTCCAAATGAGATTATGACACAAAGCCAGAGAGTTGATATACCTCTGAGGTAGGACAGTAAAAGTATACTGTTGGTCTTGCCAGCTGAAGACAACTTGCTTCTGGTGGGTCTTATGGATAGGAATGGAGAAAAAGGTATTTGCCAAGTCAATGGCTGAATACCAGGTACCAGGAAATGTGTTAATTTGCTCATGCAATGAAACTACATCTGGTACAGCAGCTGCAATTGGAGTCACCACTTGGTTGAGCTTATGATAATCCACTGTCATTCTCCAAGATCCATTCATCTTCTGCACAGGTCAAATAGGAGAGTTGGATGGGGGTGTGGTAAGAATCACCAGCCCTGTGTCTTTCAAGTCATTGATGGTGGCACTAATCTCCAAAATCCCTCCAGAGATTAGGTATTGTCTTTGATTTACTATTTTTCTAGGTAGAGGCAGCTCTAATGACTTCCAGTAGGCCTTTCCCACCATAGTAGCCCTCACTCTACCAGTCAGGGAACCAATGTGGAAGTTCTGCCAGCTGCTAAGTATGTCTATGGCAATTATACACTCAGGCACTGGGGAAATGACCACAGGATAAGTCTGGGGACCCCCTGAACCCACTGTATGTCAGACCTGAGCTAAAACTCTATTAATTACCTCACCTCCATAAGCTCCTACCTTAACTGGAGGACCACAATGACGTTTGTGTTCCTTGAAATCAATGTCAGCAGAGAGCCAGTGTCCTGTAGTACCTGAAATGTATGATCATTTCCCTTTCCCCAATGCACACTTACTCTGGTAAAAGCCAGAGGTCTCCTTGGGGAAGGATGGAAGAAATATTCATAGCATAAATTGCCAGTAATGTGGTGGAGTCCTTCCTCAAGGGGATCCAGTCACCCTTTCATTCAAGGGGTTCTGGGTCTGTAAACTGGCTCAGGTCTGGAAATTGATTGAGGGACCATGATTATCTGTTTTTTAATTCAAATTAGTCTTTTGTCCATTTGACCTAGAAGTTGTTTCTGCTTATATAAGTTAAGTAGAAATGCAGTAGGCTTCCTATCAATTTTACTTCTAGGAACACCATGATTCATTAGCTAATGCCAGAGCTCTATGTGAGTCAGACTATTCAGATTGTCACTTTGTCTCTGCTGTCCATTACAGTAGCTACACTCAATTGCCTTTGATGGCTGATTGCCTCCACTTGGTTCCTCCCACCTCAGGATCCAATTATTTCCATTGTATTTAAATTTTTTAGCTGAGTGACTGAGGTTCCCACTGTTAGATCTGACATACAGAAAAGAGAAATTACAGGGCTCTTCAAAGATGCAGGTGCTAACCTCACACATCTATTTTGTAAGGCATTGGTCAAGTGTGTATCTTCTGGATCCTTCCAGCTGGAAGGTCTAAAGTGACTAATCCACTCCACCATCCCAATCTCCCTAAACCTTTGGATCCCTTCCTCTGCATTAAGCCAAGGGAGATCAGGCATTTCCAGCTTGCTCACAGTGGGCTATCTTTTAATCCATATTTCAGCTAACCAAGCAAATAAACTATTATAAACTTTTCTAACTCCCTGAGCTGAAACATTAAATGCAGAGTCCCTACTTCGTGGGTTGAAATCAGTAAATTCAGCCTTATCCAACTGCATGTTCTTGCACCATTATCCCATACCTTTAATATCAATTCCCATGCCTGATCCCCAGATTTCTGTTTATATAAATTAGAAAACTCTAGATCCTTGAGGAATCGCCACACTGCCTTCCACACTGGTTGAACTAGTTTACAGTCCCACCAACGAGTAAAAGTGTTCCTATTTCTCCACATCCTCTCCAGCACCTGTTGTTTCCTGACTTTTTAATGATTATCATTCTAACTACTGTGAGATGGTATCTCATTGTGGTTTTGATTTGCATTTCTCTGATGGCTAGTGATGATGAGCATTTTTTCATGTGTCTGTTGGCTGCATAAATGTCTTCTTTTGAAAAGTGTCTGTTCGTATCCTTTGCCCAGTTTTTGATGGGGTTGTTTGTATTTTTCTTGTAAATTTGTTTGAGTTCTTTGTAGGTTCTGGATATTAGCCCTGTGTCAGATGAGTAGATTGCAAAAATTTTCTCCCATTCTGTAGGTTGCCTGTTCACTCTGATGGTAGTTTCTTTTGCTGTGCAGAAGCTCTTTAGTTTAGTTAGATCCCATTTGTCAATTTTGGCTTTTGTTGCCATTGCTTTTAGCGTTTTAGACATGAAGTCCTTGCCCAGGCCTATGTCCTGAATACTATTACCTAGGTTTTTTCTAGGGTTTTTATGGTTTTAGGTCTAACATTTAAGTCTCTAATCCATTTTGAATTAATTTTTGTAAATGATTTACGGAAGGGATCCAGTTTCAGCTTTCTACTTATGGCTAGCCAGTTTTCCCATTACCACTTATTAAATAGGGAAAACCAAACACCGCATGTTCTCACTCATAGGTGGGAACTGAACAATGAGAACACTTGGACACAGGAAGGGGAACATCACACACCGGGGCCTGTTGTGGGGTGGGGGAAGGGGGGAGGGATAGCATTAGGAGAGATACCTAATGTAAATGACGAGTTAACGGGTGCAGCACACCAACATGGCGCATGTATACATATGTAACAAACCTGCACGTTGTGCACATCTACCCTAGAACTTAAAGTATAATAAAAAATAAAAATTAAAAAAGAAAAAGAAAACTCAAGCAGTTCTTTGCAAGTGTAGCCCACCCTCCTCATGGGTCACACTCTCAGTATCACCTCTAGGGTCCCACCAGACCTTTAGTCTAGTTATAGGTCTAGAGGCAAACAGGGGTGTTGGGGATGGCTCCTGAGGAGAATCAGCAATATCTTGCCTGGCAACTGCCTCAGGGGAGGTCACCACAGTTCCTCAGGCAGCGCAGGGTTTATCTCCTCAGACAAAGGTGGAAAGGCTGATGGCAGCATGGGTTGGAGAGGAGTTGTTGCCACTACTGGGTATGAGGAAGCTGTTTCTTCTAACAAAAAAGGTTCATCAGAGTTTACAAACTCAGCATCCCCAGCTTCATCAGAGTCCTTCCACATAAGCCCATTCCAATTTGCAGGGTCCCATTCTTTTTCAAGCAATGCCCTCACTTTAACAGTAGACACCTGGCGAGGCTGTGCATGCACCTTTTGTTGCAGGTCAGCCACTCTCATGATAAGAGCGTGTGTCTGTTTTTCCACAATTTCAGCTCTTTCTCTACAGGAGACAAGACTCTCATTCAGGGAAATCTTAGCAGATTTGAGTCTTGGTATCTGCTTCTCAAGTGGGGAATTCCTTCTCAGGGGAATTCCTGAGTTCATCATTTGCTTTCATCACTTTGTCTACTGAACTTAAGAGCAACAAATCATCTTCATTATGTTCCTTGGTTCTCCACATATGGTCAAAGATATTCTGTATAGAGTCACTAAACTCCTTGCCTCTCAAAAGTGATGAATCAGGAGTGTCAAATGCATTTAATTTTTCATATATCTCTAAACAGTTCATACCAAGGACTATCAGTGTTATCCATACTACTGGAAGTACAGTCCTTAGCATTTTAGGTCTAATCATATTAAGCAGCCAACTCCAGAAACCCCAAAACCAATGAAAAAACTCTATTCTTAATATTCTGTTCCTCTAGAATCACTCCTGCTACCAAAATCTGTATTAATCAGGGTTCTCTATTGGGACATAACTAAAGGAATATGTGTGTATATATATACACATATATATACACATATGTGTATATGTATGTATATATGTATATATGTATATATACACATATGTGTATATGTATGTATATGTGTGTATACATATATGTATGTATATATGTATATACATGTATGTATGTATATACGTATGTATATATGTGTATATGTATATATATACACATACATATATACACACAAATGGAATATATATGTGTGTGAATATATATATCCTTGCATTTCCATATGAATATATATATATAGGAGTTTATTAAGTATTAGCTCACAAAATGGGCTGTCTGCAGACTTAGGAGCAAGGAGAGGCAATCTGAATTCCAAAACTGAAGAACTTAGAGCCTGATGTTCGAGGGCAGGAAGCATCCAGCACAGGAGAAAGACATAGGCTGGGAGGCTAGGCCAGTCTCTCTTTTCACATTCTTCTGCCTGCTTATGCTCTATCTGTGCCAGCAGCTGATTAGATTGTGCCCACCCAGATTAAGGGTGGATCTGCCTTTCCCAGCCCACTGATTCAAGTGTCAAACTTTTTTGGCAACACCCTCAAAGAAACACTCATAATCAACACTTTGTAACTTTCAACCCAATCAAGTTGACACTCAATATTAACCATCATACTTTCTAATACTATGTGATATATTCTAGATGCAAATTCCTTATCAGCTATATGGTTTGCAAATGTTATCTCCCATTCTATGAATTGCTTTTTAACTTTCTCGATGGTAGCATTTTAATCATAAATATTTGAAATGTTGATTTAGTACAATTTAGCTATTTTAAATTTTTTGTTCCTTATTTGCTGGTAAATTTAAGAAACAATTGCATAAGCAAATGTCATGATGGTCTACTCCTACATTTTTTTTTTTAAGATGGAGTCTCGCTCTGTCACCTAGGCTGGAGTGCAGTGGTGCAATCTCGGCTCACTGTAAGCTCCACCTCCTGGGTTCACACCATTCTCTTGTCTCAGAGTCTCCCAAGTAGCTGGGACTAGAGGCACCTGCCACCAGGCCTGGCTAATTTTGTTTTGTATTTTAGTAGAGAGGGGTTTCACCGTGTTAGCCAGGATGGTCTCAATCTCCTGACCTCGTGATCTTCCTACCTCGGCCTCCCAAAGTGCTGGGATTACATGCCTTTTTTTCTTTTTTAAAGTGTTTTATAGTTTTAGTTCTTACATTTATAATTATGATTCATTTTGATTTAATGTTTGTGTTTGGTGCATAATAGGGATCCAAATTTATTCTTTTGTGTGTGCATATTTAGCTATCCCATCATTTTTTGAAAAGATAATTTGTTTTCCATTTCATTGTTTCACCTTAGTCAAAAATCAAGCAGCTATAAATATGTGAGTTTATGTGTGGATTTTAAATTTTCTTAATTGATCTATATGCCTACCTTAATGTGATTATCATCACACTGTCTTGAATATTGTAACTTTTTAGTGAGTTTTGAAATTCGGAAGTTATTCAACTTTGCTCTTTTTTAAGAGCAAAGTTTAAGTTTTGACTATTCTGTTTCCATTGCATTTCCATATGAATTTTAGGATATGCTTGCCAATTTCTGCAAAAAATCCAGCTAGGACTTAATAAGGATTGCATTGAATCTATAGATCAACTTGGTTGGTACTGCCATCTTAACAACATTAAATCTTCCAATTCATAAACAATGAATGTATTTCTATTTATCTAGACTTTTAAATTTTATTCAGCATGCTTAGTAGTTTTCAATATATAAGTCTTTATCTGGTTTGTTAAATTTACTAAATACATCCTTTATTATGCTATTTTATTTTATTTTATTTTATTTTTTTGAGACGGGAGTCTCGCTCTGTCACCCAGGCTGGAGTGCACTGGCGTGATTTTGGCTCACTGCAAGCTCCGCCACCCAGGTTCACGCCATTCTCCTGCCTTGGCCTCCCAAGTAGCAGGGATTACAGGCGCCCGCCACCACGCCCAGCTAATTTTTTGTATTTTTTTAGTAGAGACAGGGTTTCACCGTATTAGCCTGGATGGTCTGGATCTCCTGACCTCATGATCCACCCATCTCAGCCTCCCAAAGTGCTGGGATTACAGGCGTGAGTCACCGCGCCCGACCTATGCTATTTTAAATAAAAAGGTTTTCTTGCTTTTATTTTCAGATTGTTAGTTACTCATATACAAAACTACAATTGATTTTTGTATATCCATGTTTTCTCTTGCAAACGTGCCAAATGTGTTTATTAGTTCTGATATTTTCTAGGATGTGTTTAAGGATTTGTTATATGCAAGATTACGTCAACTGCAAGCAAAACCAGTTTATTTCTTGCTTTGCACTCTGAATGTTTTTTAATTCTTTCTCTTGCATAGTGCCCTGCTAGAATCACTTGCAATATTAAATAAAAATGGCAAGACTAGATATCCTCATTTTTTCTCAATCTTAGAGAGGAAGCATACAGTTTTCAAATATTAAGAATACTCCAGCTGTGGCCTCATTATCGATGTTCTATATGAGATACAGAAAGTTTTCCTGTATTTCTATTTTGTTGAGTGTTTTCATCATGAAATGCTGTTGGGTTTCATTAAATACTTTTTCTGTGTTCATTAATGTGACCAGGTATTTTTTGTCCTTTCGGTTATATGGTATATTAATGGATTGATTTTCAGATGTTAACAAATTTTGTAACCCTGAGATAAATCACACTTAATCATCACCTATAATCCTGTCTATACATGCATAAGTCCATTTTCTTACTGCTGTGAAGAAATACTTGAGACTGGGTAATTTACAAAGAAAAAAAGAGGTTTAATGGGCTTACAGTTCCACACGGCTGAGGAGACCTCACAGTCATGGTATAAGGTAAAGGAGGAACACAGGATGCCTTACATGGTGGCAGGCAAGAGAGTGTGTGCAGGCAAATTGCCCTTTATAAAACAATCAGATCTCATGAGGCTATTCACTATCACACAAACAGCATGGGAAAAAACACCCCCATTATTCAATTACCTCTCACCAGTTCCCTCCCATGACACATGGGGATTATGGGAGCTACAATTCAAGATGACATTTGGGTGGGAACACAGCCAAAGCATATCAATACATAACTGGGTTTGATTTACTCCTTTTAAAATATTTTTTGTGTCTCTATTTACAAGGGATAGTCTATTGTAATTTTCTTTTCTTCTGATGTCTTTATCTGGTTTTGGTATATAGGAATATTGGCCTCATAGAATGATTTTAGAAGCTATCTGAGGGTGTTTTTTCTTGATAGGAAGTTATTTAAGTACTATTCCATTTTCTTTACTCATTATAAGCCTATTCAAAGCATCTATTCCTTACTGAGTCAATTTCATTAGTTTGTGTCTTTACAGGAATTTGTCTATTACATCAAAGTTTTGGCACACAGTCGGTTATAGCAGTCCCTTAAAACCTTTCAATTTCTGAAAGGTTTGTAGTAATCTTCTTTCATTCCTGATTTTAGTAATTTATTTCTTCTATTTCATTTACTCGAGCTAAAGTCTGTCAGTTTTGTTGATCTTTGCAATGAACTGACTTTTGGCTCTGTTTTTTCTATTGAGTTTTTAATCTCTCTTTCAGTTATTAATACTTTTACCTGCTTGGTTTGAACATTATTTTCCATTCTCTTCCCTAGTTTCTTAATGTGGAAGGATAGAAAATAATTGATTTGTGAACACTCTTCTTTCTTACTATAAGAGTCTATAGCTATAAATTTCCTTCTGATCACTTGGTTAGGTACACGGCATAACTTTAATGTTTCATATCTTCCTTTGAGCCACTGGTTATTTAGTAGTATGCTGCTAAATTTCCACGTTTATGAATTTACGAATTACCTTTTGTTATTGATTTCACATTAATTCCATATTGACCAGAGAACATACACTACATGATTTTAATTTTTTGAATTTATTTATTCATTTTTGTGGTCTAGCATATGCTTTATTGTATTAGTCCATTCTTAGGCTGCTATGAAGAAATTCCTGCAACTGGGTAATTTATAAAGAAGAGTTTTAATTGACTCACAGTTCCACATGGCTGGGGAGGCCTCAGGAAGCTTATTGTCATGGCAGAATGTACCTCTTCACAGGATGGCAGGAGACAGAAATGTAGAGCGAAGGGAAGAAAAGCCCCTTATGAAACTGGCCAGATGTGGTGGCTCATGCCTATAATCCCAGCACCTCAGGAGGATGAGGCAGGCAGATCATTTGAGCTCAAGATTTAAAGACCAGCCTAGCCAACACTGTGAAACCCAGTCTCCACTAAAAATACAAAAAATTAGCTGGGTGTGGTGGCTTATGCCTGTGGTTCCAGTTACTCAAGAGGCTGAGGCAGGAGAATTGCTTGAACCTGGGACACGGAGGTTGCAGTGAGCCTAGATCATGCCAGTGTACTCCAGCCTGGGTGACAGAATGAGACTCTGTCTCAAAAAACAAAAACAGAAACTATCAGATCTTGTGAGAATTCACTCACTATCATGAGAACAGCATGGGGAAACTGCCCTCATGATCTAATCACCTCCCACCAGGTCCCTCCCCAGACATGTGGGGATTGCAATTCAAGATGAAATTTTGAGTGGGGACACAGCCAAACCATATCCCCTATCTTGTAAATGTTTTAGGTGTACTTGAGAAGAATGTTTATTCTGCTGTTTTTGAGTGGAATATTCTACAGATGTCTATAAGGCCTAGTTGTTTTATATTTGTGTTCAAGTATTTTATTTCCTTGTTATTCTTGTACCTAGTTGTCCTATCCATTATTGAAAGTAAAGTATCAAGGTATCCCATTTTTATTGTTGAATTTCCATTTTCCTTTTAATTCTCTTAGGTTATGTTTCATGTATTTGGGGGCTCTCTTGTTAAGTGTATTGTATTAGTCCATTCTCACACTGGTATAAAGAACTGCCTGAGACTGGGTAATTTATAAAGAAAAGAGGTTCCTTACAGTTCCACATGGCTGCAGACACCTCAGGAAACTTACAATCATGGCAGAAGGCACCTCTTCACAGGGTAGCAGGAGAGAGAAAGAGTGAACAATGAAAGAACTACCAAACAATTATAAAACTACCAGATCTCATGAGAAGTCACTCACTATCATGAGAACAGCACAAGGGGAGTCACCCCCATGATCAAATCACCTCCCACCGGGTCTCTCTCTTCCCACCAGGTGATTACAATTCAGAATGAGATTGGGGTGGGCGTCACAAAGCATAATCATATCACGTATACGTAATTACAATTGCTATGTCTTCTTGATAGATTGTTTATTATTTTTGAATGTCCTCCTTTTCCTTTAGTAACAATGTTTTTGTTAACATCTGTATATCTGATATTACTATACTTTCTGATGTTTACTGTTTGCATTATCTGTCTTTTCCCATTATTTTACTTTAAAACTATTTGTATCTTTGAGCCTAAAACATATCTACTGTTGACAGCATATGTTTGGATTTCATTAGTTTTTACCTCATACTCTCCCTTTAGATTGTTTAATCTATTGACACTTGTTGTTATTTATATGAATGTATTTACATTTGCCATTTTTCTTTCTGTTTCCCATATGTCCTTTCTATTCCCCGTTCCTCCTTTATTGCCTTCCATGTACTAAGTAGAAACTGTCTAGTATAAAAGTTTAATTCAATAAATAATATTTAATTATATTTTTTAAAGGTTAGTAATTGCCTAAATTACCAAAGTACACTTCAGATGTGTAGTAATTTAATTCCAGTGAAATATAGAAACTTTACTCTTCTATAGCTCCATTTCATTCCTCTTTGTGTGTGCTATTAATGTTATGCATATTACCTCTATATATGTTAGAATATTAACTATGCCCTGATAAAATGATAAATTATATAATTTTATTTCTTTAAAGAAGCTTAGAGAAGAAAGGAAAGCAATCATGCATGTATGGAGTTTGTTATATTAATATTAACTTTCGAGTTTACCATTTTTAATTCTCATTTATTTTTTTGAATTTTATCATTTTCTATCATTTCTTTACCCCAATATAGCTTTGTTTCCATCATTGTCTTTTGTGTTATTATTGTCAAATACATTTATGTATATGTTGTAAGCCTAGCAATACAATTGTATACATACTGTTTCATAAACTGCTTCTTAAATTAGTTAAGAGGACAAAACAGAAATATTCAATTGCACAGTCTTTTATAATTATCAGTATAATTAACATATTGGTACTTTGTTCACTCAT
Source organism: Rhinopithecus bieti (assembly GCF_001698545.2). Classification (NCBI taxonomy): domain Eukaryota; kingdom Metazoa; phylum Chordata; class Mammalia; order Primates; family Cercopithecidae; genus Rhinopithecus; species Rhinopithecus bieti. The sequence continues at coordinate 5,129 of NW_016819633.1, read as the reverse complement.
GTGAATTCAAATTACTGTCTGGTGTTCTTACTTTTAGCTGGAAGAACTTCAAGTATTCTAAGGCATGTGTGATAACACATTCTATTGGCTTTTGTTTATCTGGAAAAATTTTTATTTCACCTTCACTGCCACACATAATTGGTCAATAGATGTATACTTTTCAGTACTTTGAATATATCATTCCACTGCTTTCTGGCCGAACTGTTTCTGATGAGTAGTCTGCTGTTTATCATGTTGTTTTTCCTTTTGTACATGATGTGTCATTTTCTCTTGGTGCTCTCAATATTTTCTTTTGTCTGTGGCTTCCAATATTTTGATTATAATGTATACAAGCATGAACATCTTTGCTTAAGCCCATTGTGTTCATGAAGCACCCACTTTTGTTTGTGAATCTGTATGCAGCTTGGGAATGCTTTTGAGTCTTCCCCACATCTTATTTTCACTGTTTCTGAGTAATTATAGCTTCATGCATGTACTCAGAGTTGTCAGTCCTGAGGACTGACTTCAATCCTAGGAGAACTCTTTCTGGCTGTTTTTCTTGTTATCTCTGTTAAACTTCTTGTTCCTGGGGTATTGCACTTGTTCTAATCAGTATTATAAAACTATGATAATCTTGGTTGCTCTTCATTAATATTTGTATTGTTCATAATAACACTCACAGCCATTAATTCCTCCATGCTCTGATCTAAAGAGGTCAGTTCCCTTAAATAGCTGTGGAGTTCTTCATCCTTATAGGCTGCCTCTCACCCAGGCAGAATTCTTGTTTCCACTGAACAGAAGCTGAAGACAAAAACAATTATCTTCTTCTCCCAGAGTAACATCCCTGCTCTATCAGTAGGCACTGGGGGAAGGTGATAGTCTCTGACATCTTGACTGGCCTTTACATTGTAGAAATACTCCCCTATGATTAAACTGGGGCAGGGACAGTCATGTGTCTAGTATTCATTGCCTGCTGTATCTGGAGTGGAGTTTCCTCACTACAAGTAGGAGCTGGATGACAGAAGGGAATCTCAATTATCTTGATCACATCAAACAGAAGTAGAACTTCTGCAACTTCTATAGAGCAAATAAGAAACTCTGGTGTCATGCATCTCCTAAATTGAAACCATAGCCCTAGTGAGTACTGGCAGGGAGGGAGCCCTGTCTTCTTTATGTAGGGTGTTTTACTCTGCACCCATTCAGAGTAAAGCATCTTACTTAAAGTCCCATAAATCAGAGCTGGGCGGGGGACAAAAGAGCAGCCTATGGCTCAAGATCCACAGTCTCTCACACTTCTTTTTTTTTTTCTTTTTTTTTTTTTTTTTTTTTTTGAGCGAAGTCTGGTCGCTCTGTCGCCCAGGCTGGAGTGCAGTGGCCGGCATCTCAGCTCACTGCAGCTCCGCCTCCCAGGTCCAGCGCCATTCTCCTGCCTCAGGCCTCCCGAGTAAGCTGGGACTACAGGCGCCGCATCCGGCCCGGGGCTAATTTTTTTGTATTTTTTTAAGTGGAGACGGGTATTCACTGTGTTAGCCAGGATGGTCCCGACTCCTGACTTGTGATCCGCCCGCCTCGGCACTCCCAAAGTGCTGGGATTACAGGCTGAGCCACCGCGGCCCGGCCTCTCACCACTTCCTTAATAAGATTTAGTAAATTTTCTTGAATAAATATTTCAATTGCTGCACTCCCTTAGGACAATTTCAAGAAACTTTAAGTAATTGCATTTTTTAAATAATTTTCTCTAGTCAAATAACTGTATTGTTGGGAAAAGAGTTCTTGGAACTCTTTGTGCCATCACTTCAGAATCCCTTTGGGTGATTTTTGCCAGACTTTATTCCTAATCTAAATACTCAAAGATGTTCTGAATTTCTTGTATTTCTTGAGGGGGGATTTGGGGGAGCATAAATCTAATCAAATATAGCATAACAATATTAGCATTTATAGGGCAATATTTATATTTAAGATTCAAGACATTTTTGTCAGCATGGATTAGCTTGAAGTATTTGGTTGTATTTATTAATAAAACTTCTATTATATCATTCTGAGAAAAGATAAACTTTGCTTCTAAAGAACAGTTGGTTTTTGTCTAGACCATTTGGTAAGGAATATTTAGTGACAGTGTACTGTTAGATGACTGCTGAGAAAATTGTCTTTAGAACCTTGGAGGAGTTCTGTATATGAATCCAGAAAGTATTCTCATCAAATAAAATGAAACATTTTTAGTTCCTTTAAAATCCTCCACCATTATAATTTATTGATGAGATCCTATGATTTTAGTAGTAACTCAGATAACACTGTGATTCTTCTTTATCAGTTTTAATACAGAATTTGTGTTTTATATTGCTTGCATTTTAATCTTTTAAAAGACCATGATTAATACATGGCATTCAATATTTTATATACTTTAATTTTCAATATCTTTAAAATTTATACTGACATTTGTATTAGAAAAAATTGATTACTGATATCAAAGGTAGATTATGAATACAAATGTGTTTTTTTCTGATTTTAATGAAAATTTTCTGGGTTGGAAAATAGAAAAATAAGCTCTGGAAAAAAGTGTAGCATAATTTTTTAGATAATCTTCAGATTCATTTTAGGCAAAAATTGTACCATGAAGAGTGCTTGTATGTGGCTACTCTTAATGTTGTATAACATGATATGTAGATACCCTACATGTCTGGTGCTGCTTGTACTGAAGGAATGGCAGCAGTTGAATTTTTTTTAGCCAAGTTCAATGGAAATTTCCATTTGCATCATTAAGGTCTTGTCTGAGAAAATTAAAAATGTTAAATGACTGCAAGGCACATCTTACATATAAGAATATATTTGGTCATCCCAGTAGCAGTTGGAAATGCATATTTCATTTGACAGCATTTGCAAAATCCTTTTATCACCTCAAAATAACTTGTAGAATGTACAGACTTCCAAGTGGTAAAAATTGGTCTCACAATTTTTTGTCAAAGTATAATTTTGTTTATAATAAAAAATAAAGTTATAGGCAGTATTGATTTAGTGGTTGTCTCTCCTCAGAATTCATTATAATAATTCTTGTTCCTGCAGTCTTCACCTAACTTTTAAGGTTGGGAAGGCGATTTTGCCACAAAATTAGAAATTAATAGAAATTCAACTATGAACATAAATAGTGTTATTATTCTAAGAAGTATGGTGGCACAGTTTTTTGTGGCCTTATGCTTTCTTATTTCATTTTCCATAATCAATACCTTTATTTACATACACAGAAAAAAAAAGTTATTTGGTTAAATCATCTTGAAGAGTAATAAAAATCTTTATGTGACTAGTTTTGTTTCTATCTGTTTTCTCTCATCATAAAACTCCACAAACACATTATTATATATGTTAATGTAAGAAAATGAACCTATAATTAAGACAAATATAAACTTATATTTTAGATCCTTTGTGAATCTCTTAAGTTCATACTGCTAAAATGAACCAAGTTCTAACTATTCTGATTCTAGACAATTATATTTGTTATTGTTTTTCTTTGTCTTTTGTCACATGAGAAAACAGAACAATAAACATCTTGAATGTCACTGTTGAAAGGAATGATCACTTCCAACAGAGTCTAGTCTTATTCCCAATCCATTGAGGCCTAATCAAAAGACCTATATGAGTCAGCCAGTCTCCTGATCACAACACATTAAGAGAAAATACACAAAGAAACAACTCTTCTTCCTTTCGTGAAAATGTATGCCTATCACCTAGTGACTTCCACTCTAGCAGAGATGCCTTTTGCATTTAAGATTTCTATTAATTATTTTCACATGTAATAGAAAGAAAATATACTAAAATCCAAATTCCTTATATTAAATTTTTACTATATTGCTGAAAAGAAATTTAACATTGATATAATTCAGACCTAAAGTCTTATTTTCTAAATAAAATGTACTTCACACAAATAAAATAACAGCTAGTCAAGTGAAATATATAACACCAGGCATATATAAAAGACAAAATAGCATACAAGTAGTTTTGAGGACATCTGAACAATGAACAAATAAAAATAGCAAGAAAAGGGAAACATGTCATTCATGTTAGAAAACATACATAAAATTATTTCAAAACAAAGTTTCAAAATATAATCAGACTAAATGTTGTACCAATTAAGTAATTTTTCATCCTTCGTCTCCTTCTCACCCCACCCCCACCCTTCAAAGTGTCTAAAGTCTCTTATTCCACGCTCTATGTTCATATGTACACATTATTTAGCTCTCACTTATAAGTTAGAACATGTGATATTTGACTTTCTGCTTTCGAGTTATTTCACTTCAGATAATGGCCCCCAGTTCCATCCATGTTGCTGCAAGAGACATGATTTCATTCCTTTTTAAGGTTGAGTAGTATTTTATTGTATATATATATATACACACATATGTGTGTATATATATATATACACACACTATATATATATGTGTGTGTGATATATACACATATATAACATTTTAATCCAGTGATCCATAGATGGACATTTAGGTTCATTCTATATTCTTGATATTATAAATGATACTATGATAAACATATGAGTGCAGGTATCTTTTTGATATAACAATTTATTTTCCTTTGGGTAGATACCCAGTAGTAAGATTGCTGAGTCCAATTAGTTCTATTTTCAGTCCTTTGAGGAATCTGTATACTGATTTCCATAGAGGTTATACTAATTTACTTTCCCACCAAGAGTATGTAATTGTTTCCTTTTCTCCACATCTTTGTCGACATCTGTTATTTTTTGACAGTTTAGTAATAGCCATAATAGACATTCTGACTAGTATAAGATGGTATGGTATTTTATTGTGGTTTTAATTTGCATTTCTCTGATGATTAATGATATTGAACATTTTTCTCATATGCTTGTTGACCAATTGTATGTCTTCTTTTGAAAAATATGTCTGTTCATATCATTTGCCCACATTTTAATGGGGTTATTTGTGTGGTTTTTGTTGTTGTTGTTGAATTGTTTGTGTTTCTTGTAGGTTCAGTTTAATGTTAACTTTACAACACAGATGTAACTGTAAGCCTGGATGATATTTTTTCCAGGCCAGGAATCTGAAAGGGGACTAGATGTTTTCTATTGATGGTTAACCAAGTGTAACACAAGAATATGACCACACATACTTGTTTCCAAAAGAAAGAAG
>NW_016819632.1:0-1335 GCF_001698545.2 Rhinopithecus bieti | reverse complement strand
AGTAGTGATAGCCCCTCTTATTCCTGATCTTCTCTTTTTTTCTTCATCAGTTGAGCAAGGATTTGCCAATTTTGCCAATCTTGTCAAAGAACCAACTTTTAGTTTCCTAGATTTTCCCTGTTGTTTTTCTGTTTTCTTTTTCTATTTCATTTATTCCCACTATAATCTTTATTATTTGTGTCCTCTTGATTGCTTTGGTTTTTAGTTTGCTCGGCATTTCCCAGTTTCTTAAGGTTGAAGCTTAGGTTATCGATTTGACATCTTTCTTCTTTTCTGATACAAATGTTTAAAGCCATAAATTTCCTTCCAAGCACTGCTTTAACTGCATCTCATATGTTTGAATATATTAAATCATTTTTATTCAAATCAAAATTTTTTTTGAATCCTAGTTATTTTTATTAATCAATTATCCAACACATGATAATTGTATTCAAGGCACTATGCAAGATGTTGAGAATCCAGAGATGAGCTTTTATTTCATCCATCTCACCTCCCCTTCTGTCTACATATGTCCATAGGGTGATGATCCTGGAATATCATGCTTATAAAGTTTGTGGAAACCTCAGCATTCTGAAGAGAGACATAGAGACTGTTAAAATGCAGGAGTATTGGGTGACATTTCAGGAGCTCTAGTCCCCAAACCTTCTCTTCCTCTTATGGGCACCTATATCCATAAGGAAGAACAGCTATACATGACACACAACTTTTTATTCTGTGTCTGACCCTGGGACTGTGATGGAAAGAAGAAAAGTTGATGAAGTCATTGCCCTCCAGCTCTCTGGTCACCAAGGAGGGATGGACACCTCCCTCTTCTTTGTTTCTCAACGATTCAGTATGTCTGACTGGGGTTTTCACTGACTCTTTCACACCCTTCCTCTTCCCTGGGCATGCAGCCTTGGAGTAGCAATCAGTGGTCAGGTCCTCTGACTCCTCCTCTCAGTGGTCCCCTTTTCCAGTCCTGCCTTGTCAGTCTTTTAACTTCAATCAACTCCTGCTGTTGTCTCCAAAATCAAAATATTTGATTGCTCTTCTGATTTTTCCCTTTGGTCCATAGAAGTGCTTTATTAATTTTCAAATATTTGGGCTTTTCCCAGGTTACTTTCTGATGTAGATCACTAAATTAATTCTTTTGCACTCATAGAACATATTTAAATAATTGCAATCTTTTCCATTTTATTGAGACTTGTTTTCTGGCCTAGTGCATGGTATATCCTAGAATACGTTCTATATGCATTTAAAACGAGTTGATGGGTGCAGCACACCAACATGGCACAAATATACATATGTAACAAACCTGCACGGTATGCACATGTACCCTAGAACTTAAAGTATAAT
>NW_016819631.1:0-842 GCF_001698545.2 Rhinopithecus bieti | reverse complement strand
TAAAATTAATTTGTTTTTTGAATTTTACCTGTGTAGAAATTTGAAATATTTATACTTATAGTATAAAAATAGTTGCCAGAAATAAAAATAGAAAGAATTTAAATGTTTTTATCCGTATGTTATTCCAGCTTAACCTAAGAAAAAAATCTTAGATAAACAAATAACTGTGGATGAGGAAATAATTTTATAGTAATTTTTGCCCACATCTTATCCAGATTTAGTTAATAAATTGTCCAAATAATCATGTATTTTTATCATATGGCTGTAATGTAAATCAGAATAAAATAAAAATGAATTCATATTTTAGATTCCTGATATGTATCTTGTAAAATAAATTTTACCACCGTCTCTGAGTAATAAAAATTTCACATGCTTAGATTAAGACAAACAACAACAGGAGACATTTACTAGACAGAAACAACTGTGGACCTCTTCACCTAGATATCTCATAATGACTTAGAGGCACCTCACATCCACACAATCACCACTCATTATCTTTCCCATTACACCTGTTCCTCTTGTGGTGTTCCCTTATCAATCTATTGGACTTAGCTTACCCATTCCAGCCAGAAACTAAAACATCTTCTATCTAACCACTTCTCTCACACAGAGACACACACATACAGATATACACACACACACACACCAGAGATACATGTGCACACACAGACACACACAGAAATACACATGAAGACAAAACACAGATACAAACACATAGAGCTACAGAGCCTGGCACACATATGCAACACAGATACACGGAACTACAAACACACATATACACAGATATACATATATGGAGCTACAGACACAGACATACATAGACACACACAGAGATACACGGA
>NW_016819630.1:0-1337 GCF_001698545.2 Rhinopithecus bieti | reverse complement strand
AGGGAGGGAGGGAGGGAAGAAAGAGAAAGGAAGGAAGGAAGGAAGGAAGGAAGGAAGGAAGGAAGGAAGGAAGGAAGGAAGGAAGGAAAGAAAGGCTCAGAGAGGTTAAGTGGCCCAGGGTCACAAGACTAGGCAGGAACATAGCCAAGTCTGGAAATACCGGAGCCCTGACAGAGCCCAGTTTAAAAGAAAACCTCACCCTGGGCATCACTCACTGGGAAGACCTCTGGCCCCTGAGTCAGCTAAGAGTAAATGAGCAAAGGATTGAATAGACATTTCTCCAAGGACGATACACAAATGGCCAATAAGAACAGGAAAAAAATTCGACATTACTAGTCATTAGGGAAATGCAAATCAAAATCACAATGAGAAACTACTTCACACCCACTAGCATGGCTATAATTAAAAAGACAGACAATAACAAGTGTTGGAGAAACTGGAACTCTCATACATTGCTGTTGGGGGTATAAAATGGTGCAGCTGCTTCAGAGAAGTCTGGCAGTCTCTCAAAAAGTTAAACATAGCATTACCAAATAACCCAGCAATTCCACTCCTAGGTATACACCCAAGATAATTAAAAACAAGTCCACATAAAAACCTGTACATCAAGCCAGGCAGAGTGGCGTATGCCTGTAGTTGCAGCTACTCAGGAGGCTGAGGCAGGAGGATTCACTTGAGCCCAGGAGTTCAAGGCTGCAGTGAGCTATGATCTTGCCTGTGAATAGCTTACTCCCCAGTCTGGGCAATATAGTAAGACCCCCCATCTCTAAAACCAAAAAAAAACGTGTACACCGACGTTCACAGCAGCATTATTCATAATAGTTCCAAAGTGGAAACAGCTCAAATGTTCATCAACTGATGAATAAATAAAATGGAGTCTATCTATAAAATGGAGTATTAATTTGTAGGCGAAAGAGTACCTAGGTGCCAAGGCAAGAGACTGAAGGCACAAACTGTTTCAGTATAATAAAGAAAATAGTTACAGCTGGGTGCGGTTGCGCAAGCCTGTAATCCCAGCACTTTGGGAGGTGAAGACGGGCGGATCACGAGGTCAGGAGATCGAGACCATCCTGGTTAACACGGTGAAACCCCGTCTCTACTAAAAAAAAAAAATACAAACAAACTAGCCGGGCGAGGTGGTGGGCGCCTGTAGTCCCAGCTACTCAGGAGGCTGAGGCAGGAGAATGGCATAAACCCGGGAGGCGGAGCTTGCAGTGAGCTGAGGTCCGGCCACTGCACCCCAGCCTGGGCGACAGAGCGACACTCCATCTCAAAAAAAAAAAAAGAAAATAGTTAGAATAAGAATAGTCATAATATAAATTAGATATAGAGATGAT
>NW_016819628.1:0-339 GCF_001698545.2 Rhinopithecus bieti | reverse complement strand
TTTTGTCTGAGGATATTTCGTTTGTCACCATATGTTTCAAACCACTCCCAAATATCCTAATGCAGATTCCACAAAAACAAGGTTGGGAATCTGCTCCAAGAAAGGAATTGTATAACTCTATGAGACGAATTTACACATCACAAAGTAGTTTCTCAGAAAGCTTCTTTCCACTTTTATGTGAGGATATTTCCTTTTCACCATACGTTTCAATGAGATCCAAAATATCCCTTATCAGTTTACCCAAAAACAGTACTACCAACATGCTGCATGAAAAGAGTGGTGTAATTCTGTGAGATGAATTCACTCATCACAAAGCTGTTTCTCAGAAAGATTCTTTTA
>NW_016819627.1:0-221 GCF_001698545.2 Rhinopithecus bieti | reverse complement strand
ATGCTGCCTCCAAACTCCCATTCCCCTAAAAGCCTCGCCTTTAATAGGTCGGTCTCCAGGCCCCGCTGGGTGTAAAGCTCCTTCCAGGCCACTCCCACTGCATTAGCCCTTGCCCCCTCTGTCCACTCCCTATCCCAGGATGGGCTAGGTCCCCTAGGAAGCCCCGCCTTCTCACCGTTCACAGTCAGCCGAGCCTCCGCAGCGCCGCCCCCCTGGCCCGG
>NW_016819626.1:0-19142 GCF_001698545.2 Rhinopithecus bieti | reverse complement strand
TTTTCTGTGAGTTTCTATGACTGGTACCTCACTTAATCTGATACCTGCTCACTTAGAAAGCCAAATGAAGACACTACGTTGATATATCACCCAACAGATTCCATAAAGCATATTCACTAGCACCCACCCAAACTACCAGGCAAGTTAGATAAAACATCATTTTTTTTAACAAATTGCAGTAGAATATATTTCAAGTATATCTTAGAATACAGAATAAAAAATATAGAAGGCAAACCATGTGAAAGGTTTGGGTAGATATGGAAGAAATAAGACACATGCATGCCTCATACATCTTAAGTGTTTTGTATATTAAGTCAGAAGAAACACTGAGTGACAGAATAACTTTATGGACAAACCTTAGCTACAGTAACAAAGAAAAAAAAAAAAACAAGGAATGCTAAACCCCACACTATAACCAATGCCACAAAAATAATTAAAGGAGAATACTATTTGTGGGCATATCCTTTGACAACAAATAGGATAGCCTAAAAGAAATAAAGAATTCCTAGAAACAAACAATCTACTGAAACTGAATCATGAAGATAGAGAATTTCTGATGATTTTGAAAAGAGGGAAAATATGAAGACACAGAGAATCTGAAATGACCTGTAAGTAGCAAGAAGACTGAATCAGTAATAAAAGAAAACCTCCCCACAAAGAAAAGCACAGGACTGGATGGCATTACTGGAGAATTCTACCAAACATGTAAAACACTATACAAAAAGAAAAATGTAGATCAATATCCTTAATGAATACAGAGTTTAAAATCTAAGAAAAATATTAGCAAACATTCCACAGCAAATTAAAAGGATCATATACATGAACAAATGAAATTTATTCCTGGAATGCAAATATGGCTGAACATATGAAACCACATTTACAGAATAAGAAAACAAAAAATAAAAATAAAAAACCCTCAATTGATGTAGAAAGGAGAAGCATTTGAAAAATTCAACATTCTTTCATGATGAAAATACTCAAATTGATAAGCCAGGAAAATAACTTAAACCCATGAGGCAGAAGTTGTCATGAGCCAAGATCAGGCCACTGCACTCCAGCCTGGACAGCAGAGCAAGATTCCATGTCAAAAAAAAAAAAAAAAAAAAAGATTACCTCAACATATTAAAGGCCATCTATGAGAAGTTCACAGCTAATATACTTCTCAACAAACACTGGTGCTTTCCTTCTAAGGTCAGGAGTAAGACAAGGATACCCGCCTGAACCAGGCAATCAGGCAAGAAAACACAATTAAAGGCATCCAAACTGGAAAGAAAGAAAATTATATTTGCATATTTGCTCACAGATTACACGATCTTATATATAGAAAACACTAAAATTCAACACATTAAAAAAAAAGTGTTATAACCAATAAATCAATTCAGCGAAGTTGTAGAATACAAATCAAACAAAAATCTGTTGCATTTTAATATACTAACAATGAACAACTTGAACAGAAAATTACAAACAATCCCATTTATAATAGTATCCAAAGAATAAGACACCTAGAAATAAGAAAGATGAAGGATCTATTCACTAAAAGTACAAAACACTACAGAAAGAAAGATAGATAAATCGAAAGCTTATGCTCATGGATGGGAAGGCTTAACATTGCTAAGATATTCATAGCATGAAAAGCAATCCTACAGATTCAATGCCATCATTATCAAAATCCCAATGGCATTTTGAGCAGACATAGAGAAAAACATCCTAAAATACATATGAAATTTCAGGGGATCTCAAATAGCCAGAACAATCTTGAAAAAGGACAAAATTGGGGGTCTCACACGTCCTGATTTCCAAACATACCACAAAGTTGCATTCATCAAGACAGTGCAGTACCGGCCTAAATACTAATAGAATAGAAGAGACGGCCCAGAAACAAACGGTCACATATTTTTCAGCAAGCCAGTCAAGACTATTCAATGGAGAAAAGATAAGTCTCTTCAAGAAATAGTGCTTGGGAAAACTGGATATCCACCTGCAAAAGAATGAAACTGCACTCTAACACCATATACAAAAATTAGCTCAATATGGATTAAAGTCTTGAATGTAAGACCTAAAACTAAAATGGCTAGAAGAAAATGTGGGTCAAAGTTTCATGAAACTGGATTTGGCAACTGCTTCTTGGCTATGACACCAAAAGCACTGGTAACAAGGGAAAAATTAGACAAATGAGATGACATTTGTCAAACTCATCTAATCAAAAACTTATGCACAGTAAAGGTGATAACTAAGCGAAAAGGCAACCAGAAAGGGACAAAATGATCATAATTCTCTGAAAAGAGCTTAATATCCAGAATACTTAGGAACTCCCACAACATAAGAACAAAAAAACAAAAATTAAACAGACAAATATGTGCACAGACATTTCTCCAAAGACAATACAGAAATGGCCAAAAAGCAAATGAAAAGATTCTCACCATCCCCAATCATCAGATATGTAAATCAAAGTCATAAGAGATTAACTCACACCCATTAGGACGAGTACTATCAAAAAAATCTAGAAAATGACAAGTTTTGATAAGAATGTGGAAAAATTTGAACCCTTATAGATTGTTAATCAGAATATGCAATGGTTTAACAACTATGGAAAACAATATGGTGATCACTCAAAAAATTAAAAATAATATTGCCATGTGATCCAGCAATTCCACTTCTGAGTGTATCTCAACAGAACAGAAAGCAGGTACTCAAAGAGATATTTGCACACTCATGTTTATATAAGCATTATTCACAAGAACAGCCAAGGAGTAGAAGCAACCCAAATGGCCCTCAACAAATGAACTATCAATAAACAAAATGTGGTCTAACATACCATGAAATATTGTTCAGCCTTAAAAAGAAAGAAAATCTTATTACATGCTCTAACATGGATGAACGTTAAAGGCATTATGCTAAGTGAAATGAGCCAATCAAATAAAACAAAAACTTTTTTTTTTGTTTTTGAGATGGCACCTTGCTCTGCTGCCCAGGCTGGAATGCAATGGCGCCATCTGGGCTCACTACAACCTCTACCCCCCAGGTTTAAGTGATTCTCCTGCCTCAGTCTCCAGAGTAGCTGGGATTACAGGTGGCCTGCCACCATGCCGGGCTAATCTTTGCATTTTTAGTAGAGATGAGGTTTCACCATGTTGGCCAGACTGGCCTGGAACTCCTGACCTCAGGTCATCCACCTGCCTTGGCTTCCCAAAGTGTGGGATTACAAGCGTGAGTGACCACGCCCAGACAAAAGACAAATACTATATAATTCTTATTTGAGGCACTGATAGTAGTAAAAATCTTAGAAATACAAAGTAGAATGGTGGTTGTCAGGAGCTAAGGGCAGAGAGAAATGGGGACTTGTTCAATGAGCACAGAATTTCAGATTTGCAAGGTGAAAAAGTTCTGGAAGTCCATTGTATAGCAGTGTGAGCAGACCTAACACTATGGATGTGTACACTTAAAACAGGTAAGATGGTAAATTTCAGTTTTAGTTTAAAATCTTAAATTTTAGTGTACATCTGTGTATGTGTTTCCTACCACAATTAAATTTTTATATAGTAACTGGTTGTGTTTCACTAAGACTTGTCAGAGTAACTCACGTGCAAATGGTGCACAAAGACACTAGAGGCAGAGAACTGAGTATCATGGTTCTCATACCCATGCCTGAGATTCACAAACATTGCCATTTGCAGCAGATGCAGACAGAGTGATTACAAAGGGTGTATGTTTGCATGTGTGTGTGCACTTCCCAAGAATAGTCAATCCACACGTTTGGACATATCTATAAATATAAATAACATAAATTTCAAAAGTATGTATGCTTCATATTAATACAATTTTAAATCCAAGATTACGCACATAACTGCAATTTTTTTCTCCCCTGGCACCAGGAATTGTAAAGACAGAGTATTCATCCTGTTATCTCAGCAGAATCTTCAGTCTATTTTCTAGGTCTGTAATACAGACCATTCTTGAATAAAAAGCAACAAGAAAGTCCATTCTGATTGACGTCAGTTAACAGTTAACAAGCCTGAAGGGAACAATTGTTGTCTTTCCTTTCAGAAGAAAACTGGATACAAGTACAGAAATGGCTGAAGGGGATAAAAACACATACGGTAAAATGAATTGGGCTTTTATTTTTTTTTTAATGAAGCTTCTTTAGGGAGACTTATTCAATTTTGCTAAGTTTGAATAGTTGCTGAAATATTAATCATATATCAGTATTTTGAAAACAAAAATGCAAAATCATCTATTTTAAGTTAACGTTGAAGCCATTCTGTCATTAACCATATAACTTTAATAGATACTAAATTAGTAAACATACTCCCAATGTTTTGGAACCCAGAAATCACTGAAACTAAATTGTACCTTTAATTTGAGAAGCCCTTAAAGAGAAAATTGAATGAGAGCATCCTCAGGAGCACCAAGGAGAGGCTTAGTTTTGAGACTGAAGAAAAGAGGACAAAGTATCCCCTGCACTAGACTTTAAAGTTGAGTTACAAAACCTATTGCTAACATTCACAAACAGTCCTGCAAAGAGTGAGGCAACAGCACCTGACACGAGCACAGCTGTGGGGAACACTTTCCTTTAACTTCATTTGGTTTTCTTCTACCAGCTCCTCTCTCAGCACCAGGAGCTGCAAGATGTGTATCTGTGCCACACCTCTAATGCCATCTTACCCATAACCAGGGACTGTATATCCCACCTGTATTTCTTGTCATAGTGATCACATATTTCTTGAAACACCGCTGAGTACAGTCAATCAGTATCTGCAGAAAAATAAGGACACAGAGATTTTTAGAGTGCACATAAAAGTAAGTTCATATCAAGTCAGCAAAAACATACAATGTGTAGGTTGCATTCCATGAACAAAGGCTTTCCTGGAGACCTAAGTGAACAGCAGAAAGAAAGGAGCGCAGATCATTCTCACTAAATTTTACTGTGGGCAGTCTCTTCTAAAGGCTGCAAGAATTATCTCTGGAGTTGTGATCTGGAAATGTGGAACTCAGGAGAGAAATGAAATCTGTATGATTGTGTTTTCTGTTTAAATGTACATATTTGAATGTAAATATACCCTTGGAATGGTCAATTCCATCCGATAGCACAAAGTGTCATTACTTGGTGTACCCAACAACATGAAAGCCAGCATCAACTGACAAAGTCCACTGCATGGCCCAGTACTAATAAGGACATTTCCACTGCCCAATGGGATGAGTCCCCACCATACCTGGCCAGGATGCTGCTATGAAGCTCCCAGGTGAGAGCAGAATATTTTACACACAGGCTGTGTCACAGGACGTTGAAAGTTGACCTGAGAATTAACTCCCAGCTCGGCACTTAATCGGAGCATAGCTTCAGAAACACACTGGACTTGCAGGTGAGGCCTTCCCTCATGTTTATACAAGGTGAACAGGAATACCGCTAATAATAATACCAGTACCACTAATATAGGATACATTACACTACATACAATATAATAACTAGTACTAGCTCACACCCATTTCTATTCATGTTTTTTCTGACATATATTTAATATATACATAGTATCAATTGCACTCATATTACCAATAAGAATACTACCAAGGATGCTACTACAGCGAAATAATCCTACTTTACAGAATGAATACTTCAGGGCACATAAGTAACATTCTAGTGCCAGCCACATAGAGCACGTTTCTTACACACTAGCTGTCTTCCCCACTCTTACTGTCTCCAGTGTGGGCCTAGAAAGATTACTTTACTGAAGAACTAACTAACTGACCTGCTAGGAGGCATTATTCACGAAAAAAGAAAATACTTCGACACAGAGGAATGCCTATCAAGTAGAATTTCAAAACCAGGTAAGCTCCATGGAGCTGAGTGCTGCCTGGTGACAATCCCCCAAGGCTGCAGTGAAGGCAGAAGGTTGTTCCGAGGCCTGGGCAGAGCCCTTGTCTTCCAGTCTGCAGCGGCACAGAGGCAGTGCCTGAACCTGAGAGGCTGGGAATAGCCCTGCTCACACCTGATTTAAAAAGAAGACACACGGACGCGTCTGACAAAAATCTGGATTCAAATTCACGTAGGAGACTGACCACCTGTTCTAGATTTAGCACTGAAGCCTTCCCACGGGGCATGGAGCAGCATTAGCATGAGGTAGTCTACCCTGAATCTGTACAGCTGGACCCAACAAGAAGTCCTGAAAAGAGCAGGTGATCTCAATGGCCTTTAACGGTCCCACAATGACATGAAAAAAATATAATAATCATCCCTAAATACTACCTTTTTTCCCTGTAAGATAGTATCTGGGAGACCCAGGACATACTGAGGGAAGTAATGTGTATGCACAGAGAAGGCTGTGTGTATCCAAGAGGCATATAAGTCTTCATACTCCTATGTACGTTCACATGCTTACATGCACATAGGTACACATGTTTGTCTATAACTGCCTCGATGCATCTTGAAAGTTGGCAGGGTATGAATTTTATCAGGCTAGATGCAGTGGCTCATGTCTATAACCCCAGCACTTTCACAGGCCAAGGCAGGTGAATTGCCTGAGCTCAGTAGTATAAGACCAGTCTGGGCAACAAAACAAAACCCCATCTGTATTAAAAATACAAAAAAACTAGCTGGATATCCTGGCGTGTGTTGGTAATCCCAGCTACTTAGGAGGCTGAGGCAGGAAGAATCACTTGAACCTGGGAGATTGCAGTGAGCTGCAATCGTGCCACTGCACTTTAGCCTAGGTGACAGAGTTAAGATTCTGTCGGGGGAAAAAAAGAAAAAAGAGTTAAGGCAGGTTTTAATTCCAAAATATCTGCTACTCTCAGAAAGGCATGGGGAGGGCTGCCTGTACCACAGGGTGTGATTCACTGTGTCGCACCTAGAGGCCGGGAAGATGTTTTGTGAGCCACTGCAATGGTAGGACTCCCTGTGCTTTGTCTCCTCCATCTTTCTCACAGAAGGTGGCAGTCATCTGTGTAGACACAGGGTCTGGGCAGGCAACCATATCCACCACCTATTTGCAAAATTCCTAAATGAACCAAGGGCAGAGTGCTGCCGTCCTGAGAAAACAAGCTTTCTGCGGGGCCCTGTACCCCGTCCCTTCAGCATCAAAAACTGCATCTCTTGGCAGCACCTGCATTGTCAGCTACAGCTTGTGCCGCCTTTTACTCAGAGGTCTGGGCTTGTTGATTGCTTTGGCTGCCATGGTGTGGACTTAGCCTTTGTGTACTCTTCTCTCCTGGTCCCAGGGCTCACTGAACTTGCCTGGGGAACTAGCTTTTCCTCCTTGGGATGGGGCCGAGGCTGGGCCCAGTCTGCCCTGTGGACAGGGAGAGGCTGGTTGTTGCGGACGGGGCTCTTCCTTGGGCTTTTGGGTTATCCCCTGCCCTGCACTCCCCGTCCTCCTTCCTTCCCCTGAGCACTGACCCTCTCTGTGGCCCTCTTTCCTGGGCTCTCTGCCTCCTGATGGATGCCCTGGCTTTGACTGCTACCATCTACAAGAAGAGCCCTCCTCTATTCTTTGCTTTTCTTGGCAAATTCACCCATAGCTGCATATCAGGTGCCACTTCATTGTCAGCACTGTAATATTTTTCTCTTTGCTTTTCTACCATGAGGTGTATTTTATTAATTTTTTATTGTTTGTAGATACAGGAGCCTTGGCCTGTGGCTCAAACTGGTCTCAAGCTCATGGGCTCAAGTGATCCTCCAAAATAGGACTCACAGTGTAGGGGTTACAGAATGAGCCACCGTGCCTGGCCATAAGCTATATTTTATTAAGATTACTGTAAAACACACCCAACCTCAGAATCTCCACCATTCTGGATACTGGGGATTGCAAAGGCCCAATCCCTGAATGGAGGGGTCAAAACCCTTTAGGGGAGTATAAAAGACAGAACTCTCAGAAAAGTTCTGGGCTAGTTTCTACAAGTTGAAGTTTCAGTAACAATTTGAGTAACTCAAAGCTTCCTGGATTCCATCCTGCACTCGGTCTCCCTATAGAAGCTGTGGAACAGAAGGAAGGGCTGGCCCACCCTCCTCAACAGCTGAGCAGTGAAAAGCCTCCTCTAAGGGAGGGTTGCCCAGGCAGGAGTGCTCCTTTTATCTTCTTCTCTGTGGTAGGGAGAAAAAGCCAAGGCTCTCAGGGCCAGGAGATGGATGGACTGACAATGAAGCAGTACATTCTACTTCCTTGAGTGTTTGTTCTAGTAGTTGAGAGAGGAAGACTGACAAAGGGAAACTGCAGACATCAAACAAGTGAGACACCACTGTCTCGTGTGAAAAGCCAAGCGAAGGGAACAGAGGCCAGGCAGGACGAAGGAGGTGCTCCACGGAACTGCAGCTAAGGTGAGTGTGCAAGCAGGAAGAAAGGAGTGTGGACAAAGGCAGAAAAAACAGCTGTAAAATGCTTCAACAGTGTTTATTTAAAGCTTACCATATCATGGAGCTTTTAATTTAAAAGATACAGGACTGTGGGATTATAAATCGGTAGGGGGCGGTGCAGATAGACACTTTTCCTCACCATTTAGATAAAATCATCCTAAAACCGTGGAATAAGAAAGAATCTAAACAAGTAATTAAACTCCTCAGATCAAATGATGACTATAGCTGTTGATGATGGCACACTTAAAAGGACAGAGTTGTGAAAGGAAAAATGCTGAAATAAAATAAAGGAGCATAAAACAGTTGCACCAGCCATCAGATGCATATTCTTCCCTGCTTACTAACAAGCGCAGCTTTTAACATTGCTTCAGTGCCCTTTTTACCAGGAAAGCTCATGTAGTTTTTAACATCCGAGGGCCACATACACTACTACCTTCCTTAGGTGTGTTAGAAAATATCCCTTGTGACTGTGACCACTCCCCTCCCCTCAGCTGCAATCTGTGTGGCATGTTGAGAGCAGCTTCTGTAGCAGCTACAAGTGCAGCATGGGGAGGTGGGGAAAGCTCAGAAGAAGCTACAGGGTGCCCCAGGCTGAGCTCCAAGGCTGGTGGCTGTTTTCAGCTTAAGAGGCAGTCAAGAGTTCCTGGGGGCTCATGGGAGGCAATGAGGCTTAAATTAATTCAATTGTTATAGAAACGCTGGGCCTAGAGGAAGCCTAGGCTGATGGCCTCACGTTTCTAAGGCAAAGGTTGGGTAATTGCAACAAATCAAGTTTTATCATTGCAAATGTATGTTAAATGCTAAGTCTACCCTGAGACACTGTGGTCGATGTTTTATCCAACAAAGATACAAAAGTGAAGGTTTCTCCCCACTGCTCTCTCAGGAAGCTGTATCTGCTTACCATGCAAATGGAGACTTATGTTCAATTTTTTAACTCTGAGTTATTTAAGGTGAAACACCTTAAGCCGACTGTCATTAAGGCACATATATGGTGATACAGTTTGGCTGTGTCCCCACATAAATCTCATCTCAAATTGTAATCCCCATGTGTGGAGCGAGGGAGATGATTGGGTCATTGGGGTGGTTTCCCCTATGCTGTTCTCATGATAGTGAGTTCTCAGGAGAACTGATGGTTTTGTAAGTGTATGCAAGCTCCTCCTTTGCCCCTCTTTCTCCTGCTGCCTTGTGAAAAAGTGCCTGCTTCCCCTTCTGCCATGACTGGAAGTTTCTTGAGACCTCCCCGGCCATGTGGAACTGTGACTCTATTAAACCTCTTTCTGCTGCAGACTATCCAGTCTCAGGGAAGTTATGTATGGCAGTGTGAAAACAAACTAACATTAACATATATGGGAAGGCCTGATTTTGCTCCTACCCCCATGTTCATACAAGATGCAGGTCTTTGGGGACCCAAGAGTCCAGCAGAAAACTCCCAGCTTAGCTGCACATGCTGGGACAAGTTTCTTAGCCTGTCTGACATACTGTGTCTGTTGGAGAACTGTATTTAATAAAAAGCTGCTGGTCTGGAGAGGGGGGTGGCCTTAAAATGGCGGGGGTGGGGGGTGAGATGCTCTAGGTGTGGGAGATGGCAGACAGCCCAGGGAATGAAGCCAGGCACCCTAAAGCCCAGTGGCCTTGCAGGAAACCCCAGCTCTGCAGCTTTCTAGCCGGAAACTCTGGAAGCTAGCAGCCTTGGGTAAAGTACCTATAAAATGAGGATCCTGGTCATACTGCATGTCTTATAAGCCTGCTGTGCCTTGGCTTGCACACCTCTAAAATGGGATCCTAATGATGTACTTATCCACACACCTTCTAGGTGGTTGCATCCATGGAGTGAAATAGTCTTGTGCTGTGCTCGGAGTGCTTGGCCCAGCGGTTGCCTCTGAGCATCAACACATGGACTCATTCGAGAGGGATGGTTTTGTAACTCTGTTATGTGTAATTGACAAGACTGCTGTCTCCCTTAAACACCAATCTCCAATAACAGCAAAACCTGGTTGAAACTTGAGAAATAAGTGCTCCTATCAAATATTTTGCTTAAAAAACACACACACACACACCCACGCATGGTGCTCACACACCTTTGGGAGCCAAGGCGGGGAGACCCCTGAAGTGAGGAGTGGAAAACAGTTGCGATCAACAGATTAACCCCATTTCTATCAAAAATTACAAAATCAGCCTGGCGTGGTGGTGGCAGGTGGCGGCCTACAATTCCAACCTACTTATAGGCCGAGGCCCAGCGAGAACCGGCTTGAACCCAGTAGGTGAATGTGGCAACTGATCCAAGATTGCACCACTGCACTCCAGTATGGAGCGACAGGTGAACTATTGACACCACCCCCCCCCACAGAAAAAAGAAAAATAAGCAAACAAAACAACAATTACAAATTATTTGGAATTCACCAATACATCACACCTGCTAGACACATTAAACTAGCTTCACAAACACTTCTTAACGAATTCCTAGGGCTGCAGAGGAACACAGCCACTGTTCCCAATTCCATAACCCCTACTTTGATTATGAAAGGGTCCATTTATAAGGGCAGAGTCTTCATGACCCAACAGCAGGCCCCATGCCAGATCTACAGAATCAAAAACTGGGGTGGGGCCCAGCAATGCATGTTTTACAGAGCTCTGTCAGTGATTTGAATGTGTACTCAAGTGGAGGGCCACTGACCTGGCATTATGTTTTCACAGAACACTTGTGTTCTATAAAGTTGTGATTTTAAAAATGTATTTCTCTTAACTAAGAAGTGTTTAGTTACACATATACAAATGTACAAGTTAGTATAAATTAAAGAATAAGCTGTCTATGATGACATTCATCCCAGACCTTACTTTCCTTTATATTGTACCCCATTATGACTTAGCTATATTTCTTTTCCTATTTCCTTCTGTTACCCCCCAATCAGACTTATCTTAATGTGTTTGTAATGCAAACAAGATTTAAAAGTAAGTATCCTTAAATATACCCCATTCTTTCTCAAGTTAATTGCAGTAAATAATTCCAATAAACTGGAGTTCTCAATCATACTTAATTAGGTCTGGATCAAATCAGATGCACAATTCAATGAAAGTTAAGCACAGCGTTCTCATGGACATGGCCAGCGTAAAGTGCTTATGAAGACATGCCTTAATACACTAGTTCTTTTAAAGAAACATGAATCTTGGAATAAAAACATTGACAATTTAATGGAACATACTATATTCAAAGATTAATTGGCTCATCTCTCTTAAACGAAAGTCAAGAAAAAACAATTTTCTAGGCTAGAATCATTACACATGTAACCACAATTGTCCTTGGTGACCTTCTTCTGAGAGTAACTACTGAAACTTTTACCTCTTTGCTATATATGTGTGTTCTAACATAATATCCTCCTTTTCTTCTAGTGAAAGCATTTGCAGGTTTATGAAAGGTATTATTGGAAAGTAAGCATTCATTTCCAAAACTAACTTTCAGTCAGTAGCACAGCAATCCTAAAACTGAGCTTTGAGCTACATAAGCTTGGAAACCCAGTCCTTCACAGCAGAAAGGTTTCAGCCTTCTGAAATGGCTAGTTCTGGTATCTAGGGTTGCCTTGGGCTTTTTTTGACCTTCTTATACAGCCAACTTTACTTAATAATCCCTGGAACCCTAAGGCAAAAATTGTTTTGGAAGGTCGCTGTTAGCAAGAGCTGTTTAACATTACTCTCTATGCTCCTGGGACAAAGCACAGAGTCCAGATCCTGCCGGCAGTGCTCTTTCATTTCACTCCCAGAGTTGCTTCCATGCACATGGCTACAAAGGGGAGCTGGCCTGAGCCTACAGGGAAGAGTGAGGCCAAACCACACCACCTCTTTGCACGGACTGGAAGAGTCTTACCTCCTCAAAGCATCCTAGTGTCACAGGAAGGCATTATTAGATTTGCAGGAAGACAGAAGAAGCCCACAAAAAAGAACAGATTCTGGTAAATGAGGAGGCACTGAGTTAAGTTATAAAGATCCTGTACATGTGTGAAGGTAAACGAGAACATCCTCAAAAGAGAAGAAGTAGAGGCTGTTCATTCAGAGCTTGCATAGCAAGAGAGTTGGACAGTGATACTCACCTCAGGCAGAAGCTCAAAGGCAGATGGGGACGCAGGAAAACTTTACAGTGGGAAAAGAGAGGCCTCAGGTGGGCCCTGACTGGAGGCTGTTGTCATGGGGTCTGGGGGTGGCTAAGTAGAAGTGAGACACCCCATGGGATTGGCTTGGGAAACATTTTGTCTCTATGGCTGGCAGTGGAAACTCTGCTTCCACCCAAGAATTGTAGGTCCATCAATAGCTTGCACCCTGTAAAAGCTATAGACACTCAACTCCAGCCAGTGACAGCAGGCTTGGGGGCTGCACACCACAAAGCCAAAGGGGAGGAGGTGCCTAAGGCCTTAGGAGCCCACCTCTTGGAACAGTGTGGCCTGAAAATGGGGCATGGAATCAAAGGACATTATTTTGGAGCTTTAAAATGTAATGACTGTCCTATTGGGTGTCAGATTGTGTGGGGCCTCCAGCCAATATCTTTTGAGTGATTTCTCCCTTATGGAACAGGAATGTTTACCCAATGTATATTCCTCCATGGTATCCTATAAGTAAATAACTTGTTTTTGATTTTGCAGGCTCACAGGTAGAAAGGACTTGCGTTGTCTCAGATAAGACTGCACTTTTGAGTTAATTTTGGAATGAGTTAAGATTTGGGGGGATTATTGGGAAGGCATGATTGTATTTTGCAAAGTGAGAAGGGCAGTAGATTTAGGAAGGGCCAGGGACAAAATGATATAGTTTGTGTATTTGCTACCATCCAAACCTCATGTTGAATTGTAATCTCTAGTGCTGGAGGTGGAGCCTGGTGGCTGGTGTATGGATCATGGTGGCACATCCCACATGAATGGCTTGGGACATCCCCTTGGTGGTTGCTGGAACAAAAGCTGTGTTGGGAGAGAAGCCAAGACTGGGCTTAGAACATATCCAGGGTCCGGGGTCTAAAACTCTAGTGGCTTTCGGAATGTGTCCAGACTTGCCGGCTTCTTGCTTCTAACACTCCCATTATATCAAGTAGCCATATGTTGCAAAGAAAATGCTAAACCATCACAGCTGTAGTTCATTCACTTGATACATTGCTTCCTTTCAGCTCCCACATTCCTACCACCTGTTTGATCACCAGTAAATAGTGTGGGCTCTCACAGCTCAGCTCGGGGACTTTGCAGCCTCCATACTACCGGTTGATGCCCTGGTCTAACTTTCTCTCTCAACTTGTCTTTTCTCATTCCTTTGACTCTGTTGAACTTCATCGCCCCCACAGCCTGGTGTTGGGTCCGATCACTTCAACATTACTGCCATCCAACCTGTGGTGACAGGACCTCAGTGAAGGAATGCTAGAGCATGTACAACGCATTGTCAGAGGACACCCAAGGATGCCCAATAGAAGCTCAGTGGGAAAAGCTGAGTGTTCGGAAGAACCACAGTAATAATGGGACAAAGTGAAAGCAAAAAACATTCTTTTGTTTTGTTTTGTTTTGTTTTATTATTATACTTTAAGTTCTAGGGTACATGCGCACAACGTGCAGGGTTGTTACATATGTATGCTTCTGCCATGTTGGTGTGCTAAACCCATCAACTCATCAGCACCCATCAACTCGTCATTTACATCAGGTATAATTCTCAATGCAATCCCTCTCCCTTCCCTCCTCCCCATGATAGGCCCCAGTGTGTGATGTTACCCCTCCCGAGTCCAAGTGATCTCATTGTTCAGTTCCCACCTACGAGTGAGAACATGCGGTGTTTGGTTTTCTGTTCTCGCGGTAGTTTGCTGAGAATGACAGTTTCCAGCTGCATCCATGTCCTCTACAAAAGACTCAAATTCATCCTTTTTTATGGCTACATAGTATTCCATGGTGTATATGTGCCACATTTCTTAATCAGTCTGTCACAGTGGGCATTTGGTTGATTCCAGTTTTGTTATGGGGTTATAACCCCTATGGGATGGCTGGGTCATATGGCTACATTAAGTCTAGATCCTTCAGGAATTGCCCATGCTGTTTTCCATAATGGTTGAACTAGTTTACAATCGACCAACAGTGTAAAAGTGTCCCTATTCTTCCAATCCCCTATCAGCACTGTGGTTTCCTGGGTTTTTTAATGGCTTGCCATTCTAACTGGTGTGAAGACTGGTATCGTCATTGTGGTTATTGTTTGTATTTCTTGATGGCAGTGTATGATGGCATTTATTCATGTGTCTGTTGGATATATGAATGTCTTCTTTTGAGAAATGTCTGTTCATATCCTTTGCTCACTTTTTATGGTGGTTGTTGTTTTTTTCTTGTATATTTGTTTGAGTTCCTTGTAGGTTCTGGATATAGCCCTTGTAAGATGGAGTGACTGCAAAAATTTTCTCCTTCTTAGGTGCCTGTTCATTCGATGGTAGTTTATTTTGCTGTGCAGAAGCTCTTTAGTTAATTAGTCCCATTTGGTCAATTTTGCTTTTGGTGTTTTAGACATGAAGTCCTTGCCCATGCCTATGGTCCTGATGGTATTACCCTAGGTTTTCTTCTATGGTTTTTTATGGTATTAGGTCTAACATTTATTGTCTCTAATCATCTTGAACTTATTTTCCTATAAGGAGTAAGGAAAAATCCAGTTTCAGCTTTTTCTACATTTATGTGTGGGCCGGGCGCGGCTGGCTCAGCTGTTCCCGCATTTTGGGAGGGGCCGAGACGGGCGATCCGATCAGGTCAGGGATGAGCATCCTGGCATCACACGGTGAATGAAACCCCGTCTCTACTAAAATACAAAACTAGCCGGGCGAGGGTGGCAGGGCTGTAGTTCCCAGCTACTCGAGGTGAGGCAGGAGATGGACGTAAACACTGGGAGGCAGAGCTTGCAGTGAGTGAATCTGGCCATGCACCCAGACGGGTGACAGAGCGAGGACTCCGCCTCAAAAAAAAATATATATATTATATATTGTTATGTGTGAACTTGATCTTGCTTATGATATTACTGGTTCTTTTTGTTTGTTGATGCAGTTTCTTCCTAGCCTCGATGGTCTTTACATTTTGGCATGTTTTGAATGGCTGGTACTGGTTGTTCCCTTCCATGTTTAGGGTTCCTCAGGGTCTCTTGTAAGGCAGGGCCTGGTGGTGACAAATCTCTAAGCATTTGCTTATCTTGTTAAAGGATTTTATTTTCTCCTTCACTATGAAACTTAGTTTGGCTGGATATGAAATTCTGGGTTGAAATTCTTTTCTTTAAAGACATTGAATATTGGCCCTCACTCTCTTCTGGTTGTAGAGTTTCTGCCGAGAGATCTGCTGTTAGTCTGATGGGCTCCCTTTGTGGGTAACCGGCCTTTCTCCGGCTGCCTTAAGATTTTTTTCTTCATTTCAACTTTGGTGGAATCTGGCAATCATTTGTCTTGGGAGTTGCTCTGCTGGAGGAGTATCTTTGTGGTGTTTCTCTATATTTCCTGAAATTATGACTGTGGCCTGCCCTACTAGGTTGGGGAAGTCTCTGCGATGATATCCTGCCTTGAAGAGTCGTTTTCCAACTTGGGTTCCATTTCCCCTCACTTTCAGGCACCAATCCAGACGTAGATTTGGTCTTTTTACATAATCTTACTTCTTGTAGGCTTTGTTCATTTCTTTTTCTTCTTTTTTCTTTTGGTTTCTCTTCTCGCTTCATTTCATTCATTTGATCCTGAATCGGCGATCTTTTCCTACAGTTGATCGAGTCGGTTACTGAAGCTTGTGCATTGTCACATAATTTCTCCGTGTCATGTTTTCATCTTTGTCCTTTCGTTTATTGACCTTCTCTGCATTAATTAGTCTAGGCTGTCAATTCTTTCCACTCTTTTTTCAAGATTTTATTTCTTTGCGCTGGGTCACGTAATTCCTCCTTTAGGCTCTGAGAAGCTTTGATGGACTGAAGCTTCTCTCTCATTCGTAAAGTCATCTCTGACCAGCTTGATCGTTGCTGGCGATGGCTGCGCTCTTTGCAGGGAGATGCGCTCTTATTTTCCTGAATTTCCCAGCTTTTCTGCCCTGCTTTTTCCCCATCTTTGGTGGTTTTATCTGCTCTAGTCTTTGATGATCGGTGACGTACTGATGGTTTTGGTGTGGGTGTCTTCCTGTTTGTTAGTTTTCCTTTAACAGTCAGGACGTCCGCTGTAGGTCTGTTGGAGATTGCTTGAGGTCACTCCAAGCCTGTTTGCCTGGGTATCAGCACAGAAGGCTGCAGAAGATAAAATATTGCTGGAAGCTAGTGTACTGTCTGTTTGCTTTGAGCTTCCTCTCAGGGATGTTACTGCACCGTGTGAGGTGTGGGGTGTTGGTTGCCCCTCGTGGGGGACGTCTCCCAGTTAGGCTACTCAGGGATCAGACCCACTTGAAGCACGCAGTCTGTCCAGTCTCAGATCTCAACCTCCGTGTTGACTCTTCAAGCTGTCAGTCATTTGCGTCTGCAGAGGTTCTGCTGCTTTGTTGTTGTGTTGTTGATCCAGCTGTGCCCTGATCCCAGGGATTTGGGTTAAGGAGGACAGGCAGGCCTCCTTGAGCTGCTGTGAGCTCCACCCAGTTGGAGCTTTCCAGCGGCTTTGTTTACCTAGTTAAGCCTCAGCAATGGCAGGCGCCCCTCCCCAAGTCTTGCTGCTGTTTGGCTGTTAGATTGCAGACTGCTGTGCTAGCAATGAGGGAGGCTCCGTGGGCAGGCGTGGGACCCACCTGGCCAGGTGTGGGATATAATCTCCTGGTGTGCCCGTTTGCTAAGATCCTTGGTACAGCGCAGTATTGGGGTGGGAGTTACCCAATTTTCCAGGTGTTGTGTGTCTCAGTTCCCCTGGCTAAGAAAAGGGATTCCCTTCCCCTTGCACTTCCCAGGTAAGGGGATGCCTCGCCCTGCTTCAGCTCTCGCTTGTCGGGCTGCAGCAGCTGACCAGCACCGATTGTCCAGCACTCCCTAGTGAGATGAACCCAGTACCTCAGTTGAAAATGCAGAAATCACCTGTCTTCTACGTCGCTCGCGCTCGGAGCTGGAGACTGGAGCTGTTCATATTCAGCCATCTTGCTCTGCCCCATCTGAATTTCTTAAGGCATTTATTATGAAGAGGGGGAGTGAAAGTTAATACTCAGAATTCACTGTCACTCTTTAGTACAGTAAAACAGTTTTGCTCATAGTTTCCAGAACAAGGGACTACAAAGTTGTACAGGAGAGAAAAGGCGTATAAAGATGGAGCAAAAATTCCAGTTTCCATTTGGTCAGTATGGGTGCTAATAAAGGCAGCTCTTGAGCCATATCAAACAGATGATGAGGCAGATTCAGATGAGGAAGAGCAGGATGAGTGTAAAAAACTAACTTCAGATTCTGAGTGTGAGAAACAGCTAGCTACCAGAGGAGATTAAAGAAAACAAAGGAAAACTAACAAAGGTATGTATTACTAACCCATCAGCTCCACCTGCTGAATTAAGTGAATGGCCACCACCTCTCTCTCCCCTTAATGAGAAAATGAATTAACTGAAAAACTTATTGTTCCTGTAGTTGCAACACTAAAACCTGGAGCAATTGGTGGTGCTATACAAAATTCTATTCAAAAAGCTAGAGCTGAGGGAGACCTTGAGGCATGGCAATTTCCAGTAACCCAGTAAGTAGGACAGAATATAGCTAATTGGGCCACTTTTCCTTTCAAATTATTAAAAGAATTTAAGCAAGCCATTAGTCAATACAGACCAAAGTCTCCTTTTGTGCAAACTTTGTTGAGAAATGTGGCTCTTGATAATAGGTTAATACCGCATGATTGGGAGACTTTAAAAAAATCTGTTCTCACTCCGTCTCAGTATTTACAGTTTAAAACTTGGTGGGCTGATGAAGCTCAAATTTAGGCAAGGGAAAACACACCAGTGCAGCCACCTGTGCCTGTTTCCCTTGAACAGTTAATGGGAGTTGGCCCTAACTGGGGTTCGTTAGAGAATCAAGCAGTAATGAGCATGTTGCCATTGTTCAACTGCGCTCTGTGAGCCTACAGGCACAAGAAAGGATAAATGTTACAGGGCAAAAAAATCCTTTCAGTTCTGTCTGTCAAGGACCTAAAGAACCATATAGTGATTTTATTGCTTAGCTCCAAGAGATTGTGTATAAAGTCGTAACTGATAAAATGGCTCAGGATGTTGTAATACAGCTTCTTGCATATGATAATGCTTCCCTGAAATAGAAGGCCCATTTAGCTGAATATATTAAGGCTTGCGATGGCATTGGAGGTAACTTACATACATAAGGCTATTCTTTTAGCTCAGGCTATGGCTGCATTGAAGGTAGGAAATAATATGCCCCATATCTCTGGCACTTCCTTTAATTGTGGGCAATTTGGACAAAAGGAATGTAGAAAAGGAAATGTTATCTAGTAATGGAAAAGTCTCATTTGCAGGACACCAACAGGAAGTTTTTCAAATCGCCTTTGCTTCTGCTCAAAGGGCTGAATTTATGACTGTGGTAACACTGTTAAAATCTTTTAAACAGCCAGTAAACACTGTTTCTCATTCAGCCTGTGTAGTGCAAGCCATGCAAAATATTGAATGTGCCTTACCTCAAAATGTGACTGAACAACGTAATTTCATTATTTGCAGCAAGCAGTAAAACAAAGGCATTCCCCTTTCTATATCATTCATATGAGAGCACATACTAACCTCCCTGGCCCTTTAACTAAACTTAATCAAAGGGTGGATGCATTGGTGTCTGTGGTCTTTGCTGATGCACAAATATTCCATTCTTTAACCCATCTTAATGCCACAGGCCTGAGAAAAAC
>NW_016819625.1:5880-8376 GCF_001698545.2 Rhinopithecus bieti | reverse complement strand
TTATCCTCTGCCCCCAATAAGTCAAATTTTCAACTTTTTACTGATAAGATGTCCATTTTGAGGTCAAAAAAATCATATGAAAAGGAATCTCATTCTGTTGAACTGTCAGTCTCCTGAAATTTTCTTACAGTTCCATTTATTTACTGTAATTTTCAGTTTCCAAATACAAAATACAACAATTCTTATTGAAATCTATACGCTGGTAGTTTTAGTACACAAAAGAAAACAAAAAAACAAAAAACACCCAAACAAATTATTTACAAAATTATACAGTTTAAGAAAAAACTTTGTACAAAAAATATATAAATCCTTTGTTCCCTCTATCACGATTAAACTGTCAGGACTCAAAATATTCACCACAATGAATCTTTCAAAATATATACCGACTGAGCCACAGACATCAAGAAAATTTCATTAGAGATGATGGAGGAGTAAGGAGCAAGATTGTGTACTCTAGATACACCATTCTAATGTTTTCCTTCTTTTATAAGCTTATTTTACCTTCAGTGTTACTAGAAATATAACAATAACCTAGAAAGAGGAAGTCCTTATTATTATGAAAGAAAATTATATGAACTTAAAAGGACCCTGGTTTGACACATCAGTCCAGGAAAACATGTAGAAGAATAAAGATTATCAGAACATGGGATTTAACTTCTTACAGCTAAGTAAATCTAGAATCCTGATGGTTTTAAGTTCTTGAGTGAATAGTTTCTATTTTGAGAAATGGTCTTTACCTCAGCAAACAAAATCCTTGATATAGCGGTCACCAAGAACCTTTTGAAGCCAACAGGAGGTTTCAATTTTCATACCACACATATATAAAACAAAGATGTGTATATCCTTGAAAAGTGATGGCCTATGTACATTAATCATTTTATTTTCCCAGGGGTCAGTACAGTGTAGTGTTGCTCCTCTGCTTTTCCATCTAACATTCAGAACACGAGGACATAAATTTACATATATATTTTACTTAACAGATACTCTACTCTATACAGTGTACAGTAAAATGCACACAGGAAACTCTACTGAGGGATGCATATGTTCATGGATAGCAACAAACTACAAAATTATGAAAAAATAAGGTCATCTGATCAAAGTCATATATGACTCCCATTTATTACTAGCATACTCAGCCCTCAACCCCTCCCACCCACCTCCCACCCCTAGTCACCTCACCATCATGGTTTAAATTTAGGAAGAGAATTTCAGACATTTAAAATCCTTCTGTGTAACTATAACTGAACTGAAGCTTCAAAAGAGGGAGAAAAAAAAAAAAAAAAAGCTGGTGATTCTCTTCTCCCCAAAATCCTTTCATCATTCTCATCAAAACATCACTTAGTTATCCAGGTGCTGGTTTGAACCTTTTATTGGAGACTGCCTGCGATTGCCCAAATGAACCACTTATATCAATGATGACGTAAGTCAGGCCTATTATAGAAAGGCAAGAGGAAGAAAAGGGGAATGAGAAAGGGGCAATAGGTGAAAGCCTTTTACATTCTGAGTTATAAAAATTTTTAAAAAGACCAGCCGAACCAGCGCTCACTAAATATCAAAGCAAACTAAGAATCAGTAGCCGGAAAAGTCCAGGAGTTCATATGACAAGAGAATGGAAATACTATAGAGCTAGCTACCATTGCTGTAGCATTTAAGAACACAGTTTGTTGTCATTTTCACTGAAATAGTACTACTACCACACACAAAACCATGAAAACACATTTAGACTGAATACAAATTGGGCTCCTCCAAAGTAAAAAAAAAATTAAAATAAACATATTTTCTTCCAAGACCACTCTTGAAAGCAAAAGGGCATTTTAATTACAAATATTTCCTACTGTCTGATGACCCATCCATAATAACTGAGAGTTAAAAGATTACAGGTGATTTTGACATTTAATTAAACTTTATCAGTAGATTATAATCCAAAATAAAATTTCTGAACACCCTGTCATTTACATCATAATCCAACACCAATAGCAACAAAAAAAAGGTGGTGTGGAAAATAAGGCTCTAGAGATTATCCATGTCATTGCTGTGGATCTTCACAACTGTGTAAAAGTCACTAGGCCTTTGGTGCTTTAATATCATGTACAGTTATGAGATGTGTTTAAATAGCAAACTTGCTGTTCTCGAACCTACTGTGTTGAAAAGAAAAATAAAAAAAATTTTTTGGCTCATTGACTTCTTTTAAATAATTTTTAAAAGTTGTTCTTCTAAACAATATTCCTAAAAATTATACAGCTAGCATCAGATTTCATCTTCGCCATGAGCGAGACTCATATTCATCTTCATCTTCATCGTCATCATCAGGCAAAAACAAATCTGAGGTTTCTGTTTCCTGAAGAAAGAGAGGTTAAAATCTGCTTAGTGGCACAAGAATGGTAAGTAAAATACTTTTTAGGCCAAAGGACAAACAGAGTAGTATACAAAGCTCAGGCTAGATTTCATAAGGGATGCATGCAGGAGTATCTTTCAGGGCAAAAAAAAAAAAAAAAA
>NW_016819625.1:0-2554 GCF_001698545.2 Rhinopithecus bieti | reverse complement strand
AAAAAAAAAAAAAAAAAAAAAATGTGTATAAGATAGCAACACTGCTTACAAAAGCCACAAAGTAGAAATAACCCAAATATCCATCAATAAGAGGATGAGGCTAGGCACGGCAGCTCGCACCTGTAACCCTAACACTTTGGGAGGCCGAGGTGGGCGGATCACCTGAGGTCAGGAGTTCAAGACCAACCTGGCCAACATGGAGAAACTCCATCTCTACTAAAAATACAAAAATTAGCCAGGTGTAAGGGTGCATGCCCATAATCCCAGCTACTCAGGAGGCTGAGGCAGGAGAATCGCTTGAACCCAGGAGGCAGAGGTTGCCGTGAGCCAAGATCACGCCACTGCGATCCAGCCTGGGCAACAGAGTAAGACGCCATCTCAAAAAAAAAAAAAGAGGATGAAAATAAACTGTGGTATATTGATGCAACTATTATATAGTAATAAAAATGGCAAATTAATGTTACATGTAAAAACATGAATGAGTCTCACAAACATTAAACAGAAGAAGCCAAGCACAAAAGAATACACACTGTGTGATTCCATTTATATAACATTTTAAAAACAGGCAGAATACTACTGTAATATTTAGGAATGCTCATTTAGGTGATAAAACTACAGTCAATTCTCATTACTTGCAGTAGTTACGTTCTAAAAAGTTGATGCAAACATTTAATTGGCAAATACTGAGCCACTAATCATAGCGGAAATAGAATTAGATTCTTACGAGCCTCTAGAGCAACCTTGTCCAACCTGTGGCCCACGGGCCCCATACGGCCCAGGATGGCTTTGAATGCAGCCTAACAGAAATTTCGTAAACTTTCTTAAAACACTATGAGATTTTTACTTTTTTCCGCTCATCAGTTATCATTAGTGTTAGTGTATTTTATGTGTGACCCAAGACAATTCTTGTTCTTCCAATGTGGCCCAGGGAAGCCAAAAGACTGGACACCCCTGTTTTAGAGGGTCACAACATTTTTGTCAGCTTATCAACACATACTTTGGTTTTATGTGTTTCTGTTGAAAGACATCTTATTTAATATGTATTACTGATTCATTAACATTGAACTCCTGGCCAAAAGCACTGACTTATGCCTGAACAAAGCTTAACACATGTATCTTTGTAAGGCATATCACAGCCTTGCACTTAGGAACACTAGACAGGACTTTAGAACTACATTCAGGGGCCATTTAAAATAAAACAGTGTAATCACCAAGAAAACAAAAAAATTGAGAAAAATGTGGCACTAAATAGACTGCAAAGGCCAGGCATGGTGGCTCATGCCTGTCATCCTAGCACTTCAGGAGGTTGATGTCAGGAGTTTGAGACCAGCCTGGCCAACATGTGAAACCTCGTCTCTGCTAAAAATACAAAAATTAGTTGGGTGTGGTGGTGGGCGCCTGTAATCCCAGCTACTAGGGAGGCTGAGGCAGGAGAATCACTTGAACCCGGGAGACGAAGGTTGCAGTGAGCCAAGATCACGCCACTGCACTCCAGCCTGGGAGATAGAGCGATACTCTGTCTCAAAAATAAAAAATAAATGAATAATAAAATAAATAGACTGCAAAAGGGGCATTTGTTTACAGTATAAAAGCTGAAACAAGAAGGCATAGCACCACCTTATTTCTATCTCAGCTGAAAACAGGCATATACGGGGACTGGCAAAAGCAGAAGTATTGATTTTGGGGTTACAAATAAATTTCAGCGAGTAGATGAACTGGCAAATATGGAATCTGAAAATAATAAGGATTGACTGTATAAAGAAAGCAAGGTGTTCACCATAAAGTGAGGCTAACGGTTACTGCTCTGAGAAGGAGAGAAGGTAGATAGAGGCTGGGCGAAGCAACAAAGGGGATTGGGGTATTGGAAATGTTCTATTTCTTGACCTGAGGAATAGGTATATTAGGTATTTGCCTTCTGATAAATCACTGAACTGTATGTTTATGATCAGTTTAGTTGGTTTTTATAAAATTTTTTAGTTGACTATAGGTGTAACCTTTAAAAATTTTAAGGAAATAGGCCGGTTGCGGTGGCTTATGCCTATAATCCCAGCCCTTTGAGGCTGAGGCAGGTAGATCACCTGAGTTCAGGAGTTTGAGACCAGCCTGGCTAACATGGTGAAACCTCATCTCTACTAAAAATACAAAAATTAGCTGGGCGTGGTGGTGCATGCCTATAATCCCAGCTACTCGGGAGGCAAAGACAGGAGAATCCCTGAACCTGGGAGGTGGAGGATGCAGTGAGTTGAGACTGTACCACTGCACTCTGGCCTGGGTGACACACGACTTGAGACTCTGTCTCCAAAAAAATTAAAGAAATATCAGATAGCTAAGATTTTATGTGAAAAGGCAAGGTTTGGAATGTAGCCCTGAATTTATAATATGATCACATTTTGGTAAATGTTTTAAAGCGAGAAGCTTTATATATGCATTCTTACATACGTAGTATTTTTCTATAAAGATACCTAAGAATAGTGACTATCTTTTAAGAATGCACAAAGATGAATAAAAGGGAGATTTTAGTTTTATTAGTCATACTGGTTTTTTTTTTTTTTTT
>NW_016819624.1:0-424 GCF_001698545.2 Rhinopithecus bieti | reverse complement strand
TCGCCACTGCTCTTCCTCGTCCTCCGCCGCGCGCGCCGGAGTCGGGCCGGGTCCCCCCGGGTCGTGACTCGGGCCGGAACCGCTTCCGGCGCCCAACAGCTTCCCCGGCGCGGCGCGTCCGTCGCCCAAGCGCGTCCCCCCGGAGCGGCCCAGTGGCGGCGGGTTCCGGGCGCGCGCGTTCCCCTCTCCCGCCTGTCCCGTTGTGGCGGGGTCGGGGCCGCGGGCTTTTCGTGAACCGTGGCCGAGGCAGGCGCCGTGGTCTCCGCCAGCCCCAGGCTGCCCCGATCAGAACGCCGCGCGGGACCGCTCCGAATGCGGATTGCTGGGCCTCGCCCCGTCCTCCCAAAAGGGGCTCCCTGGGCTTTGGGGCTGGGGGTCTGCGCGCCGAGCTCCTGCGTTATTTTATTTTTATTATTATTATTAT
>NW_016819623.1:0-424 GCF_001698545.2 Rhinopithecus bieti | reverse complement strand
AGACATAAGAGATAAAATAGATATAGGTATAAAATATAGACATTATGTCTATTATGTCTATATTTTATACCTATATATTATAATATCTATTATGTGTATATGATATACCTATATCTGTTAAGTCTATATTTTATACCTATATTTATTATATCTATTATGTCTATATTTTATACCTATTTTCATAATGTCTATATTTTATAACTCTATCAATTATATCTATTATGTCTGTATTTTATACCTCTATTATATCTATTATGCCTGTATTTCATACCTATATCTATTATATCTATTATGTCTATTTTTTATATCTGTATCCATTATGTCTATTATGTCTATATTTTATACCTATATATTATAATATCTATTATGTGTATATGATATACCTATATCTGTTAAGTCTATATTTTATACCTATATCTGTTAT
>NW_016819622.1:0-1131 GCF_001698545.2 Rhinopithecus bieti | reverse complement strand
AAAAAAAAAAAATTGTCCTAGAAATCATTTCATATTATTCATAGATTCTTATTCTTTTTTGCAGTTCATATTACTTCACTGTGTGAGTACACTATAGTTTAACCACTCTTCTATGTATGGGCATTTAGGTCGTTTTCGTTGTTTTGCATCTACAAAGAAAATACTACACTGAATAACTGTGTGTATAGATATTTTTGTATTGTTGAAGATATATCTTCGGGGCAAATTCCAATGTTCTTCAAATGGCAATGTGTGTGGATTTCTGTTAGATACTGCCAGATTCTCCCCCCTAAAAGGATTGAACCAATTTGCATTCCCACCAGCATATGGTGCTGAATGTTTGAGTGCCTACTTCTCCACAGCCGCTCTGACTGAATGTGTGATCTTGTTTTTTAATTCTTGCCAATTCAATAACTGAATTGAATTGAACTACACATCTCAGTGTAGTTTCAACTTGCATCTCTGTTACTAAGTGAGGCTGAGTGTTTTTATATTGTTTAAGAGCCATTTTATGTCTTTTCTGTTGTCTGTTCATGTATTTCGCTTATTTTCTATCAAGTTTTGGTGTTTTCTCTTTTTTTTTGTTTTGTTTATTTGTTTATTTGTTTGTTTTTGAGACAGAGTCTCGCTCTGCTGCCCAGGCTAGAGTGCAGTTGCATGATCTCGGCTCACCACAACCTCTGCCTCCCAGGTTCAAGTGATTCTCCTGCCTCAGCCTCCTGAGTAGCTGGGATTACAGGCGTGCAACTACCATGCCTGGCTAATTTTTGTATTTTTAGTAGAGACGGGGTTTCACCATGTTGGCCAGTCTGTTCTCAAACTCTTGACCTTGTGATCTGCCCACCTCAGCCTCCCAAAGTGTTAAGATTACAGGCGTGAGCCACCATGCCCAGCTTTTTGGTTTTTTTTCTTTGTTTTGTTTTGTTTTTGAGACAGAGTCTCACTCTGTCACCCAGCCTGGAGTGCAATGTCAGAATCACAGCTTACTGCATCCTCAACCTCCGGAGCTTAAGTGATCCTCCTACCTTGGCCTCCCAAGGTCCTGGGATTACAGGCGTGAGCCACCCTTGCCTAGCTTCTCCTCAATTTTTAAGAGTTCTTTAGATATTAGAAATATTTGGCCGGGCGCGG
>NW_016819621.1:0-8650 GCF_001698545.2 Rhinopithecus bieti | reverse complement strand
AAGAGTTCTAGGGATAAAAGTGCAGCCACTGTATAGCAATATCTGCTTGTAGAATATCATTTCCTTTGAGGGGTCCTTTTTTGGTTTTTTAGAGTTTCCTATGAACCCTAGAGCTAAACTTCATAAAAATAGGTAAATGCTGGCCTTAAAAAGCCTACATTACACACTTTCAAGCTGCTAGACTAATAGCCAGGGTTGAATCTGTAGCAGGTTTAGTTATCAACTTTATTTGTGTATGTTAGTTCTGAGAAGAGTGGAATATTTTTTTCTCTCTAATGGTTCTCTAACAGCTATTAGGTTTACAAAGAACTGAGGCCCAGATATTATTAACTGTCATCTTCCAACAGTTCTTCCTTTCCAGTGTATCTCTTACTAGAAACACTATTACATGATTTTTTTTCTGAAATGATTACTCAATAGGTCATAATGACAGCAAGATCTCCAACTTAGTTCATACTGATTAAGATATAATAAAATATGATGTAAAATAGATAATAATAACTCAGCATAATGGGTAGAAAGGCACTTCAATATGTCAACTTAACATAATTTAACTTGATTAGGATACAAAATCCTTCAACTCATTTTCTTTCATGTTTCTGTACTGGGGGGAAAAAAAAAGAAAAGAAAAACCAACCGAGTATTTCAGAGATGTGTACTTAATCTCTTTTGTCCCTACTCTATTCATTTATCATAATTTTCCTTCTCTGTAAGGATAGGACAAATTGTGTTTTTATGTCTTGATAAAGAAGAAAGTATTTTTTTTTTTCTGGATACATAATTATCTGAAAAGCAACCATTACCTTGGGAACTCCCTCTTCTTCTGAATTCTGGTTCTTGCAGAAGTGTCTAGACACCTGAATATCCCTTGTGCTCACCTCTGTAAACTAGAACAAGCCAGATTACTTGTTCTCCCAGAAGCCTGGTAGGGAAATAAGAAGAGGTAGAGTGACGCAGTATGTGTGTGGGTGGTGGCGGTCACAGAAGGGAATGGGTGAGTGGAGGGGAGTGGATAGAGTATGGGCACAAAGAACCCTGAAGGTAAAACAGCTTGCTTAACGTAAAGTTTGGGCAGCCTGCTGAAAAAGAAATAGTGAGAAAGGGAGTGACTGTGATCGAGCCAGAAAAGTACCAGAGAACCTCAGGTTGGGGATTTGTTCTTACATTGTACTGTTTCTTTTTCTGTAGGCTGTACTATAAGTTTCTTTCTATTGATGACTAGGAGTGGAAAATGCATACAGAGAAGTTGCCAGTCCCTATTGCATTATGGAGTTAAAGATTACTTTTGACTTTAGCCACGAGGACTGAGATAGAAGCTAAGCAACTGCTGTGCTCGTGTCCTGAGAAAGTGCCACTGCTTGTGTCCTCAGTCCAGGAAATGGCAGGCACCAAGGGGTACAGATCAGTGAAGACCATGCTGTGGGCTCTGCTAGTCACTGGTGGGGCTTAAACAGACAGACAAATAGAGGCTGCAGATCCCAGTGTTGGTGCCTGGGTGGGCTAAATGTGGTATGAGATTCAAGGCTTGGCTACTCCTATAGCGTTAGCGGCTTGTGCACACACTTTCTGATCTCCAGTATTGGTTCCAGCCTTTCACCTGTGCTTGCTAGTCTTTTTGGTTGATCTGACGTGCTTTTCTTTGCTTCTTCCACTTTGTGTCTGTATTGCCTGTGAGCAATTCATGGCATGATGTCCCATAGCTTGGGCAGAGAAGAATTTAGGCACAAAGTTCGGCTGCTGACTCAAAAGTCTGCCTTTCCCTGTCCAAGGTATTTCATTTAACATAAAGTTATTTAATTCCCTTTATGATGTTGCAAATTACAAAACTTCGAGTTGGAGTCTGGGTTCCACGCTGAAAGAAAACTCACTGCAAGTGGCAAGGAAAGCAAAGTAAGTGGGTTTGGGAGAGTATCATGAAGGTAAGGAAGGCTAGTGTGAAGTTTCAGTCACCTGTGACAGAGTGGCAAATTGCAAAGGCTTTGGGAATTGCAACTGCCAAGATGGATGTAAATGACCGCTTCCTAGGCTTCGCTAGTGAAGCCCCAGATGCAAGGCGCTGGCTCCTACCCAGGGAAGCAGCATGCGGACTGGGGACAAGTTAGAGGTGGCGAATTAGGAGAGCCTTTGGAGCAGAGCAGCATGCAAGCAAAGTTCGAAATCCATTTAGGCACTGAAGGACTTACAGAGTTGCTGACCTGCTATTAGACTCGCTGCTACGTAGGAGCCGGAAACTACTCGTTCGCGAGTTAAAATGGGACTCCTGAGATTTCACCGCTCAGAGGTTTTCAGGTCTGTGTCTCTCTCGCTTCTTGTTGAACATCTTTAAATAAATATTGTGGCCTTCCCTCCCTCCTCTATTCTGTGCACCTACTGCTAATTTCCGGACTTGCCCCGCATGTGCATTGAGCAGCTTCGTACCCTTTTAGGAGCTAGCCGGGTAAAAGATGGGATCTCCAGGGCGCCGTGGCTCTTAGCTGTAATCCCAGCACTTTGGAAGGCCGAGGCGGGGGGATCACAAGGTCAGGAGTTCCACACCAGCCTGGTCAATATGATGAAACTCCTTCTCTACTAAAAATACAAAAATTAGTCCGGCCTACTGGAGGGTGCCTGCAGTTCCAGCTACTCGGGAGGCTGAGGCAGTAAAATCGCTTGAAATCGGGAGGAAGAATATTCAGAGAGCCGAGATTGTGCCACTGCAGTCCAGCCTGGGCGACAGAGCGAGACTCTGTCCCCCAGAA
Source organism: Rhinopithecus bieti (assembly GCF_001698545.2). Lineage (NCBI taxonomy): Eukaryota > Metazoa > Chordata > Mammalia > Primates > Cercopithecidae > Rhinopithecus > Rhinopithecus bieti. The sequence goes on along the minus strand of NW_016819621.1, from coordinate 5,912 downwards.
AGGGATGGGATTTCCAAAGAGGTGTAGATGTCGTTGATCCAGGTTGCAAGCCTCGGCAGAATGAGGTATAGAGTCCAGCTTCTGTACTGATAACATGGGTTTGTATAAAATGCAGAAATATTTTAAAAATATTTTGAAGTCTCTCGCGTGGCAGCAGTAAAGGCTTTTACAGTCAGAATGTGTGCTGTCAATAGAGTGCAAGAGTGACTTGGGTTCGGTATTAAAGAAAAAGGGTAGTCGTTCCTATGTCTTCCCTGTGTCCCAAGGAGTGAAGATTTTTCTATTTCTCGCTCTCCTGTACTCCGCTGGGCCTTACCATACACAGAGAGCATTAGTCGATAGAGACGTGGCACGTGGCAGGGCGAAGAGGGTCCAAACGAGATGATTCGGAGGCTATCCTTTCCTTCAAGGTCTTCCAAGGTCCTGGTATAGGACGGGCCCAGACTGCTGGCCCCAGTTTTAATCTACCTGAAAAGAAAGTGTTTTTTAACCCTTAGTTGAATATGAAAGCCTATTGTACAAGTGCAAACTGAGGGGAGGATGTAGAGAGTTAGGGTAGCTCACAAATCCAGGAATCATACATTAAGTGGAAATATCCTTTGCTTCTCTGGCTAGCGTCCTTACTGGGAGCTCAGCCAATTGTGGGCCAACACTGGGTATGAGCGGGATGAACTTGCTGTCTTTGTCCAAGATCTTTTCCAGGAGCACAGTTGTGGGCAAAATGATGTGAGATGGGCTGGCTCAGGCAGTTGAGAGCTGGCAAGAAGGTAGGAACTAGATTAGGGGTGCATCTTTCCACCACCAGAAGATCTTGCCTGTTCCAGGACTGACCAAAGTGTGGCTGAGACAGAGATGCTCCAGCCAATGGAACTCCAGAGACACCCCAGTTCTGTTCAGTCAAGTTTTTGTTTTTCTGTTTGTTTGTTTGTTTGTTTGTTTGTTTGTTTGTTTTTTCAGATGAAGTCTGATTCTGATGCCCAGGTTGGAGTGCAGGGGTGCGATCTTGACTCACTGCAATTTCCATCTCCTGGATTCAAGTGATTCTTCTTCCTCAGCCTCCCAAGTACTGGTGCCACCATGCCCAGCTAATTTTTTGTGTGTGTTTTTAGTAAAGATAGGGTTTCACTATTTTAGCCAGACTGGTCTCAAACTCCTGACCTCGTCATCCACCCACCTTGGCCTCCCAAAGTGCTGGGATTACAGGCCTGAGTCACCACACCTGGCCTCACTCAACTTTTTAATGAAAATTTCTGGAAAGGGATTTTCTCCCCTTATGGTTGTCTCTTGTGAACCTTCTCATAAACCTATTGATTTATTACCCCAAATAAATGCTTAATTTGTAAATAACAACATAAGATGGGAGGAGGGATGGGCTTAAGTTCAGCATATTTTAACAATGGACCCTAATCAGCCACAAAGTTGTTTCTTCCTTGTTGATAGTTTCAGATTCAGGGACAGAGCTAGCCAAAATGGTCAAAATGTCATATCTTCAACCTGAATACTTGGCTATGATCAAAAGGAGGTGAGCAGCAGAGAGAAAAGATATCCCCAGCTAAAGAAGTCACAGAAACTGAGCCCTGTACCTGCTGGATTAGAGAGTGAGGACTGGTCATAACATCAAAAGAGGCTCAAGTCCTACAAGGCAACTATGAAGAATAAAGTAGAAGGTCTATTCAAATTTAATTATCTAAATACATGATAAAATAAGAAAAATCACAATTTCAACTTAAAATTGCCAAGTCAAAATAAATTATCTTTTTTTTTCCTTATCTTTATGACTTCAGTTAAAAGTAAAGGATGTTGGACACTAGCTTAAAAGTGCTCAGGACCAGACGTGGTGGCTCAAGCCTGTAATCCCAGCACTTTGAGAGGCTGAGACAGGTGGATCATGAGGTCAGGAGATCGAGACCATCCTGCCAAACATGGTGAAACCTCGTCTCGCTGCACACTTGTAATACACTATTTTGGGAAATAGTATGTCAGTCCTCTACATTCTAAAGTTTCCTCTGCTTAAAATAAACCCTTGCCTTTAAATTAAGTTATGATGAAAATCTAAAACACCTAGACATTCTCAAGGCCTAGGCCCAGGTAATTTAGCTAGCATGCCCTAGTCAAATGACTTCTATATAGCATGTAAGATGTTATTATCTTACTTTGGGGTTATGGCTTAAAAGGTTTAATTTCTACATCAAGCTCAATTGATTCTCTATCCTAATTTTGTCTAAGGCAGATTGCATAGATTGCAATGATGTCAGACAAAGCTGATAGGGGTTTTTCTCCTTTTAAAATACCTGGACAGGTTTTAATAGAATCTTTACGTAATGTACATCCTAACTAAACCTCTTGCAAAGTCTCAAAACAACTTGGAAATTATAAGCTCTTTCATATGTCTGTTGAGCATCTATTATGTATCATTGCAAAGTTCCATGAATGAGAAATACTAACATATAGGATATAATCTCTGATCTCAGACTGGGTCATCAAATACACAGGTAAACAACGGATAAAATACAATATGACCAGTCAGTGGAGTATGGGAGTTAAAAGCAGTGTTTTGACCTTTGCGGTCTTGGATTTGAGTTGAAGTTCTGATACTTATCTAGTTACCTAACCTCAGTTTATTTACTTTTTTTAAAAAGTGACAAACATTTGTTGTATTTAATAAGATTATAGGTATAAAATGCTTAACACAGTATCAGCCACAGTATAGAACTCTACATAGAACCCATCTCATTATTAATATTTTAAGCAGTATTATGATTAAGCCATGTGCAAAAGGCTATGGGGGGAGAGAATAGGATGTTAATGTTTCCCAATTTGGAAACATTAAATTACTAGAACTTTGGATGCAAGCAGGAAAGACTCTTCAGAGGAGGTAAGAGTAAAACTTTTCAGGGAAGACTCTTCAGAGGAGGTGATAGTATGACTTTTCAACACCCCTGTTGCTTTGCAACTTGAGCAGCTCTAGACCTTGCTAAGTGTTCTCATTTCTAACAGTTATTGTTACATAACAAAATGTATATAACAATTATTATATAACAAAATGTATACAACAGTTTTTGTTATATACAGGAAAAAACCTCACAAGCCTAGAAGTAACCATTGTCTTTACTCGGTTATGAATGAAAATTTGGCCCTTACTGGGTCTTGGAGTCTTTTTACTCCTAGAGGTTATTTCCATGTTATTTTATAAATATATATTTCCCAATAACTAAATACGATTTTATACTTAGTTTAGAAAATTGCATTTAGAAATGTACAAACTGGAAATAATTCTCTGGAATGTGACAGCCTTCAGCATCCTTTTCTCAGGCAAAGACCTTTAAATACATTTCAAAGAACACAAAACTTGTGTGAATTGGATAGATTTATGATTATGTGTAATCCTTCTCAGTGGAATTTCTGTGGCATTAACTTCTTTGATGTAACTATCATTTCCATCTCTTATCTTTCCCTAAATATGACTGAATATTTTAATGCAAGTTTAAAAGCTACATTTTTAGGATAGACTTCGAATGAGAGGTATAAAAATTTACATTAAAGCACAGATTATTTTTAACAGAATAGAGATGTGATAAAAAGAATAATTGTCTTGAAAAGGGATGTCTTTAAAAGCACACTTACTAGTTTCCTGTTACTTTAACACATTACTGCAAATCTAGTGGTTTAAAACAAAACGTATTTTCTTACATATCTGGAGGTCAGAAGTCTAAAACCTGGATGTTGGTAGGTCTGCATTACTTCCGGGGGTCCTTGCCTTCTCAAGCTTCTATAGGCTGACTGCATTCCTTAGGAAGCCTCGTCCTCCATCTTTAAAGCGAGCAGCAGCATCCTCTCTCTTCTCTTACCTCTGCTTTAAGTCCTTACATCTCTCTCTCTCTTGGACTTTGACCTTCCTGCCATACTCTTATGAAGCCCCTTGTGATTACAGCAGGCCCACTCAGATAATATAAGATTTCCTCTTAATTTCAAGAACCTTCGTCACATTTGCAAAGTGCATTTTGCCGTGTAAGGTACAATATGCACAGGTTCCAGGGATTAGGATTTGGGCATTTTTAGGGGACCATCATTCACCCAACCCAAGGGGTTTGGAATTTGATGAATCAAGCCAACTGGCATGCTGCCTCCCTGAGGAACTTGGCGGGAAAGAGATGACCACGCACAAAGGGTTACTGAGGAAAACTCCAAAAAGGACTGTTTATAAAGTTGTAAGCAATGCATAGAGTAGGAATGTAGTCAGTTTAAAATGAGCAACAGCTAAGCTTAAAGTACCAAGGCAAGGTACCTGGTCCTAATAACTGGAGTCAGCAGCTCTAGAAAGGGGTCCCCGCTCAGGAAGTTGTATTCATTACTAAAGAAACAGTTTCATAATCCAAATTAAGTTTTTGAATGTCTAATACAAATCATATGTATATAAGGGTGCACCGATATACATTCAACATACATTGAAAAATATTTATTTTGTAAGTCAAGTATGAGTGCTCTATCTACAGTATATTTCTTATGCATATTTGCATATAATATGTATATTCCTTATACATATATATTCCATATATATAAGGAACACACACTTATTTATATATAAATAAGTAAATAAATGCTGTAGACCTATGTATTATATATACACACTATATATACTACTATTTATATTATAGTAGTAAATGTAAATGTATATACTACATATATTTATATATACTATATATACTGTAGTATATATACTATATATTATAGAGTGTTATAGAATATATACTATATATTCTATATATACTATATATATTCTCTCTATATATATATACACATTTTAAAAAATCCTAGAATTTTATGGTTCTGTTTTATATTTAGGCATGTAATTCATTGTGTTAATTTTGTGAAAAAATATTTTGTGAAAAAAATTTATTTTTTAGGTGCTTGTGCATCTAGGACCATTTGTTAAAAACACTATTCTTTCTCTATTGCTTCTATTGCCTTTGCTTGTTTCTCAAAGACAAGTTGACTTTATTTATATATGACCATTTCTGACATTATTTTGTTTCTTTGATCTATTTATTATTTTACCAATGTCACATAGTCTTGAATACTGTAGCTTTATAGTAAACCTTGAAGTCTGACATTGTCAGTCTTCTGACTTCATTCTTTTTTAGTGTTGTACAGGATATTCTGTATCATTTGCTGTTTTTGCTTAGGTGGTAAGAACTTCATTTCTCTTTCATTTTGAAAGGTAGTTTTCTGATTGTAGTATTTTAGGGTGGGAGGTTTTTTCTCTTTTAGCATCTTAGTATGTATCACCCCATTCTCTCCTTGCCTGTAATGGCATTATTCTGTTGAATAACGTGCTGTGAGTCTGATGGGGATCTCCTTATATGTGACTTGACACTTTTCTCTTGTTGTTTTTAGAATTTTCCCTTTGGCTTTGAGGCTTGACAGTTTGGCTCTAATGTGCCATCAGAAAGACCATTATGGCTTAAACCTATTTGGGGAAATTTTTTGTTTTCTGTATCTGTATATACCTATCTACTACAATACATTGGAATTCTCAGCTATTATTTTTTTAGATAGTTGTTGTATGTCTGTGTCCCTCTCTTATCAGAACTCCTGAAATTCAGAAATGTGTTCATTTTATAGTGTCTCATAGATCACATATTTTTTCTTTATTCTCTTTCATTTTTATTTTCTCCTGACTAGATGAGTTTAAAAGATGTGTCTCAAAGTTCAATTTTAAGATTCTCCTTGATCTAGTCTATTTTTGAAGCATCTGATAGTATTTTTAATTTTCATTCAAAATTTTCTGTTGTAGAATTTCTGTTTAGTTCTTTTAAAGCTACCTCATTGTTGAATTTCTGATTCAAATCATTAATTATTTTCTTGTTTTTTTTTTTATTATGAGTGTTCTGTATCTCACTGAATCTTCTTGA
>NW_016819620.1:0-1349 GCF_001698545.2 Rhinopithecus bieti | reverse complement strand
CCTCCGGGGTTTAGGCCATTCTCCTGCCTCTGCCTCCGGAGTAGCTGGGACTACAGGCGCCGTCCATCTTGCCTGGCTAGTTTTTTGTATTGTTTTTTTTTTTTTTTTTTTTTTTTTTTTTTAGTAGAGACGGGGTTTCACCGGGTTAGCCAGGATGGTCTCAATTTCCTGACCTCGTGATCCGCCCGTCTCGGCCTCCCAAAGTGCTGGGATTACAGGCTTGAGCCACCGCGCCCGGCCTAAATTACCTTTTCTAAAGTCAATTCAGAAGATGTCAACAAATAACGACCATCTAATCTATTATTACCATTGTACTACTCCAGTCTTATTCCATACTCAGAGATCATTTCAATTGCCTGTAGAATTAAATGTATACCTTTCTCTCCATGACCTTTAGGACAATAGTTTCTAAACTTTTGGATTTCATGTACTTTTATATATGTTTGCAAATATTTTATTTTCCTAAGTAAGGCCACTAAGGAAAACAAATACTATCTTTTTTTTTTTTAAGAGACGGAGTCTTGCTCTGTCGCCCGGGCTGGAGTGCAGTGGCCAGATCTCAGCTCACTGCAAGCTCCGCCTCCCGGGTTTACGCCATTCTCCTGCCTCAGCCTCCGGAGTAGCTGGGACTACAGGCGCCCGCCACCTCGCCCGGCTAGTTTTTTGTATTTTAGTAGAGACAGGGTTTCACCGGGTTAGCCAGGATGGTCTTGATCTCCTGACTTCGTGATCCGCCCGTCTCGGCCTCCCAAAGTGCTGGGATTACAGGCTTGAGCCACCACGCCCGGCCTAACAAATACTATCTAACAGAATTATCATTCCACTTAAAAAGTGTTAACTCAAAAATGTAAGGACTCACTGCTTTAATATTTCTTCAGTTCTAAAATTCTATTTTAAATGCTGATTGTATGGAAGTGATAGTTGCCTCTCCACATTCCTCTATAATAATTGCCACCATATTTAGCACAGTGCTAAATACATAGGTGGTGCCCACAAAATATTTTGAAGCTGATATTCTAATTGTTTTAGACCCACATGATATTGGATAGGTAGCAGTAGCTATTCAATAAAGGTTTATAGAAATGGTCGGTGAATAAATGAATGACTGTTCATTCTAAGTATATCCAGAGAGCTTGGACACTGATTCCCAGCACTTTGAACAGGCAGATATCATCACTAAAGCATGAAGACTGGATTCTTCTCTATATCTGTCTCTGTGTTGCTATAAATAAAACAGCCACATTCAATGGAAATATGAATTTTAATTACAAATGGTTGTGTTTCTGCTATTAGCTCATTTTATATAGATAATTTTTAGTAAGTACAGAAAGATTTTCCAATTTAATTTT
>NW_016819619.1:0-1875 GCF_001698545.2 Rhinopithecus bieti | reverse complement strand
TAAATAAATAAATAAATAAATAAAATAAAATAAAATGCTACTGATACTCCCTAGGTCTGATCCCCAAGCTCCCTTAGAGAGAGGTGGCCATAAATTCCTCTTCAGTAATTTTAGGGCCCCTCCCCTAAAATCATGTCATCATGTCACCACGATGGGAAACTCACCCAAAGTTGGGGTAGGGGCCCCGCATTTCCATGCCATGGTCTCTGATACTGGGAGTCCTGATCTCTGGGTCCTGGGAGTCTGTGGGGCTGCTTCCAGAAACAGTGTGCTTGAGACAGGAGCTGGGTGTAGCCGGAAGCCCCTCTGAGCTCAGCCCTGCCCAGCTGCCTCAGTGGAGAACACACCCCTGTTCCCCAGTACAGGGCTCATTCCTGTGGGAGGGAATCTCCCTTGGGCACTGAGATCCACATCTCCAGAGTGCTGTGGTTAGCTATGCTCAGGGATTAGGGGAAGGGGTCCTGGTGAAGTTAATGGGGAGACTGAAGGCCCCAAGCTTCCCTTTGGTGCTGTCACTACTTACCTCCACCCTGTAACTACACCTTATACAAGATGGGAAGGGGCAGCCACTGTCTCCTCTGCACCCCTGGCAGCCTGGGCATGTATGTGTGTGTGTGTGTGTGTGTGTGTGTGTGTGTGTGTGTATTTTATTTATTTATTTATTTATTTATTTATTGTTTTTTTTTGAGGCAGAGTCTTACTTTGTCACCGAGGCTGCAATGCAGTGGTATGATATCGGTTCACTGCAACCTCCACCTCCCAGGTTTTAGCAATTCTTCTGCCTCAGCCTCCTGAGTAGCTGGGATTACAGGCACACACCACCACACCTGGCTAATTTTTGTATTTTTAGGAGAGATGGGGTTTCCCCATGTTGGCCAGGCTGTTCTTGAACTCCTGACCTCAGGTGATCCACTCGCCTCGGCCTCCCAAAGTGCTGGGATTACAGGCATGAGCCACCAAGCCTGGCCGGCTTATATATTTTCAATAAAAGAAAGGAAGAGCCAATCCAACATGATCCTGCAAACATCTCTCTTTTAAAATATCTTTGCCTAAATATCAGTAGGGATGTCTGAAACTGGGAGTGAGGAGTAGGAGTGATAGGAGAGGATGGAGCCCTCCGGAGCCCTCCATTTTTAAAGAAAAGCTCCTGACTTCTGAAATTAGTTGAAATTTAAAAATCTCTGTGGCAAGAAGACATCAAAGGGTCTTGCTACCTGAAAAGGGTGTGTGTGTGTTGGGGAAAGGGCAGTATGCTGGGAGAAAAAAAATTCACCTTGCGACCAGGCACGGTGGTTCACACCTGTAATCCTAGCACTTTGGGAAGCCAAGGTGGGCAGATCACCTGAGGTTAGGAGTTGTAGACCAGCCTGGCCAACATAGTGAAACCTTGTCCTTACTAAAAATACAAAAATTAGCCGGATATGATGGCGCATTCCAGCTACTTGGGAGGCTGAGGCATGAGAATCACTTGAACCTGGGAGGTAGAGATTGCAGTGAGCCAAGATTGTGCCAATGCATTCTATCCTGGGTGAGACTTTGTCAAAAAAAAAAAGAAAAAAAAAAAGGCCTGGCGCAGTGGTTCATGCCTGTAATCCCAGCACTCTGGGAGGCTAAGGTGGGAGGATCACCGGAGGTCAGGAGTTTGAGACCAACCTGGACAACATGGTGAAACCCGTCTCTACTAAAAATACAAAAATTAGATGGGCGTGGTAGTGCATGCCTGTAGTCCCAGCTACTTGGGAGGCTGAGGCAGGAGAATGGCTTGTACCCAGGAGGCGGATGTTGCAGTGAGCCAAGATTGCGCCACTGCACTCCAGCCTGGGTGACAGAACAAGACTCCGTCTCAAAAAAAAAAAAAAAAAAAAAAAAAAAAAA
>NW_016819618.1:0-219 GCF_001698545.2 Rhinopithecus bieti | reverse complement strand
CTTTTAATTTTAGTAACCTTAATGTTTGGTAAAACCTAGGAAGTAGTTTGGAATTGTTACATATTAACATCTCATGAATATTTTATAATCTTTAAAAATATTTTTATAGAACAGTTTTCCATGTGGAACAGGGCATTTTATTAACAGATCCAAATACCCTTTGTCTTTTGTAAAACTTGAAGGCCAGGAACAAACTTGTATTTATGTTCAGTGATTTGT
>NW_016819617.1:0-832 GCF_001698545.2 Rhinopithecus bieti | reverse complement strand
GAAAAGTCAGAGCCTTCGGGAGACGAGGGGGACGTGGGAGACGAGGGGGAAGCAGATGAGGGGATGAGGGGATGAGGGGACGAGGAGGACGTGGGAGACGAGGGGATGCAGGGAACGAGGGGATGTGGGGACGAGAGGGATGCGGGGGGCACAGGGGACGTGGGGGACGCGGGAGCCAGCCATGGTGTGGACCACACAGTGGACTGTGACACGGACGAGGCCACTGGACAGGGGGACACTGACCGCACGGCTGAAGCCATTTGGCTGTTTTAAGGATTTAAGGATTGCTGTTAAGCATTCAGAAATGATAAGAGTGTGTGGTTAGAGATGAATCCTGAAATATCCACCAGTGACATGCTATGATGATGGGATTTGCTTCAAGGGTGGCACCTGGACGGTATGAAAGGGGTACAGAGAAAACAAGGCGGGCTGTGGCATGACCGCTGCTGTGAGGGCTGCCAGGTACTCACCTCCACAGATTATTCCATCTATTCTATACAGCTTTGAGTTTTCCCACAACAAAAAGCTGTTTAAAGAGAGAGAAGACTGGCCGGGCACAGTGGCTCATGCCTGTAATCCCGGAATTTTTGGAGGCCGAGGCAGGTGGATCACTTGAGGTCAGGAGTTTTGAGACCAGCCTGGGCAACATGGCAAAACCCCGTCTCTACTAAAAATACAAAACTTAGCCAGCTGTGGTGGCGAGCCAGTGGTCCCAGCTACTCGGGAGGCTGAGGTGGGAGGATCACTTGAGCCCAGGAAGTGGAGGTTGCAGTGAGCTGAGATGGCACCACTGCACTCCAAGCTGGAAGACAGAGAGAGACACTGTCTCAAA
>NW_016819616.1:0-3743 GCF_001698545.2 Rhinopithecus bieti | reverse complement strand
TCACAGATAGCTTCTTTCCAGTTTTAATCTCGATTTTTTACCATAAGCCTCAATGGGCTCTGGAATGCCCCTTCACAGAGTCTAAAAAAACAGTGTTTCCAACCTGGTTAATCTAAAGAAAAATTTAACTCTTTGAGATGAATCCACGTATCACAAAATAGTTTCACAGAGAGCCTCTTTCTAGTTTTCATATGGTGATATTTGTTTTTTCACCTTAAGCTTCAATGGGCCCCCAAATGTCCCTTCAGAGATTCTACAAAAGAATGTTTCCAAAAGCTGAAATAAAGGAAAAGTTTAACACTGTGAGATGAATCCACACATCAAAAGCAGTTTCACAGAGAGCTTCTTTCTAGTTTTATCTGGGGATATCTTGTCTTTTACCATAAACCTCAATTACTCCCAAATGTCCATTCTAGTTTTATCTGGGGACATTCAGTTTTCACTATAGTCTCCACTGGGCTCCTGACTCTCCATTCGCAGATTCTACAAAAGAGGGTCTCCAGCTGGCTGAATCAAAATAAACGTTTAACTCTGTGAGGTGAATTTGCACATACAAAGTAGTTTCACAGAGAGCTTCTTTCATGTTTTTATCTGATGATAATTGGTTTTTCACCATAGGCCTCAATGGGCTCCCAAATATCCCTTCTCAGATTCTGCGCAAAGAGATTTTCCACCTTCTGAATAAAAGCAATATTTAACTTTGTGAGATGAATCCTCATATCAAAAAAAGCAGTTTTACAGATAGCTTCTTTCTAGCTTTTAACTGGAAATATTCAGTATGTCCCCATAAGCTTCAACGGACTCCCAAATGTACTTTTGCAGATTCTACAAAAACAATTTCCAAATGCTGAATCAAAACAAAATATTACCTCTCTGAGATGAATACAAACATCACAAAGCAGTTTCACATGTAGGTTCTTTTTAGTTTTCATATGGGGCCAGTCTGTTTTTCAGCATAGGCTTCAACATGTTCCCAACTCTCCTTTCTCACGTTTTACAAAAAGAGTGTTTCTAACCTGCCGAATCAAAGAAAGGTTTAACAGTCTGAGGTGAATCTACACATCACACAGCAGTTTCATAGATAGTTTCTTTCTTGCTTTTATCTGGGGATATTTGCTTTTTCACCATAGGCCCCAAAGGGATCTCCAATGTCCCCCCTAGATTCCACAAAAAGAGTGTTTCCAACCTGCTGAATCAAAAGAAAGGCTGAACTCTGTGAGATGAATTAACACATCAAAATTAGTTTTAAAGATAGCTTCTATCCAGTTTTATCTGGCAACATTCAGTTTGTTCCCATAGGCCCCAATGGCCTCCCAAATATAACTTTGCAGATTCTACAAAAAGAGTGTTTCCAATCTGCTGTGTCAAAAGAAAAGTTTAATTCTATGAGATGAATCCACACATCACACAGCAGTTTCACATATAGCTTCTTTCTAGTTTTTATCTAGGGATATTTCCTTTTTCAACATAGACCTCAATGGGCTCCCAAAAGTCCCTTTGTAGATTCCACAAAAATAGTGTTTCCACCTGGTGAATCTAAAGAAAAGTTTAACTCTGTAAGATGAATCTACACATCACAAAATAGTTTCACAGTAGCTTCTTTCTAGTTTTCATCTAGTGATATTTTCTTTTTACCCTTAAGCTTCAATGGGCCCCCAAATGTCCCTTCACAGATTCTACAAAAAAAAAGTGTTTCCAACTGACTGAATCAAAAGAAAAGTTTAGCACTGTGAGATGAATCCACACATCACAAATCAGTTTCACAGATAGTTTCTTTCTAGTTTTTATCTGGGGATATTCCATTTTTTATCATAGGCCTCAATGGACTCTTGAATATCCATTCACAGGTTTACAGAAAAACTGTTTCCAACCTGCTGAATCAAAAGAAAGCTTTACTCTGGGAGATGAATCCACTCATCAAGTTTTTATCTTGGGATATTTGGTTTTCACCATAACTCTCAATGGGCTCCCGAATATCCCTTTGCAGACTATACAAAAGTATTACCAACCTGCTGAAGAAAAGTAACATTTCACTCTGTGAGATTAATCCCCATAAGAAAGGCGTTTCATAGATATCTTCTTTCACGTTTTAATTGGGGATATTTGGTTTTTCAGCATAGGCCTTAGTGGGTTCATGAATGTCCCTTTAATTATTTTATAAGAAAGAGTGTTTCTAACCTGCAGAATCAAAATAATTCTGTGAGAATTATTAACATTGTGAGATGAATCTAAACATCAAAAAGCAGTTTCATATACAGTTTCTTTCTAGATTTTATGTGAGGGTATTCAGTCTTCACCATAGGCCTCAATGGATTTTTTAATGTTTCTTTGCAGATTCTACAAAAAGAGTGCTTCCAACCTGCTGAATCAAAAGAAAACTTTAAATCTGTGAGACAAATCCACACATCACAAGGCAGTTTCATAGATAGCTTTTCTTCTTGCTATTTTCTGGGGATATTCAGTTTTTCACCATAGACCTCAATGGGCTCCCAAATGTCCCTTCACAAATTCTACAAATAGATTTTTTCTTTTTTTTCTTTTCTTTTTTTTTTTTTTTGAGATGGAGTCTTGGTCTGTCGCCCAGGCTGGAGTGCAGTGGCCGGATCTCAGCTCACTGCCAGCTCCGCCTCCTGGGTTTACGCCATTCTCCTGCCTCAGCCTCCCGAGTAGCTGGGATTACAGGCGCCCGCCACCTCGCCCGGCTAGTTTTTTTGTATTTTTTTTAGTAGAGACAGGGTTTCACCATGTTCGCCAGGATGGTCTCGATCTCCTGACATCGTGATCCACCCATCTCAGCCTCCCAAAGTGCTGGGATTACAGGCTTGAGACACCGCGCCCGGCCAATTAGATTTTTTCTAAACTGCTGAATCAAAAGAAAGTTTAACTCTATGAGATGAATCCACACATCACGAAGCAGTTTTACATATAGATTCTTTCTAGTTTTTATCTGGGGATATTCATTTTTTTCACCAAAAACCTCAGTGGGCTCCAGATTGTTCCTTCACTGAATCTACAAAAAGAGTGTTTCCAACCTGCTGAAACAAAGAAAAGTTTAGGTTTGTGAGATGCATCCACACGTCACAAAGTAGTTTCCCAGGTTGCAATCTTTCTTGTTTTCACTGGGGATACTCTATGTTTTTATCATAGACCTTTAAGGGCTATCCAATGTCCCTTCACAGATACTACAAAAATAGTGTTTCCAACCTACTGAATCAAGAGAAAGATTTAACTCTATGAGATGAATCCACACATCACAAAGCAGTTTCACAGACAGTTTTTTTCTAGTTTGTTTGTTTCCTCCCCCCCCCCCCCCGCCCCGGGGATATTCAATTTTTAATTATAGGCCTCAATGTGCTCCAGAATGTTTGTTCTCAAATTCTACAAGGTTTACCTCTGTGAGATGAATTGACACATCACAAAGCAGCTTCACAGATAGCTTCTTTCTAGATTCTATCAGGGAATATTTTGTTTTCACCATAGTCCTCAATGGGCTTCCAAATATCCATTCACATATTCTACAAAATAGTTTTCCAAAGTTCTGAATGAAAGGAAAGATTTAACTCTGTGAGCTGAATCCACACACCATGAAGCAGTTTCACAGATAGCTTCTTTCTAGTTCTCATCTAAGGACATTCGGGTTTTCACCATAGGCCAAAATGGGCTCCCGGTTGTCCCTTCACAGATTCTTCAAGAATAGTGTATCCAACCTCCTAAATCAAAAGAAATCTTCAACGTTAAGAGAT
>NW_016819615.1:0-834 GCF_001698545.2 Rhinopithecus bieti | reverse complement strand
TGACGATGAGCATATTTTCATGTGTTTATTGCCCACATAAATGTCTTCTTTTGAGGAATGTCTATTCATAACCTTTGCCCACTTTTTGATGGGGTTGCTTTTTTTTATTGTATATTTGTCTAAGTTCCTTGTAGATTCTGGATATTATACCTTTGTCAGACGGATAGATTGCAAAAAATTTCTCCCATTTGTAGGTTGCTGTTCACTCTGATGATAGTTTCTTTTGCAGTGCAGAAGCTCTTTAGTTTAATTAGATCTCATTTGTCAATTTTGGCTTTTGTTGAAATTGCTTTTAGTGTTTTAGTCATGAAGTCTTTGCCCATGTCTATATCCTGAATGGTATTCCCAGGTTTTCTTCTGTGGTTTTTATGGTTTTAGGTCTTACATTTAAGTCTTTAATTCATCTTGAGTTAATTTTTGTATAAGGTGTAAGGAAAGAGCCCAGTTTCTATTTTCTGCATATGGCTAGCCAGTATTCCTAGCACTATTTACTAAATAGGAAATCCTTTCCCCATTGCTTGTTTTTGTCATGTTTGTTGACTATCAGTTGGTTTTAGTTGTGCGATGTTATTTATGAGGTGTTTCTTCTGTTTCATTTGGTCTATATATCTTTTATGGTATCACTATCATGCTGTTTTGGTTACTGTAGCTTTGTAGCATAGTTTGAAGTCAGGTTTCCTCATGCCTCCAACTTTGTTCTTTTTGCTTAGAATTGTCTTTGCAATACAAGCTCTTTTTTGGTTCCATATAAAATTAAAAGTAGTTGTATCAAATTATGTGAAGAACATCAATGGTAGCTTGATGGGGATAGCATTGAATCTATCAATTACTTTG
>NW_016819614.1:0-833 GCF_001698545.2 Rhinopithecus bieti | reverse complement strand
TATATTTTACTTAATTTTCCATATATATATATTCTCTTTTTTCCTTTCCATTCTTTTTTTTTCCCCCAGAGATGGGTGGGTCTCATTATGTTCCTCAGGTTGGTCTTGAATTCCTGACCTTAAGTGAGCCTCCTGCCTCAGCCTCCCAAGTAGCTGGGATTACAGGTGTCAGCCATCACACCCAACATTTTTTTTTTTTTTTTTTTTTTGAGATGTAGTCTTACTCTGTTGCCCAAGGACCGGTAGTTGGTAGAGAAGGTGGTGGAGCAAGTTGAGAGTGCAGTGGCACAGTCTCTGCTCACTGCAGCCTCCACCTCCCAGGTTCAAGTGATCCTTCTGCCTCGGCCTCCTGAGTAGCTGGGACTACAGGCGTGCACCATCACACCCGGCTAATTTTTATATTTTTAGTACTGCTTTTTGCACTTTCAGTAGAGATGGGGTTTCACCATGTTGCCTAGGCTGGTCTCAAACTCCTGGCCTCAATAAAATCTCATAAAATCTCCCAGGTTCATGCCATTCTCCTGCCTCAGCCTCCTGAGTAGCTGGGACTACAGGCGCCCACCATCACGCCTGGCTAAGTTTTTGTATTTTTTTTTTTTTTTTTTGGAGACGGAGTCTGGCTCTGTCACCCAGGCTGGAGTGCAGTGGTGTGATCTCGGCTCTCTGCGCAAACTCTGTCTCCCGGGTTCACGCCATCCTCCTGCCTCAGCCTCCCGTGTAGCTGGGACTACAGGCGCCCGCCACTACGCCCGGCTAATTTTTTTTTTTTTTGTATTTTAGTAGAGACGGGGGTTTCACTGTGTTATCCAGGATGGTCTCGATCTCCTGACCTC
>NW_016819613.1:0-219 GCF_001698545.2 Rhinopithecus bieti | reverse complement strand
TAATATAATACAGTACAATATAGTTTTTCCATGGCATCAGTGTAAACCATAGCAAACTAAAGGAGCGTTGCTATTAAAAAGATGAATTAGCTGGGCACGGTGGCTCACACCTGTAATCCCAGCACTTTGGGAGGCCGAGGTGGGTGGATCACCTGAGGTCAGGAGTTCGAGACCAGCCTGACCAACATGGCGAAATCCCATCTCTACTAAAATATAAAA
>NW_016819612.1:0-424 GCF_001698545.2 Rhinopithecus bieti | reverse complement strand
CCGAGAAATATTTAAAGTGTGGTGCAAATATTAAGTTTTAAGAAATGGTTACAAAACTCCTATATGGAGAATTGGTTAGTTATGCACTTAAGTCATGTCAATTTAAACGCTTGTTATAAGAATAAAAGAAGAGAATGAATTAAACAGGTGGACATAGAATTAGATGTTTAAGATAGAACAGAGGCTTAGAGTAAAATAGATATCAATGAAAGTAAAAAATGACCCCTGGTTAAAGAGAAACAGTAGCTTATTTCTCTCTTGATTCTTATGGATAATTAAAACACATTGCAATTCCCAGCTTTTCTTATTAGGAAGATCACAGGTAATCCTACAAAGCGTCTTATCTACTATTGGATTATTTTGATAATATTTAATTTTTTTTTGTTTTTTTTATGTTTTTTTTTAATTTTTTTTATTATACTTT
>NW_016819611.1:56789-58309 GCF_001698545.2 Rhinopithecus bieti | reverse complement strand
CAATGCAGTCATAAAACTCTAATTATTTTACTCACGCTGGTTTTCCAGAAATATTATGTATAAATTTTGTTAAATAGTTTTGGGATTTCACTTCTCTAAAATGAAAATGTGGTTGGTATAAGAAGTATTATGAATAATTCTGAATAAAAGAGAGAGGGATACAGTAAGTCCCTCAAGTTATATTGGTTAAACTCTGAGGATATGTGATGTGTGTGTGTTTGTGTGTAATCTTGAATTATTCATATAATAAAGTATGGTAGATTTTAAATTATTTTGGATAAGTTCAAAAATTCTCATATGATGGTTTATAGACCAGTAGAGCATTTGGTAGCAATCTAACTGAAACAAGCATATTTGGATGCTGGTGATGTTGCTTGTGGTAATTTAAAATACAATACTCGGCCAGGCATGGTGGCTCAAGTCTATAATCCCAGCACTTTGGGAGGCCAAGGTGAATGAATCTTCTGAGGTCAGTAGTTTGAGATCAGCCTGGCCAACATGGTGAAACCCTGTCTCTACTAAAAATACAAAAAAAAAAAAAAAAAATAGCTGGGTATGGTGGCATGCGCCTGTCACCCAGCTACTTGGGAGGCTGAGGCAGAAGAATCGCTTGCACCTAAGAGACAGAGGTTGCAGTGGGCTGAGATCGTGCCACTGCATTACAGCCTGGGTGACAAAGGGAGACTCTGTCTGAAAATAAATAAATAAATACATACATACATACATACATACTCAAGTAACACAGTACTATAAATCAAACATCTTTAATGTGAATGAATAATTCTCAAGTTGAAATAATATATATTGTCAGTCATTTTGAAAATGAAGATATTTAGTTATTGCATTGCTTGAATCAAGTAACAGCTTAACATGCTCTTACAATATATACCAATAATCCCTTCTATTTTCATCAAGTCCATGAAGACTTTCTGGAAATATTAAAACTGCCACATTTCATCATTCTATTGTATTTTATCAAATATGTAGGTCTCGCTTAGGAGCTATGCAAAGAAAGACTTTACTACGGGGTCTTTATTTATGTCTTTCTTTCAATATACCTTTCACATTTTTTGGTCCATGAAACTTGGGCTCTGTGTAGTTTTACCAAAATTGCATCTGACTCTACACTATGGTCTTATGACATATCTACCTTTCAACAGAATATAGTTTTGTTGGGTTGATATTGAGTCATTCAAAGAGTACGAAACTATCTTTCTCCACATATGTACTTGCCAAAATATTAATAAATATTAAAAATGGGAAAAAAAGAAAAAAATTCTGATCGCAGGCCCACAGCATTTTTCCATATGCATGTTTTTTTCAAATATATTACAAAACCATGACAGTATAGCTGAGAGGCTGCCAATAACTTTAGATGATTTTCTGAAAATCATTTCTTGAGGAACACACTGACTCTGTGGTTTTATAATAATTATATACAATAGTAGATTACGCCTAAACTTAGTCTTTCTTTTCATTCTCCAACAAATAATTTGTAAGAATTAAAGAAAATATTGCAA
>NW_016819611.1:53603-54990 GCF_001698545.2 Rhinopithecus bieti | reverse complement strand
AAAAAAAAAAAAAAAAAAAAAAAAAAGAAGAAAATTAAGGTAGTTTCATTTTATTTTAAAACATTGATTAGGGCTATGTAAAACAAAAATTTTGAAGTGTATCTGCTCTCAATTTCTGCTTCATCAATAAGCTGATTTATCTCTATTAAACATGCTCAAACCTTACCATTCTCTCTTCTTCACTTTTTCCAAAGCTATTTATTTAATTCTGGTTGGCTATTTCAGTTTTCTCCTGATTAAAGCATAAGTGATAAATATGTATTTATCGTCTTTTTAAAGATGAGATTTTGAGCCCTAAATATCCTTAAATTTACTCAGCATAATCCTGGTTTCTACTGCCTCCCAGTTCCAAAGATACTATATCATGTGGCTTTCTTTCTACTTTAATTAGGGAGATGAACGGGGAGATTCCCATCTCAACAGTACATAATTTACTATTTTATGGTGTGAAAGGAAAAGAAATATTGGGATCCCCAAATCACTCAGCCAAAGGGAGAAGTCAAGATGGGGACGGCATTGGGAAAACTTGCCTCTCAGTCTATTCCTAAGTAAGATAGCTACAAAGATAAAAAAGCTACACACCTCCTTCACAATTTGCTCACAAAGAAATTCCTTATGGACAAAGGACAGACAGAATTCAAAGTCATCCCTCTGCTCATGTGGGACATATTCATATCTCATTGCTTCCTTTGCCCTATTGTTTCACTAAACCAGACTAAGGCATAAGTGACTGTAAATTGCATATTCAGTGGAAGGCTAATCAAAGACTCAGAAGAATGCAACACTTTGTCCTTTGTCTATCTATGACCTAGAATCCCCTCGCTTCTAGTTTTCTGACCTTTCTGGACATATATTGATTAATGTCTCATGTCTCCCTAAAATGTTTAAACAAAGCTGTGCTCCAACTACCTTGGGCTAATGTCATCAGGAACTCCTGAGGTTGTTTCACAGGTGCGTCCTTAACCTTGGCAAAATAAACTTTCTAAATTGATTGAGACTAGTCTCAAATACTCATGGTTTACAAGGGTTACCTCCCAAATAAATAATATTACTTGGCTGTTTAGGGAGACAACTCTCTTATTCTTTCTGCACATATATATAAAAACAAAAAACAAAAAACAAAATATCTTGAACCTGATAAATAGGCTTCTCCACAGCTTGTAAGAACTCTAGTCTTCTTTGTTAATGGCAAAGTGTTTGAAAGCTTCAAATTCTGGTGACGCTAGAAGTACAAACGACAACCTAAAATATTCTTTACATACTTGCTAGCTAATCCACAATAGGGATTAATATGCCACACGTAAACACTATTATTTTGATGGCATGCCATTTTTTTGTTTTATAAAAAAACCTTAATCATTTTCCCAAACAGTGGCTCTGAAATTGG
>NW_016819611.1:38317-53045 GCF_001698545.2 Rhinopithecus bieti | reverse complement strand
TTTAAAATTCTTTCAAAGTTAATCAAGCTCCTAGACTGGGGTATTAGTTTTAAAACTGCTTTTAAAAGCAAAAGCCAAAACTATAAAATCCTGGAAGGCAACCTAAGCAATGCCATTCTGCATATAGGAAAGGGCAAAGATTTCATCATAAAGAAATCAAAAGCAATTGCAACAAAAGCAACAATTGACAAATGGGATCAATGTAATTAAAATAAAGAGCTTCTGCACAGTAAAGGAAACTATGAAGACAGTGAACAGACAGCCTATATATGGGAAAAATTTCTTCAATCTATACATCTGGCAAAGTTCTAATATCCAGCATCTATAAGAACCTTAAAAAATGTCCAAGAAAATAAAAACAAACACCACCATTAAAAAGTGGACAAAGAACATGAGCAGACACTTTTCCAAAAAAGACATGCATGCAGGCAATGATCATATAAAAAAAGCTCAACATCAGTGATCATTAGAGAAATGCAAATCAAAACAATGAGATACCATCTCATGCCAATCGGAATGGCTATTCAAAAGTCAACAAATAGCAGTGTCTGGCAAGGTTGCGGGGAAAAGGAAACACTTATACACTGCTGGTGGGAGTTAAATTAGTTCAACAACTGTGGACGACAGTGTGGTGATTCCTCAGAGACCTAAAAATATAACTACCATTTGGTCCAGAAATCCCATTACTCATTATATACCCACAGAAATATAAAATGTTCTATTATGAAGACACATGCACTCATATGTTCATTGAAGCACTATTTGCAATAGCAAAGATGTAGACTCAGCCCAAATGCCCATCAGTGGTAGACTGGATAAAGAAAATGTGGTACATATACACCATGGAATGTTATGCAGCTATAAAAAAGAACATTACGTCCTTTGCAGCATCCTGGGTAGAACTGGACGTCAATCATTATCTTTAGCAAGTTAATGCAGGAACAGAAAACCAAATACTGCTTGTTCTCACTTACAAGTGGGAGCTAAATGATGAGAACTAATGGATACTAGGCTTAATACCTGGGTGATGAGATAATCCATACAGCAAACCCCCATGCAATAAGTTTACCTATCTAACAAAGATGCACATCTATCTCTTAACTTAAAAGTTAAATTGTAAAAAAGGAAAATAAAGTGATTCCTTGCCACCTTATCCCCAAAAGACATTCTATTTTCAACTATTTGACTTATTTGACTATTTGGTATTTAAATACATGAAAATAACTTTCTTGTATTACTACTTGATGATTTTCAGCTCTAAACATTATGCAATAATTTTTTCACTAAAGATAAGAAAACCTTAATCCTCTTTTTCCTATCTCTTCCCAACACTAATGCTGAGTTAAAATATTATATCCTCCCATTGTAGCTATATGAATATTTGGTTGATATCAGTATCTGTGGCTTATATCGCTATGAAAACTATGTACCATATCATTTACAATGCAGTCATGTAATATACTATGATTGTTTTATTTTACGCCTAAGTTTTTAAATTATTCTTGGATTTAATCATTATATTGAGTTTTTAGTTGCTTAATTTATTGTGCTATTATTAGTGACTTAAAAGGCAATGCCTTCCCTCCTTCCATAATTAGCTTCCTAGTCTATTCCAACACATTATCTTCTAACAATCCATTGTCTTAAAGTATCTCTAACAGCTTCTGGCCTATTAAAGTCGGGAGTAACTGCTCTCTAAACCCACTGAAAGCACTTGTCTTGTAATTTCTCTTCACCCTCACCCTGGGTTTTTCTATTTCTCTTTTGAATCCTCTCTTTCTTAGATACTAAGTCTTCTGTGTTTGGTAGAGCCCATCCATCACTAGTTTCCTGGAAAGAGTGCATGAAAGTTTATTTTCAGCGACAATGCATATCTGTAAGTATACTAATTCACCCTCACACTGGACTAGTAGTCCATATTCAGAATTCTAGATAGGCAATTATAATTCTTGAGAATTTTGATGACACCCTTCATGTATTTTCTAGCTTCCAGTGTTACTATTGGGAAGTTTAACCCCTTTCTAATTATTTTTTTAATTAAATGAAGAAACATGTTTGTCTATTTTGCAAGTCTCTGAATGCTTATAGAGTTATATCTTTGTCTTTAATGTAATACAATTTCAAAATAGTAGTTAAGATTCCTTGATATGTTTTGGCACTGTGTCCCCACCCAAATCTCATGTTGAATTGGAATCCACTATGTAGAGGGAGACACTTGGTGGGAGATGATTGTATCATGGGGGTGAATTTCTCCATTGCTGTTCTCATGATAGTGAGTTCTCATGAGATCTGGTTGTTTGAAAGTGTGTAGCACTTCTCCCTTTGCTCTCTTTCTTCTGCCATCATACGAAGACATGTTTGCTTCCCTTTCACTCTTCTGCCATGATTGTAAGTTTCCTGAGGCCTTCTTAGTCATGCCCTATACAGCCTGTGGAACTGTGAGTCAATTAAACCTCTATCCTTTATAAATTACCCACTCTCAGGTAGTTCTTTATAGCAATGCAAGAACAAACTAATAAAGAAAATTGGTAGCAGAGAAGTGGGGCATTGGAATAAAGAGACCTGAAAATGTGGAAGTGACTTTAGAACTTGGTAATGGGCAGAGGCTGGAACATTTTGGAGGCCTCAGAAGAAGATGGGAAGATGAGGGAAATGTTGGAACTTCTTAGAGACTTGATAAATGGTTTTGAACAAAATATTGACAGTGATATGGACAGTGAAGCTCAGGCTGAGGAGGTCTCAGATGGAGATAAGGAACTTATTGGGAACTGAAGTAAAGGTGGCTCTTGTTATGCTTTAGCAAAGAGACTGGTGTCATTGTGCCCATGTTCCAGAGAACTGTGGAACTTTGAGCTTCACAGAGATAGTTTAAGATATCTGGTGGAAGAAACCTCAAAGCAACAAAGCATTCAAGAAGTGGCCTGGATGCTTCTAAAAGCCTATACTCATTTGCATACACACAGAAATTGCCTGAAACTAGAACTAATTTTTAAAAGAAATGTAGAGCATAGAAGTTTGGGAAATTTGCAACCCAGCTATGTGTTAGAAAAGAAAAACCCATTTTCACAGGAGAAATTCAAGCCTGCAGCAGAAATTTGCATAAGTAGAGAAGAGCCAAACGTTAAGAGCCAAACGTTAGTAGCCAAGATAATGGGCAAAATGCCTCCAAGGCATTTCAGAGACCTTCATGGTAGCCCCTCCCATCAAGCGCCTGGAGGCCCAGGAGGAAAAAATGGTTTAGTGGGCCAGACCCAGGTCCCTGCTGCTCTGGGCAGCCTCAGGTCATTGTGCCCTGCATCCCAGCCACTTCAGTTCCAGCTGCAGATATGTCCAAGCCACTGCTTTAGAGGGTGTAAGCCACAAGCCTTGGCAACTTCCATGTGATGTTTAGCCTGGGAGTGTGCAGAGGGCAATAGTTGAGGCTTGGGGCCTCCGCATAGATTTCAGATGATGTATGAAATGCCTGGATGTCCAGGCAGAAGTTTGCTGCTGGGGCAGAGCCATCATGAAGAACCTCTTCTAATAGAGCATTGTAGAATAGAAATGTGGTGTTGGAACCCCCACACAGAGACCCCACTGGGACACTGCATAGTGAATCTGTGGAAAGAGGTCCACCATCCTCCATACCCCAGAATAGTAGATCCAGCAACAGCTTGCACTGTGTGGCTGAAAAACCTGCATGCACTTAATGCCAACCTGTAAAAGCAGTCATGGGGCACTTTACCCTGCAAAGTCACAAACTCAGAGCTGCTCAAGGCCTTGGGAGCCCACCCCTTGTGTCAGTGTTGCCTGGATATGAAACATGGAGTTAAAAAAGATTATTTTGGAGCTTTAAGACATAATAACTGCCCTGCTACGTTTCAAACTTACATAAGTCCTATAGCTCTTTTGGTCTGGCTGATTTCTCCCTTTTGGATTGGGAGCATTTACCCAATACCTGTACCTCTGTTGTATCTTGGAAGTAACTAACTGTTTTTTGTTGTGTGTGTGTGTTTTTGTTGTTGTTTTTTGTTTGTTTGTTTTACAGGCTTATAAGTGGAAGGTACTTGCCTTGCCTCAGATGAGATTTGGACTTTGTTGGACTTTTGAGTTAATGCTGAAATGAGTTAAGACTTTGTGGGACCATTGGCAAGATGTAATTGTGTTTTGAAATGTGAAAAGGACATGAGCTTTGGGAGGGGTCAGGGGCAGAACATATACTTTGGCTTTGCGTCCCCACTCAAATCTCATCTTTATTTGTAATCCTCAATGTTGGGGGAGAGACCTGGTGGGAGGTGATTGGATCATGGGGGCAGATTTCTCCCTTACTGTTATCATGATAGTGAGTTTTCATAAGATCTGGTTGTTTGTAAATGTGTAACATTGCCCCGTCTATTCTCTGTCTCTCCTGCCACCATGTGAAAATGTGCTTGCTTCTCCTTTACCCCTCTTCCATGATTGTAAGTTTACTGAGGCCTGCCCAACTATGCCTCCTGTGCAGCCTGTGGAACTGTGACTCAATTAAACATATTTTTTTTAATTACCCAGTCTAAAATAGTTCTTTATAGTAGTGCGAGAACAGATTAATACAGTCCTTGAGATCAAATCACTGTTCTGTGTAATCTTGACCTAATTATTTAACCATTGTGAAGGTCTTACATGTAAATTAACCTTATCTTTAAAAATGAGTATCATAATAACATGCACATCTTGGAGATGTTGAGAGCATTAAAATGGGTTAATTACATGGAAAGTGTTTAGAATAATGGCTGGCATGGGGTAAGTACTTGATAAACATTATAAGTGCTCATATGGGTCCATTTTCTAACATTGTGCTGGAACTTGATGAACCCAAATAGTCTGGAAGCTCATATATTTTAGAGTGGATAAAATTACCTGAAAAACACTTTTTGGTAATTTTCTACTCTCTATTTTCTGAGGTCTCCCTCTCTGGAATTTGGACTAACCTCTAATTGTCTTATTTACTTCTCTTATTGTTTAATCTATTTGTTGGTTTTATTTTCTGAGATACATTCTCAACTCTATCTCCCAACCACTTTTTAAATTTTTTTTTTTTTTTTTTGATACGGAGTCTCCCTCTGTCACCCAGGCTGGAGTGCAGTGGCCGGATCTCAGCTCACCGCAAGCTCCGCCTCCCGGGTTTACGCCATTCTCCTGCCTCAGCCTCCCGAGTAGCTGGGACTACAGGTGCCCGCCACCTCGCCCGGCTAGTTTTTTTGTATTTTTTAGTAGAGACGGGGTTTCATCGTATTAGCCAGGATGGTCTCGATCTCCTGACCTCGTGATCCACCCGTCTCGGCCTCCCAAAGTGCTGGGATTACAGGCTTGAGCCACCGCGCCCGGCCTAAATTTTTTTTCTTCATTTCTTTTCATTTCACTTAACAAAGTTTTAATTTTCAGGACATTTAAACTTTTTTCTGAATGTTTTACTTTTATTCAATATGTTCTCATTTCATATATATATATACACAGACACATACACACACACATACACATACACATACACACATACACATACACACACATACACATACACACACACATATATGTTAATGCTCACTACATAATTATATTGAAGAGTGAAGTGCTGAAACTGATTAGAAGTTCTCTACACAAGGATATGGTTTTCAGTCTGTATTCTTCAATGTAGAGTGGTCTGTTTAAGCCAGTTTTAAAATTTATCTTAGTTTTTAATTGGTACATAAAATTGTACACTTTTATGAGGTACAGTGTGATATTTAAATACATATATACATTTTATAATAGTCCATTCACGGTGTTTTGCATGTCTATGGGAAAATCCAGTGTCTATATCAATAGATCTCTTTTCTCGGGCAGTATAATCTTCCAGAGAAGTGTGTCCAGTATTTTTTTTTTTCCTTGGGTCTTATCCTGGCTGCCATCATTATGGGGTAAGAACCCCGGGGTCTCAACATTCATTTAGTACATAGCTCCCTGTATTCAAGATCATACAAGTTCACCTCTGCTAGATGTACCTCAGTCATGATACCTTTATTTCATCTTTTCTATAGAATAAAACTTTAACCTTCTGCTGGAGTTGGGAAGACAAAGGTTTTATATGTTGAGAGGAGAAATACTATTTTATTTTATTTTGTTACTATTTTATTTAACTGTATAGTTTTTATAGTTTTATGGCAGTAAAAACTACTCCTTTACTTGGAAGAGATGTATGATGATTTATATTGCTCAAAACTAAGAACTCTAGTTCACAATAACCATGCAGTAGAAAACTAAACATGTAGGTTAAAAGAAGTACTAGATTTAACAAATTAAACTTAACCAGGGCTCAACAATCTCTTTAGCATAAATGCCTTGTAAGCAGAAATGCTAAGAGCACCAAATTTTTAAATTTGACCTGCTTATTATGGTTTTAAATTAATTATTATAATTATTTTTCATGCTGTTCTTATGTTTTGTACTTTTAATTGATAATTATGAAAAGATGGTAAGTAAGGCAGATGCATGGCAAATTATAAATTGATACAATTAATAATGTTATAGTTTCTTGAAAGGACAAATGAAGTGCCTAGGTAAAGAAAAAGGTTTCTAAGATTAGAAGGTATATTTCAATAACAACGAAAATATTATATTTCCACTATTTATTTTTAAAAATCATTTTACCTAAGTTCTTTGATGAATATACTGTGCCACTGATCTCTTAGCAACTTCAAGTGGCATAAAAAATACATTTTTTCAAACCTCTGAAAATAAATCTTAAATCAAGTAATTTTTCCAATCTTACTTTCTCTCATAATAATTTTCCTTTAAAACCAATCCCACTTTATAAGTTTCTTTTTGCTGATGTCTAGTGGCAAAGCAAGACTTTTATCAAAGTGAAAATTTTAAAAATCACTGATTTGTGGCCAGTAATAAAGACCATTCACCTGTAGAGAGTTATCATGATTAATTAAGTATTAGCTGTACAGAAAATAATAACCCTCTGTGAAGTTTCTAGTAGTATTAAAGATAAAATCACTAACAGAGTAAAAATCAGAAATAGTTATAAATGCAGCACAACTTTTCATGGTCTAATCCATTGTCATAATTTAATAATCATGTGCAAAGAACATACTAATTCATTAACAGTAAGAACCGTAAGGTTATTTTGCTATGAACTGGACAAAAATTCAACCCTATTAAGCTTACTTTGGTTTAAAAATGAAATTCAGTATCATTCATGAAGTGTTGGAAGCATTGCTACTGCTGTATAACCAACTGGTAAATGTGTTAAAGGATAGTATCCTCTGTCATACTCTCTCTCTCTCTCATTGTCGAAGTTTAAAATCTGTACATTTTTTTGTAGGTGGTATATATTTGGAAGCTTACAAAGATAACTTTTTGGCGCCTTCATATTCTGTGTTAAAAGTTATAGCTTAAATATATTTTAACAGCTTACTTGTGACTGATTGCCAATTAGCTGAGAACTCAATTTGTGTTTCACAATTGAGGTCAATGGAGTTGATTATTGAATGCCTTTAAACATTTTGGTCTGCAGTTTTGAGGTGCTAGTGTTATTCAATGACATTGGTATTGCTTAAGGAACCCTCTGTTTGTAGAAATGTTTCAAGGCTTTATTTATTTATTTATTTACTCAAAACATTTTTTTTGTGGGATGTAGAGGGTAATTTTTTTTTTTTTTTTTTTTTTTTTTTTTTTTGAATAAAGAGGCTGGCTTAGGAGCTTTGGCTGAGGCACCCAGGCCTAAAAGGATTTCAACCACTTAAGCTGAGCAATCAAGTACTTGGGGTTTAGTTTGTCTTCCCTCAAATAATGTACTTGAAAGGCTCAAAGAGTAATTCTGATGTCTTAGTAGATATTATGTAGATTTAATTGTTTTCATAAAAAAATTTTTGTCTGATTTCGTTTATTGGTTAAAGTACCCTAATTCCCTATGTTGTAATTTTAAGCTTTTTATTGTTCCTGACAGAGGACATTCAGAAGTAGAATGGGGAATAAATGGATAATAAAATGTTAGGAAATTAGAAAACTTAGATAGCTTTATGGTGCTCATAATTAATTAAATTAGAATAAAAAAGGCTACTGATTTCTTTTTTTGAAATGGAATCTTGTTTTGGTGCCCAGGCTGAAGTGCAGTGGTACGATTTCAGCTCACTGCAACCTCTGCCTCCCGGGTTCAAGCGATTCTCCTTCCTCAGCCTCTCGAGTAGCTGGGATTACAGGCACACATCCACCACGCCCAGCTAATTTTTTGTATTTTAGTAGAGACAGCGTTTCACCATTGTTACCCAGGCTGGTCTCGAACTCCTGAGCTCAGGCAATCCACCCGTCTTGGTCTCCCAAAGTGCTAGGATTACAGTCGTGAGCCACCGCGCCCTGCCAAGGCTACTGATTTTTAAAAAGTATATTTTAACTCACCAATAACTTTTCTCAGTGTTTCTCCCGGTTTTTCTAACCTTTCTTTTATTCTCTAGGATAGCAACACTTTCTTAACATAATGCTTGCTGTTTACTCACAAGTTCTTTTTTCCTTAAACTAAAAAAGTATACAAAATATTTTCAAGTGCAGTGTTTATGTGTGCTTTCCATACTGAACTGAAAATAAACTGATCTACAAAACAATACTCTATATAGCTATGCATACAATTTAGTTAATAAAGAATGTGGATTCATAGTCATATAGTGCTGAATGCAATCATTTTTTTATTAGAAGTTAAATGCATCTACTAGTTTCAAAGCCTATTATTTCTGTGTATAGTACAATAATTAGATAATATTGGTAATTGATGAGCATTTAATATGTGTTAAGCAATATGGTAAATGCCTTCCATGAACTATATCTTGAAATCTATGAATGTATTTTTCATTTCACCTATAGGTGATTGAAATTTAGAGGTTGCTTAGGTTAAACAACTTGCTTAAGGTTCCTCAGCTAATAAGTGACAGAGGCAGGATTTGAATGCAGTATATAGAATTAAAGAATCCATGCTTTTAAGCACAATACTAAATTATGTATAGATGATAATATGGATTGAATATGCATCATTCAGATGTAACTCTCAACTTGTACTTTATGGAAACATAAAATTGAATATACTGGTGGAAAACATTGATAATTATATCAGTGAAATGTCCCATTGATGGAACTTGAAAGAAAATGTGTAGTACATAGAAAACTTTTGGATATGTTTTCTACACTTTTCTGTTAAAGTTAAATGAGTGAAATAAACTCATTGGGTTGATATAATCTCAGTTATAAGTATTACAAGTGAGGAACTTCATTGTCATATCTGGAAATAAAATAAAAATTAACAGGGATCAATCATTGTTTATAGGGATGAGAGGCACACCTAGGATTTATTAGGCAAGATTATGCTGCTTAAAAATTACCTTGTAATATTAGTTTTACACATGTAAGAAATGTTACTAACATATTTTATAATTAAAGTGATAAGTTTTCACAAATTTGTGGTAGGCAGAAGAGGGATTGAAAATAAAAACATTGTTTCCTACTATTGGTATTGAAAATAATTAGTATTTTCTATGTTATCCATATGTACTTGCTCAGAAGAGCTTCTCTTTTTAATTAAGAGATTTGATTACAGTTTTTTTATTTTTTTAATTGACAAATAAAAATTGTATATATTTGTGGTATCCAACATGATGATTTGGCATTTATTTAAATTGTGTACTGCCTAAATCAAGTTAATTAACATATTCATCACCTCCTTACACACTTGTCATTTTTTGAAGTGAAAACATTTAAAATCTTCTCTGATAGCAATTTTCAATTATAAAATATACTATTAACTACAGTTATCCTGTTGTACAACAGACCAACATGGTCTGAACTTATTCCTGCTATTGGACTGAAATTTGTGTTCTTTGACCAATATTTCTAAATTCTCCCCTCTCCCCGAAGTTCCTGGTAACCACCATTCTATCCTCTGCTTCTATGAGTTTGACTTCCTGAGATTCGACACATAAATGAGATCATGCAATATTTGTCTTTCTGTGCCTCGTATATTTCACTTAGTATAATGTTCTCAGGGTTCATCCACAGTCACAAATGACAGAATTTCATTTTTTCTTAAGGCTAAATAGTATTCTATTGTGTACACATACCAATTTTTCTTTATTCATTCATTTGTTCATAGACACATGTTGATCTTAGCTGTTGTGAATAATGCTGTAACAAATATGTGAGTGCAGTTATCTCTTTGACATAGTGATTTCATTTTATTTAGATTACAGACTTAGAAGAGTAATTACTGGGTCATATGGTAGTACTATTTTTAATTTTGCGGTGTACCTCCATACTGTTTTCACAATGGTTGTAACATTCTGTATTCCCACCAAGAGTGTACAAGGGTTCTCTTTCCTCCACATCCTTGCCAATACTTATTTATCTCCTGACTTTTTGATAATAGCCATTCAAATAGATGTGAGGTGATGTATCATTATAGTTTTAATTTGAATTTCCCTGATGATTGGTAATGTTGAGCATTTTATGTTTTACCTGTTAGTTATTTAAATGCCTTCTTTTGAAAAGTGCCTATTCAGGTCCTTTGAAACATTTTAATCAAGTTATTTGTTTTTGTGATATTGAGTTGAGTTTCCTATATATTTTGTATATTAACCCCTTATTAGATGAATATTTTGCAAATATTGTCTTCCATTTCATAGGCTGTCTCTTCATTCTGTTGATTGTTTTCTTTGCTGCACATAAACCTTTTAGTTTTATACAATTCCATTTGTTTATATTCCCTTTTATTTTCTGTGCTTTCTGGACGATATCTAAAATATCTTTTTCCAGACTAATGTCAAGAAGATTTTCTCAATGATTCTCTCCAGTAGTTTGACAGTTTCAAGTCTTAGATTTAAGTCCTTTATCCATTTTGAGTTGTTTTTTGTATGTGGGGAGAGATAAGGGTCCTTTTTATGTTTATGCATGAGGATATCCAGCTTTCCCAACACCATTTATTGAAGAGACTGTCCCTTCCTCGATTGTGTGTTCTCGTTTTTGTGGAAAGCCAGTCAGCTGTGGTGCAGTTGTTACAATTCATGAACCAATATTGATACACTATCATTAACTAAAGTTCACAGTTTACCTTAGGGTTTACTCTATGGTACAATTCTATGCATTCTGGCAAATGCATAATATCATATGTCCACTATTACAACATTAAACAGAACAATTTCACTGCCTTAAAAATCTCCTGTGCTACCACAATTCATTTATGTGTCTTCTTTTGAGAAATGTGTATTTGAATATTTTGCCTATTTTTTATTGGATTATTAGATTTTTTTTTTCCTATAGAGTTGTTTGAGCTCCTTATATATTCTGGTTATTCATCCCTTGTCAGATGGGTAACTTGCAAATACTTTCTCCTATTCTGTGGGTTGTCTCTTCATTTTGTTGACTGTTTCCTTTGCTGTGAAGAAGCTTTTAAACTTGATGTGATCCCATTTGTCTATTTTTGGTTTGGTTGCCTGTGCTTGTGGGGTATTGCTCAAGAAATGTATGCCCAGACCAGTGTCTTGGAGAGTCTCCCCAATATTTTCTTGTAGCAGTTTCATATTTTGAGATCTTAGATTTAAGTATTAACCCATTTTGACTTGATTTTTGTATAAAGTGAGAGACAGGGATCAAGTTTAATTCTTCTGCATATGGATATTCATTTTCCCAGCATTATTTATTGGAGAGACTGTCTTTTCTCCAATGTATGTTATTGGCACCTTTCTTGAAAATGAGTTTACTGTAAGTGCATAGATTTGTTCCTGTGTTATTTATTCTGTTTCATTGGTCTGTGTTTCTGCTTTCATGACAGTACCATACTTTTTTGGTTACCATAGTTCTACAGTATAATTTGAAGTCAAGTAATGGAATTCCTCCAGTTTTGTTCTTTTTCTCAGGATGGTTTTGGCCATTCTGGATCTTTTATTATTTTGTATAAATTGTAAGATTATTTTATCTCTTTCTGTGAAGAATGTGATTAGTATTTCGACAGAGATTGCTTTGAATTTGTAGGTTGATTTATGTAGTATGAAAATTTTAACAATATTGATTATTCTAATCCATAAACATGAAACGTCTTTTCATTTTGTTGTGTGTCCTCTTCAATTTCTTTTATCAGTGCTTTAATGTTTTTATTGTAGAGATTTGTCATGCCTTTGGTTAAGTTAATTTCTAAGTACTTATTAATACTTGCATTTTTGGCTATTGCAAATGAAGTTACTGTTTTGATTTCTTTTTTACATTGTTCAATATTGGCATATAGAAATGCTACAGACTTTTTCAGGTGAATTTTGTACCCTTCAGTTTGACTGAATTTGTTTATCAGTTCTAATAGTATTTTGGTAATGTCTTTATATAAGATTACATTATCTGCAGCAAAAATAATTTGACTTCTCCCTTTTGTCATTTGAATGCCCTTTATATCTTTCTTTTGTCTAATTCCTCTAGCTAGGACCTCTAGTATTATGTTGAACAATAGTGGTGACAGTGACCATATTTGTCACATTTCCTATCTTAGAGGAAAGGTTTTCAGTTTTTCCACATTCAGTATGATACTAGCTGTGGGTCTGTTACATATGACTTTTATTATTTGGAGGTTGTTTCTTCTATCTCAACTTTCTGATACTTTTTCTAATGAAGAGATGTTGAAATTCATCAAATACTTTTTCAGCATCAATCGAAATAATCTTTTCTATCATTCATTATTTTAACATGATTTATCACATTGATTGATTTGCATATGTTGGCCCATCCTTCCATCTCTGGGATAAATCCCACTTGGTCATTATAAATAATCTTTTAAATGTATTATTGAAATCAGTTTACTAATATTTTATCCGGGATATTTTTGTCAACATTCAATGGAACCTTTTCAGACTGGCTTTTTTAAACCTCTGAATAATACTCCAATTTATGGATGCACTATGGAATATTTATTCACCTCTTGAAGCACATTTTGGTAGCTTCCATGGTTTGAAAATTATTAATAAAGTAGTTATTGACTTTTATGTGCAGGGTTTTCTCTGGACATAAGTTTTTAATACATTTGAGTAGAGACATGGGATCATGATTATGGAATTTTATGGCAAGATTATGGCTAGCTTGTAAAAAGCTGCCAAATATCTTTTAAAGTGTCTATACATCTTTGCATCTGCCAGCAATGAATAGCAACCTGCACTGTTTCACATACTCGCCAGCATTTGATGTTGTCAGTGTTTGGGATTTAGCATTTCTCTTACGTGTGTTTTTGTTTTACTTTTTAATTCTATTATGATATGTGATGTTTGGCATCCTTTCATATTCTTATTTCCCATCCATATATATTCTTTGATGTGGTGTCTTTTCAGCTATTATGCACAGTTTTTATTTGGTTTTTATTTGGGTTATTTGTTTTCTTTTTGTTGAGTTATAAGGGTTCTTTGTATATGTTGAATACAAGTTGTTGTTTTTTTTTTTTTCAGGTATGTGTTTAACTCCAATCAGTAGCTCATCTTTTAATTCTCTTATAATGGCTTTCACAGAGCAGAATTTTTATTGATTTGCATATGTCGAACCAGCCTTGCATCCCAGGGATGAAGCCCACTTGATAGTGGTGGATAAGTTTTTGATGCGCTGCTGGATTCAGTTTGCCAGTATTTTATTGAGGAGTTTTGCAAGGATGTTCATCAGGGATATTGGTCTAAAATTCTCTTTTTTTGTTGTGTCTCTGTCAGGCTTTGGTATCAGAATGATGCTGGCCTCAAAAAATGAGTTAGGGACAAGTCCCTCTTTTTCAATTGTTTGGAATAGTTTCTGAAGAAATGGTAGCAGCTTCTCTTTGTACCTCTGGTAGAATTTGGCTGTGAATCCTTGTGGTCCTGGGCTTTTTTTGGTTGGTAGACTATTAATTGCTGCTTCAATTTCAGAACTTGTTATTGGTCTACTAAAGGATTTGACTACTTCCTAGTTTAGTCTTACAGGGTGTATGTGTCCAGGAATTTATCCATTTCTTCTAGATTTTCTAGTTTATCTGTGTAGAGGTGCTTATAGTATTCTCTCTGATGCTAGTTTTTATTTCTGTGGGATCAGTGGTGATATCCCCTTTATTATTTCTTATTGTGACTATTTGATTCTTCTCTCTTTTCTTCCTTATTAGTCTGGGCTAGTGGTCTATCTATTTTGTTAATCTTTTCAGAAAACCAGTTCCTGGATTCATTGATTATTTGAAGGGTTTTTTGTGTCTCTATCTCCTTCAGTTCTGCTCTGATCATAGTTATTTCTTGTCTTCTGCTAGCTTTTGAATTTGTTTGCTCTTGCTTCTCTAGTTCTTTTAATTGTGATGTTAGGGTGTCCATTTTAGATCTTTCCAACTTTCTGATGCGGGGATTTAGTGCTATATATTTCCCTGTAAACACTGCTATAGCTGTGTCCCAGAGATTCTGGTATGTTGTGTCTTTGTTCTCATTGGTTTCAAAGAACATCTTTATTTCTGTCTTAATTTCATTATTTACCCAGTAGTCATCCAGGGGCAGGTGGTTCAATTTCCATGTGGTTGTAAAGGTTTGAGTGTGTTTCTTAATCCTGAGTTTGAATTTGATTGCACTGTGGTCTGGGAGACTGTTTGTTATGATTTCCATTCTTTTGCATTTGCTGAGGAGTGTTTTACTTCCAATTATGTGGTCGATTTTAGAATAAGTGCTATGTGGTGCTGAGAAGAATGTATATATATTCTGTTGATTTGAGATGGAGAGTT
>NW_016819611.1:27002-36285 GCF_001698545.2 Rhinopithecus bieti | reverse complement strand
TTTTGTTCTGGTTTTTTTTTTTTTTTTTTTTTTTTTTTTTTTGGTTGGTAGGCTATTTATTACTGCTTCAATTTTGCAGTTCATTATTGGTCTGTTCAGGGATTCAATTCCTTCCTGGCTCAGTCTTTGGATTGTGTATGTGTCCAGAAATGTACTCATTTCTTTTAGATTTTCTAGTTTATATGCATAGAGGTGTTCATAATATTCTGTGATTATTTATATTTTGGTTGGTTATTGGTAATATCCCTTTGTCACTTCTGATTGTGCTTATTTGAGTCTTCTCTAATTTCTTCTTTCCTAGTCTAGCTATTGGTCTATTTTACTATTTTTTCTTTCAAAAAAAAAACTCCTGGTTTTTTTGATATTTTAAATGTTTCTTTGTGTGTCTCAACCTTCTTCAGTTCAGCTCTAATTTTGATTTTTTCTT
Source organism: Rhinopithecus bieti (assembly GCF_001698545.2). Lineage (NCBI taxonomy): Eukaryota > Metazoa > Chordata > Mammalia > Primates > Cercopithecidae > Rhinopithecus > Rhinopithecus bieti. Next base: position 35,858 of record NW_016819611.1, on the reverse strand, counting down.
GCCTTCTGGCAGCTTTGGGGTCGTTTTGCTATTACTTATCTAGTTCTTCTATTTGTAATATTTGGTTGTTCATTGAGCTCTTTCTAACTTTTTGATGTGGGCATTTAGTGCTACAAATTTCCTTTTTAATGCTGCATTAGCTGTATTTCAGGGATTCTGTTATATTTTGGCTTTGTTTTCATTGATTTCAAAGAACTTCTTAATTTCTGTCTTAATTTCATTATTTACCCAAAGTCATTGAAAAGCAACTTACTCAATTTCCATGTAATTTTATGGTTTTGAGTGAATTTCTTAGTTTTGATTTCTAATTTGATTGCTCTGTGCTCCAAGAGATTGGTTGTTATACTTTCAGTTCTTTTGCATTTGCTGAGGAATGCTCTATTTCCCATTATGTGATGGATTTAGAAAATGTATCATGTGGTGATGAGAAGAATGTATATTCTGTTGTTTTGGGGTGGAGAGCTCTGTACGTGTCTATCAGGTCTATTTGTTACAGTGCTGAGTTTTGGTCCTAAATATATTTGATAATTTTCTGCCTCAATGATTTATATAATATTGTCAGTGGTATGTTTAAGTCTCCCCTGTTATTGTGTGGGAGTCTAACTCTCTTTGAAGGCCTCTAAAAACTTGCATTATGAATCTGGGTACTGATTCTTTGGGTGCATATGTATTTCAGATAGATAGGTCTTTTTGCTGAATTGAACTTTTTACCACTAACTAATGCCCTTCTTTGTCTTTTTTTATCTTTGTTCATTTGCAGTCTGTTTTATTTTTCTGAAATTAGGATTGCAATCCCTACTTTTTTTGTTTTTCATTTGCTTGGAAGATTTTCCTCCATCCTTTTACTGTGAGCCTATTTGTGTCATTGCATGTGATATAAGTCTCTTGCCAACAGCATGCAAGTAAGTGTTGGTTTTTTATCCCACTTGCCACTCAGTGCCCATTAATTGGAGAATTTAGCCTATTTCATTCAAGGTTATTACTGATTTGTGTGGATTTGATTCTATCATCATGATGTTAGCTGGTTATTATGCAGACTTGCTTATATAGTTTCTTTATAGTGTCACTAGTGTGTGTACTTAATTGTGTTTTTGTAATGAGCGGTAACTGTCTTTTCATATTTAGTGCTTCCTGCAGGAGTTCTTGTAAGACATGTTTGGTGGCAATGAATTCCCTTAGAATTTTCTTGTCTAATAAGGATCTTATTTCTCCTTTGCCTAGAAAGATTCTTGGTTGGAATTTCTTTTATTTAAGAATGTTGAATATTGGCCCCCAATATTTTATGGCTTGGAGGGTTTCTGCTGAAAAGTATTCTGTTAGTCTAATGAGTTTTCATTTGTAGGTGACCTGACCTTACTCCCTAGCTGCCTTTACCATTTTTTCTTGTGTTTCAAACTTGGATAATCTGAAAATTATGTGTCTTGGGGATGATATTCTTGTGAAGTTTCTAACTGGGATTCTCTGCATTTCCTGAACTTGAATGTTAACCTCTCTAGTTAGATTGGGAAAGTAGTCTTTGATAATATTCTGACATATTTTTTCTGATTTACTTTTATTCTCCCCATCTCTTTCAGGGACATCAATGAGTTATGAATTTGATCTCTTTATATAATTTCATATTTCTTGGAGGTTTTGCTCATTCATTTTCAATTTTTTCTATTCATATGTGACTGTTCTATTTCAGAAATCTAATAACAAGCTCTGAGATTCTCTCCTCCTTTTGGTTTATTCTGCTACTAATCCTTGTGACTACATTATGAAATTCTTGAGATGTGTTTTTCTGCTCTATCAGTTTGGTTACTCTTTTTCTGTACTGGCTATTTTGTTTGTCAGTTCCTGCATTGTTTTATTGTGATTTTTAGCTACTTTGGATTGGGTTTTAATGTACTTTTGCATCTCAATTATCTTTGTTTCTATCTATAATCTAAATTATATTTTTGTCATTTCAGCCCTCTTAGACTGGTTCAGAACTCTTGCTGGAAAAGTGGTGTAGACATTTGGAGAAAACAACGTACTCTGGCTTTCTGAGTTCTTAGGGTTTTTGATGCTATTTTTTTTCTCATTTTTGTGGGCTTATGTTCCTTTGATCTTTGAAGTCACTTACCTTTGTATGGCTCTTTTTCTTTTGACCTATTTAATAAACTTCAAGACTTGATAGTAGTTTGAGGTAGACTCAGTCAACTGGCTTCATTTCTGAAATATTTTATGGAGCCAGCACTCAGCTACCAACCCCTGGACTGCATTCTCTAACTCTGCAAAACTTGTATTGGATGTGACTGTTCTCTGGCTCTTTGAGGTTAGTTATCCACTGCACCGGAGGGGTCTGAGCTGCTCCTAGTCTGCTGGTTACTATACTTGGATGGGTGGTGTCAGCCAAAACACATTGTACTGCATTGACAGTAGCATCAATCTTTGTTTGCATATGCAAGCAGCAGAAGCAGTGGCAGCATGGTGGGCCCTTGCTCCTTCACTTTGGCAAGGTGCTAGCAGGTGCTGGGATGCCTGGCTCCATGCAGGCATTCACCACAGTGGCAGAAGCAACAGGGCTGTGGGGTCAGGTGATCCCTGCTGTCAGTGGTCATGCAGATGGTGATATTGGCACAGGGACAGGGGGCTGACAGGTCCATGTCTGTGTGCTTTCCTTTGCCCTGCAGGACAGGATCTCACACAAACCTTTAATGTATTTTCTTAGATTTATGCATAACTAGGATTTGCTTGATTGAGTTGCTAATAAAAATAGTATTATTTTATATTTCAAATTCCAATTGCTCATTGTTTGTATATAGGAGCACAATTAACTTCTGTGTATTACCCTTGCGGTTTGTAACTGTGCTATAATTGCTTATTAGTTCCAGGATTTTGTTTTTGATTCTGAGATTTTTTTTAAGAACACCATCATATCCTTTGTGAACAAAGAAAGTGTTTCATTTTCTTCTCAATGGTTAGACTTTTTTTTTTCTTTTCTTTTCTTAATACATTAATTACAACTTACAGTACAAGGTTCAATATGAATCATGGGAGGGGATATGTTCACAATTTTAGAGGGTACCATCTAGTTTCTCAACATTAAGTATGAAGATACTGGTAGATATTTTATAGATGTTTTTATCAAATTGAGAAAATCTCTATTGCTAGTTTCCTAACAGTTTTTAATCATGAGTGGATTGTTGAGTTTTGACATTTTTTCCTGCATGTATTCATATGATCATGTGATTTTTCTTCTTTAGCCTGTTGATGTGATTGATTGCACTGACTTTCAAATATTGAATTAGTATTCCATACCAGAAATAAACCCTATTTGTTTGTGGTGTATAATTATTTGTATGCATTGTTGGAATTATTTTTCTAATATTTTGTTGAGAAAATTTTCAACTATGTTTATGAGAAATATTTTCCTGTAATTTTCTCTTCTTGTGTGTCTTTGTCTGGTTTTTGTATTAGGGTAACAGTTATCTCATAAAAGAAGTTAGGAAGTATTCTCTTTGCTTCTGTATTTTGGAATAGATTAAAAACCATTATTATTATTTATTCCTTAAATATTCGATAGAATTCATCATTGAAACCATATGGATCTGATGCTTTCTGTTATGGAAGACTATTAATTTGAAATTTCTTTACTTTTGTAGATGTAGACTTAATCAGTTTATCTATTTTTTAATTTTTTTCATAAGTTATAGGGGTACAGGTGGTATTTTGTTATACGTGTAAATTCTTTAGTGGTGATTTGTGAGATTTTGGTGCACCCATCACCTGAACAGTATATGCTGCACCATATTTGTAGTCTTTTATCCCTCATCCCCTTCCACTCCTCCCTGCAAGTCCCCAAAGTTCACTGCATTATTCTTATGCTTTTTGCATCCTTATAGCTTAGCTTCCACATATCAGTGAGAACATACAATGTTTGGTTCTCCATTCCTGAGTTACTTAACTTGGAATAATAGTCTCATCCAGGTCACTGCAATGTTGTTAATTCATACCTTTTTATAGCCAAGTAGTATTTCATTGGCTATATATACCACAGTTTTTGTTTGTTTGTTTGTTTGTTTGTTTGTTTGTTTTTTAATCCACTCGCCACTTGATGGGAATTTGGGTTGGTTTCACGATTTTCCAATTGTGAATTGTGCAATTACAAACTTGCGTGTGCAAGTATCTTTTTCGAATAATGACTTCTATTGCTATGGGTAGATGCCCAGGAGTGAGATTGCTGGATCAAATGGTGTTTCCACTTTTAGTTCTTTAAGGAATCTCCCTACTATTTTCCACAGTGGCAGTACTAGTTTAAATTCCCACCAGCAGTGTAGAAATGTTCCGTGATCCCCATATTCACGCCAACATATACTGTTTTTTTTTATTTTCTTATTATGGCCATTCTTGCAGGAGTGAGGTGGTATTGCATTGTGGTTTTGATTTACATTTTCCTGATAATTAGTGATATTGCATATTTTGTTTTCCATATTTTTGACCATTTTTATATCTTCTTTTGAGAATTGCCTGTTCATGTCCTTAATCCACTTTTTGATGGGATTGTTTGTGTTTTTTCTTACCAATTTTTTGAGTTTGTTGTAGATTCTAGATGTTAATCTTTTTCAGACATATAGATAGTGAAGATTTTCTCCCACTTTGTGGTTGTCTGTTTACTCTGCTGACTGTTCCTTTTGCCATGCAAAACTCTTTAGTTTAATTAGGTCCCAGCAATTTATCTTTGTTTTTATTGCATTTGCTTTGGGATTCTTGATCATGAAATCCTTGTCTAAGCCAGTATCTGGAATGATATTTCCAATATTCTCTTCTAGAATTTTTATAGTTATAGGTCTTAGGTTTAAGTCCTTAATTTATCTTGAATTGGTTTTTGTATAGGTGAGAGATGAGGATCCAGTTTCATTCTCCTACATGTGGCTAGTCAATTATCCCAGCACCATTTGTTGAAAACGGTGTCTTTTTAACACTTTATGTTTTTGTTTTTGTTGTCAAAGATCAGTTGGCTGTAAAACTTAGGATATATTTCTGGGTTCTCTATTGGGTTCCATTAGTCTATTTGCTCATTTTTTATACCACTGCTACACTGTTTTGGTGACTATAACTGTATATAGTACAGTTTGAAATCAGGCAGTGTGATGCCTCTAGATTTGTTCTTTTTGCTTAGTCTTGCTTTGACCGTGCAAGCTCTTTTTTGGTTCCATATGAATTTTAGAATGGTTTTTTCTAATTCTCTGAAGAATTATGGTGGTATCTTGATGGAGATTGCATTGAATTTGTAGACCGCTTTTGGCAATATGATCATTTTCACAGTATTGATTCTATCCATCCATGAGCATGGGAAGTGTTTCCTTTTGTGTCGTCTATGATTTATTTCAGGAGTGTTTTGTAGTTTTTCTTGCAGTGGTCTTTTGGTTCCTTGATTAGGTATATTCCTAAGTATCTTAATTTTTCTGCAACTAGAGTAAAGAGGATTGAGTTCTTGATTTGATTTACCTCTTGGACGCTGTTAGTGTATAGAAGAGCCATTGATTTGTGTACATTATTCTTGTATCCAGAAACTTTGCTGAATTCTTTTATCAGTTCTAGGAGCTTACTGGAGGGGTTGTTAGGGTATTCAAAGTAAAGGATCATATCGTCAGCAAACAGTGACAGTTTGACTTCCTCTTTACCGATTTGAATGCCCATTATTTCTTTCTCTTGTCTGATTGCTCTGGCTAGGACTTCCAGTACTATGTTGAAGAGGAGTGGTGAGAGTGGGCATCCTTGTCTTTTTCTAGTTGTCAGAGGGAGTGCTTTCAACTTTTCCCCATTCAGTATTATGTTGGCTGTGGATTTGCAATAGATGGCCTTTATTACATTAACTTATGTGGCTTGCATGCCAATTTTGCTGAGAGTTTTAATCGTGAAGGGATGTTGGATTTTGTCGAATGCTTTTACTGCATCTGTTGAGATGATTGTGTAATTTTTGTTTTTAATTCTGTTTATGTGGTGTATCACATTTATTGACTTGCATATGTCAAACCATCCCTGCATCCTTGGTCTAAAACCTGCTTCGTCATGATGAATTATCTTTTTGAAATGCTGTGGAATTAGGTTTGCTAGTATTTTGTTAAGGATTTTAGCATCTACGCTCATCAAGGATATCTGTCTGTAGTTTCCTTTTTTGGTTATGTCTTTTCCTGGTTTTGGTAATAGGGTGATGCTAGCTTAATAGAATGGATTAGGGAGGGTTCTTTCTTTATCTATCTTGTGAAATCGTGTCAAAAGCATAGGTACCAATTATTCATTAAATGTGTGGTAGAATTCTACTGTGAACCTGTCTGCTCCTGGACTTCCTCATGTTAGTAATTTTTTAATTGCCATTTTAACCTTGCTGCTTGTTATTGGTCTATTCAGGGTATCTAATTCTTCCTGATTTAAGCCAGGAGGGTTTTATTTTTCCATAAATTTATCCAGCTTTTCCAGGTTTTCTAGTTTATGTGTATAAAGGTGTTCATAGTAGCCTTGAATACTCTTTTGTATTTCAGTGGTGTCACTTGTAATATCTCCTGTGATGTTTCTTATTGAGAATATTTGAATTTTCTCTCTTATGTTCTTGGTAAATCTTGCTAATGATCTATCAATTTTATTTATCTTTTCAAAGAACTAGCTTTTTTTTCATTTATCTATTGTATTTGTTGTTGTTGTTTCAGTTTTATTTAGCTCTGCTCTGATCTTGCTTGTTTCCTTTCTTCTGTTGGGTTTGGGTTTCGTTTGTTCTTGTTTCTCTAGTTTCTTGAGGTGTGACCTTAGAATGTCAGTATGTGCTCTTTTAGTCTTTTTGATGTAGGCATTTAGGGCTATGAACTTTCTTCTTAGGACTGTCGTTGCTGTATCCCAGGGGTTTTGATAGGTTGTGTCATTATTGTCATTCAGTTTGAATTTTTTAAATTTCCATTTTGATTTCTTTTTTAACCTAATGCTCATTGAGAAGCAGATTATTTAATTTCTATGTATTTGCATAGTTTTAAAGGTTCCCTTTGAAGTTAATTTCTAGTTTTATTCCACAGTGGTCTGAGAGGTGATTAATATAACTTTAATTTTATAAAATTTATTTGGGCTCATTTTATGGCCTATTATATGGTCTATCTTGGAGAAAGTTCCAAACACTGTTAAATATAATGTGTATTCTTCAATTTGGGGATGAAATGTTCTGTATATGTCTGTTAAGTCCATTTGTTCCAAGGTATAGTTTAAATCCATTGTTTCTTTGTTGACTTTCTCCCTTGATGACCTGTCTAGTGCTGTCAGTAGTGTTTTGAAGTCCCGCACTATTATTGTTTTACAGTCTATCTCATTTCTTAGGTCTATTAATAATTGTTTTATAAATATGGGAGCTCCAGTGTCAGATGCATATATGTTTAGGATTGTGGTATTTTCCTGTTTCACAAGGCATTTCACCATTACATAATGAGTTCTTCTTTGTCTCTTATAACTGCTGTTGCTTTAAAGTTTGTTTTGTCTAATATAAGAATAGTTACCCCTGCTTGCTTTTGGTGTCCATTTGCATGAAATGCCTTTTTACACCCCTTTACTTTAAGTTTACGTGAGTCCTTATGTGTTAGGTGAGTCTTTTGAAGGCAGCAGATGGTTGGTTGGTGAGTTCTTATCCATTCTGTGGTTCCGTATCTTTTAAGTGGAGCATTTAGGCTGTTTACATTCAATGTTAGTATTGAAATGTGGAGTACTGTTGCATTCATCATGTTCTTTTTCGCCTGTGTACTTTGGTCTATTTTGATTTTAACTTGCATTTTGTTTTATAGGTGCTGTGTGATTTATGCTTTAAAGTGGTTCTGTTCTGTTGAGTTTCCACAATTTGTTTCAAGATTTAGTACTTCTTTTAGTAGTTCTTGTAGTGGTGGCTTGGCAATTTGTTTGTTTGGAAGCATTTGTTTGTGTGAAAAAAACTGTATCTTTACTTCATATATGATGCTTAGTTTCACTGGATACAAAATTCTTGGCTGATAATTGTTTCGTTTGAGGAGGCCGAAGATAGGGCCCTAATCCCTTCTAGTTCATAGGGTTTCTGCTGAGAAATCTGCTGCTAATCTGATAGGCTATTTTTATAGGTTACTTGGTGCTTCTGTCTCATAGCTTTTAAAATTATTTCCTTTGTCTTAACTTTGGATAACCTGATGACATTTTACCTAAGTGATGATCTTTTTAGCATTAAACTTCCCAGGTATTCTTTGTGCTTCTTTTATTTGTGTGTCTAAGTCTCTAGCAAGGCCAGGGAACTTTTCATCAATTATTTCCCCAAATATGTTTTCCAAGCTTTTAGAATTATCCTCTTCTTCAGGAACACCAATTATTCTTAGGTTTGGTCGTTTACCGTAATCCTGGACTTCTTGGAGGTTTTGTTGATATTTTCTTATTCTTTTTTCTTTGTCTTTGCTGGATTGGGTTGATTTGAAGACCTTGCCTTCAAGCTCTGATTTTTTTTTTCTACTTGTTCAATTCTATTGCTGAGACTTTCCAGAGCATTTTGCATTTCTAAAAGTGTGTTCAAAGTTTTCTGAATTTTTGCTTGATTTTTCTTTAAGCTATGTATTTTCTTGAATATTTCTCCCTTCACTTCTTGTGTCATTTTTTAAAATTTTGTTCCATTGGGCTTCACCTTGCTCTGGTGACTCTCTGATTAGCTTAATAACTTACTTCCTGAATAATTTTTCAGGTAAATCGGGGATTTCTTCTTGATTTGGATTCCTCACTGGTGAGCTACTGTGATTTTTGTGGGGTGGTGAAGAGCCTTGTTTTGTCATAATACCAGGGTTGGTTTTCTGGTTCCTTCTCATTTGGGTAGGCTCTGTCAGAGGGAAGGTCTAGGGCTGAAAGCTG
>NW_016819611.1:20017-24186 GCF_001698545.2 Rhinopithecus bieti | reverse complement strand
TGAGCTACTGTGATTTTGTGGGGTGGTGAAGAGCCTTGTTTTGTCATAATACCAGGGTTGGTTTTCTGGTTCCTTCTCATTTGGGTAGGCTCTGTCAGAGGGAAGGTCTAGGGCTGAAAGCTGTTGTTCAGATTCTTTTGTCCTGTGGGGGGTTCCCTTGATGTAGTACTCTCTCCCTTTTTCTATGTATGTGGCTTCATGTGAGCCAAACTGCAGTGATTGTTGTCTTTTTTCTGGGTCTAGCTGCCCAGTGAGTCTATCCAGCTTTGGGCTAGTACTGGGGTTTGTCTGCACAGAGTCCTATAATGTAACCGTCTATGCGTCTCTCAGTCGTGGATACCAACACCTGTTCTGGTGGAGGTGGCGGAGTTGGGGGTGGGGTGGGTGGTGTGCAATGGACTCCATGAGGGTTCTTAGCTTTGGTAGCTTAATGCTCTACTTTTGTGCTGGTTGGCCTTCTGCTGGGAGGTGGAACTTTCCAGAGAGCATCAGCTGTAGTGGTATGGAGAGAGACTGGTGGTAGGCAGGGCCCTAGAACTCTGAAGAGTATATGCCCTTTGTCTTCCACTACCAGGATTGGTAGGAAAGGACCATTAGGTGGGGGCAGGGCTAGGTGTGTCTGAGCTTAGACTTTCCATGGGCAGGTCTTGCTGCAGCTCCTGTGGGGATGAGGGTGAGATTCCCAGGTCACTGGAGCTCTGTACTTAAGAGGATTATGGGTGCCTCTGCTGAGTAATGCAGGTTGTCATGGAAGTGGAAGAAAGCCGACAGTCACAAGCCTCAGAAATCTTAGTTTCTGCTCTGACTTATACTATTTCTTTTCCTATTTATTTTAGATTTAATTTGTTCTTCTCTTAGTTTTTTAGGCTTAGATTATAAATTTTACATCTTTCTCATTTTCTCATATGTTCAATTTAGGTTGCAAATTTACTCTAAACACTCCTTTTGTTGCATTCTTCGGATTTTAATAAGTTTTATGTTAACTAGTATTTAGTTCAATGGTGTTTTTGTTTTTCATGAGACTTCTTTGATTCATGGGTTATCTAGAAGTCTGTAACTTAAAACTTAAATACCTTGAGATTTTTGTAAACTTTATTAATTTCTAGTTTTATATTACTATAATGTAAAAGCATTTTTTTCCAATTTCTACTCCTTTACATTTGTTAAGTCTAATCATCGAGTATGTGGTCGATCTTGGTGAATGCTCCATGTGAGCTAGATAATAAGTATTCTCTTGTTGCAAGAAGTATTCTGTTAATGTCAGTTACATTCAGTTGATTGATGATGCTGTTCAGTACAACTATATCCTTAACAATTTGTTTACTTGCTAGATCCTTTCATTATTTATAGAAGATTATTCAAGCCTTCAACTGTAATAGTTAAGATGTCTGCCCCTCCTTGTAGTTATACCAGCTTTTGCCTCATAGATTTTGAAGCTCTGTAGATAGACACATACACATTCAGAGATTTTATTTTGTCTTCTTCAATAATTGACTGTTATCAATATATAGTGACCCAATTTATTATTGATCATTTTCATGGCTCTGAAGTGTTTTTTGTCTGATATTAATATTTTCCTGCTTTCTTTTCATTATTCTTAGCATGGTATATCCTCCACTATCATTTTACTTTTAATCTTTGAGTCTGCTGGGGATAGGCCCCCAAATCTGGCCATAAACTGGCCCCAAAACTGACCATAAACAAAATATCTGCAGCACTGTGACATGTTCGTGATGGCAATGACGCCCACGCCCACGCTGAAGGTTGTGGGTTTACTGGAATGAGGGCAAGGAACACCTGGCCCACCCAGGGTGGAAAACTGCTTAAAGGCATTCCTGAACCACAAACAATAGCATGAGCCATCTGTGCCTTAAGGACGCCTTCCTGCTCAGATAACTAGCCAGAGCCTTAAGGACGTCTTCCTGCTCAGATAACTAGCCAGAGCCCATCCCTTTGTTTTGGCCCATTCCTTTGTTTCCCGTAAGGAATACTTTTAGTTAATCTATAATCTATAGAAACAATGTTTATCACTGGCTTGCTGTCAATAAATATGTGGGTAAATCTCTGTTCAGGGCTCTCAGCTCTGAAGGCTGTGAGTCCCCTGATTTCCCACTCCATGTGCTATATTTCTGTGTGTGTGTCTTTAATTCCCCTAGCGCCACTGGGTTACGGTCTCCCCACCTGAGCTGGTCTCGGCAGAGACCAGGTATTACTGATGGAGGACTCCAATATGGCTGAGTAGTGGCGTCTCATGCTCACCTTTTCCATAAGGAATAACTAAAATAATGAGCAAATAACCACACTTTGAATAGGTCATGTAAGAGAGAATGCTATAATTCAACAGAAGAGTGACAAAAAAAATCTAAGCCAAGGAAGGAGAGAGAAGCAAGGCAGCCTGCTTGGCTAGAATTAGCTGTCATTGGGGAAGCCCAATGACAATCCCCAATGTAAGGAAAGGATAAATTAGACACCCCAAGTAGTTTGTATTTCCAGTACAGACTCTTGCAATTCTGGCTATGGGAGAGTCTCTTGATCCCTGTGAGCCCTGAGACTAACATAGGGAGCTGCATGGGGACAGTGCAGTGGCAATGATCCAGAGAATAAGCACACAATGTCCCACACACCCCTTGAATCCCAAAAAAACTACAGTATGGTGCCATTTAAGATCCCAGTTCCCACCAGACTGCATTGTGCCCTGGGGTGCAACAGCCCATGTATCTCAAAATCACTGGAGCCCAATTGATTTCCTCTACTCACTACCACTGAAACTGTGAGCTACTACTTCCAGGACCAAAGCACAAGTCATTGATAGTCACCCCATAACACCTAGAAGCAGGGCCCTTATACATTTTGATGCATCCTGATGGTAGGCTTTCCCACCCATTGCATGTGCAGGCAGCTGCAGCTTGGTACCAAAGCATAATCCACTGGCGGTGACCCCTTTTTTTACAGCAACATGGCTGCAATACTTTTCCATACATCCTGAAGACACACTATCCTGTTCACAACAGCTTCTAATGCTTGTTGTTTTTTTCTAGGACCAGAGCACAAGCCACTGGCAGCAACCCAGAAGACCATAGCAATGAGACCACTGCAGATTCGCAAACTCCCTAAAGACATGACAGGCTGGTCCACTCACAGTCATTACCTGGGGCTAAAGCCATGACAGGCTAGTCCACTCACAGTCGTTACCTGGGGCTAAAGCATGTGCTTGCATGTCTACCTATGACTAGTGCCATTGAAAGCAACCTTGCCTTCGGAGGTAATAGGGCTGCAGCATAGCCACTGTCACTATGGCATGAACACTCCTCATGGGACCTGGGATAACCTTGTCCCTGCTTGCTATAACCAGCGACTACACACACCACTGAGGCCTGGGGAGGCCTACCAGGCCTGGTTCTATCTCCTACCCTAGTGCCCAAGCACATCATCTGAAGGCCTGGGGATTTCCCTGCCTCATGCACCACTGTTGACACATGAGCACTTATCTTGGGGGCCTGAGAATAGGTCCACCCAACCCGCCACTGCCATTATGCTGAAAACTACCTGCATGCATATACAGAGAGCCTGAAGACTGGCTTGCCCAGCCCATTACAAGCACCACCAACATTAGCATGAATAGTTTAGGATCCAGAGAGGTTTCCCAACACTGCTATACCATTGACCACGCTATGCATACTGTCAAGGGACCTGAGAATATTGCCCATCAGCCATGTACACAATTGTCAATGCTAGCATTTGAGTAAGGCACCTGGAGGTCCAAGAATTGGACTTCATAGACCCACTAATACAGAAGCCAGCGTATGCCAACCTGGGACCCAAGAATAGGCAGGTGTGTTCCATTGCTTCACCACTGGAGACAAAGAGTGGCCTACCTGGTGTACCTGTTCTCAGCAAAACTTTACCACAGTCTTCACTAACAACTACTCTCTAAACTGTCAAAGAAACCACAGACACAACTAATGCTATTCACAGCTAAAGAAATTATATAAAGACAACACTACTGCATGCACCCAGAATTAAAGCCAAAGTTCCCTCCCCAACAGGCATGATGAATAAATCTTCAGGAAAAAGTCCTCTGCTTCAAAAGAAAATCCAAACCAAAAAAAGGAATAAACTGTTACAAGAGATGTACAAATATTAATGTAAGGACACAAGAAACATAAAAA
>NW_016819611.1:15576-19537 GCF_001698545.2 Rhinopithecus bieti | reverse complement strand
AAAAAAAAAAAAAAAAAAAAATTGAAAATCTAGTTACTGAAATAATAGTTGCAAACTAAGCTTCCTCCCGTTTCAGCCCAGCATCTGAATCGTCCCACTGTTCACTCTCAATGACTTCCCTTCAAAGAACTGCTTGGAATGTGCCTGATTTTTCTACGTCTTCTTCTCTCAGTGGGAGATTCTCCACCTAACTGTGTCTGGTTGGTCATCTTGGCTCCCCTTCTATGTTATTTTTATGAAACATGCTAACTGATTTCCACAACTTACTGAATTTTAGAACGTAGTTGATGAAAATCTTGTGTGTCTGATTCCTTCTGTTTTGAGAACTATATTTATGTATTAGTCCATTCTCACATTGCTATAAAGAAATATCTGAGACTGAGTAATTTATTTTAAAAGAGGTTTAATTGGTTCACAATTCTGCTGGCTGTACAAAAAGCATAGCTGCATATGGTTCTGGGGGAGCCTCAGGAAGCTTCCAATTATGGCAGAAGGCAAAGGGGAAGCAGGCATGTCACATGGCAAAAGCAGGAGCAAGATGGAGGAAGGAGCTACACACCTTTAAATAACTGGATCTTATGAGAACTCACTCACTATCATGAGGACAGTACTAAGAGGGATGGTGCTAAACCATATATGAGAAAACTGCCCTCATTATCTAATCACTTCCCACTAGGTCCCACCTCCAACTTTGGGGATTACATTTCCATATAAGATTTGGGTAGGGACACACATCCAAACTATATCAACTTAGGTAGAGAAAGTAATAATTGCTCACATCATTATACCAATTACACTTATATAATTTAATTAAATATTACATTAATTAATAAAAGATTAGTGTAAAGGGGCATTTTGAATGCTTTGAAAAGAATTGAGAAAACAAATGAATAAAGTGATGTTAGCAAAATAGCTGTTTAGGAAGCCCCCTAGGCCTTGCTCCCTCATAGAAACATTAGCAATTTAATTAATTAAAACAGAAATTGACTGGGAAAACCTTACAAGAGCTATGAAAAACAGTCAAAGTTTTATAGTAATCAAGTGGATACCCAATCAAGAAAAAAAAAATCCATATTCTAGATGGTAAATAATTTTGTGCCATTTTTATTCTCAATTGCCCTATCCATTTTGGGCATGATACAATCTTGGTCTGGAGAAGCTGGAAGTCCAATTACTAATTCCTAGTCTTAAACTGGAGGGAACAGAGCAGAACTTATGTGAAGTTCCTGTCTAAGAACTGCCTGAAGACCAGTCTCTATCTCACCTAGCTTAGATGTCAGGCAGGGAAAAGCAGCAGTCAATAGTCATGAAAGTTCCAGGGAAACTATAGATTCACAGGTTTCTGGGGCATGAGATTAGATGGATATATATATATATATGTACATATAATATACCACATAAGCTCCCAAGGAGAAGCTGAGACAAAGCTTTGAGAAATTAAGGCATTTAAAAACAAATGTGTAAAAGGGAAAATGAAAAAACTGACACACTGGCCCAGGCAAGAGGTATATTCAGAAAATACCTAAAAAGGTCTTAAGCTGTCACCTTGAGTTGACCTCTAAGCTCAGGATTTTTTCAGCTAATCAGAAGGGATAGCCACAACACAGAACCGTTCTCTAAAGACTGGAGAAAGGGGCTATTTTTCTGAATTACCAAATTTTGTTTATTTAATGTCATGGGATACATAGAAATAGGAAATCATAAATCATGACATTTGGTTTGGCAATAATTTTTGGATATAACAGAAAACCACAGGCAACAAAATAAAAAATAGATAAATTTAATTTCAACAAAATTAAAATTTTCTTCACCAAAAGACACTATCCACAGAGTTAAAAGGCATACCACAGAGTGTAAAACATTTGCAATTGTACATTTAATAGAGTTAATTGTCAGAATATATAATATTTTGCAACAAGAAACACACAAAACATTAAAGTGTGCTTCAATCATCATTTCTTCAATGGCTGTGTACAAAAGGTCAATAAGCATATGAAAAAATACAAAACAAATTTCATCCTTACAAAAGTGGAAATCAAAACCACTATATAATACCACTTCTCACCCATTAGGATGGCTATTATAAAATAAACTAAGACAGAAAATAACAAGTGTTGGCAAAACTGTGGAGAAATTTGAATTTTTTGCACATTGATGGAAATGTAAATGGTGCAGCCACTGTGAAAACATACGGTTATTCTACAGAAAATTAAACATAGAAATAACATGATCTAGCAATTCCACTTCTAGGTGTGTACCTAAAAGAATTGAAGGCAGAGGGTTGAAAAGGTATTTGTACGTCCATAATCATAAGCAGTCTTATCCACAGTATCCAAAAGATAGAAGCAACACAAGTGTCCATGAGAGATGGATAAGCAAAATGAGTTATATACATACAATTTAATATTATTCAGACTTTAAAGGCATGAAATTCTAACACATGCTACAACATCAAATCTGTTAGAGACAGAAAGAAAGTAGTGGTTACCAGGTCTGGAGGGAGGGTATAATGAGAAGGAATTGATTAGTGAGTACAGAGACTCAGTTTTGGATGATAAAAATGTTCTGGAGTTGAATGATGATGATAATTGTACAACATTGTGAATGGATTTAATGCCACTGAACTTTACACTTGCCAAATGTTGAAACAGTAAATTTATGCTATGTATATTTTAGCACACTAAAAAAAGAAAAAAACAGATAAATCATTGTTCTTAAATTTTATATGAGTAAGACAACTGTAAAAATTTCAATGAAGAGTAAAAGAGTGGCATGTACCTGTAATCCCAGCCCCTTGGGAAGCTGAGGCACAAGAACCACTTGAAACTAGACAAAGTTATTCAAGGTATAGTATATGTCAGAATTCATCGTTCAATTCATAGCAAAGAATGAATATCATTCCATTTTATGTATAAACATTTTCTTAAGGCATTCATCTGCCAATAGACACTCAAATTGCTTTCATATTGTGGCTATTGTGAATAATGTTGCCGTGAACATGGGCATACAAATATGTGTTTGAGTCCCTGCTTTCGATACTTTAGCCTATATACCTAGAAGTGAAATTGTTACATCATATAATAATTAGATGTTTACTCTTTAGAAACCACCATGTCAGTTTCACAGTGGTTGCACCAATGTACATTCCTTACAGCAATGCACAAGGCCTCTAATTTATTCACACTCTTGTCCAATACTTGTTATTGTTTGTATTTTTTGATACTAGACATCTTAATGGGTGTAAAGTGATATTTCTTTGTGAATATGATTTGAGTTTCCCTAAGATTAGTGATTATAGGTATACTTAAATGTACTTATCAAGTATTTGTATGCCTTCTTTGGAGAAATGTCTGTTCAAGTACTTTGCACATTTGTAATATCAGGTTGTTTGTTGTTGTTATTGAATTGTAGGTGTTCTCTGAATATTCAGAATATTCATTTCTTATCAGTTATGTGACTTGGAAATATTTTCTCCCATTCTGTTAGTTGTCTTTTTACTTTGTCAATAGTTTCCTTTGATGCACAAAAGGTTTTAATTTGATAAAGTCCAATTTATCTATTTTTATTTTGTTGCGTGTGCTTTTGGTGTCATATCCAAAAAAAAAAATTTAAATTAAATATCGACCGGACGCGGTGGCTCACGCCTGTGTTCCCAGCACTTTGGGAGGCCGAGGTGAGTGGATCACCTGAGGTCAGGAGTTGGAGACCAGCCTGGCCAACGTGGTGAAACCCGTCTCTACTACAAATACAAAACGTTAGCTGGGCATGGTGGTGGGTGCCTGTAATCCCAGCTACTCGAGAGGCTGAGGCAGAAGAATCACTTGAATCTGGGAGGTGGAAGTTGCAGTGAGCCGAGATGGTGACATTGCACTCCAGCTTGGGCAACAAGAATGAAACTCTGTCTCAGGAAAAAATAAATAAATAAATAAATAAATAAATAAATAAATAAATAAATATCATG
>NW_016819611.1:8355-12221 GCF_001698545.2 Rhinopithecus bieti | reverse complement strand
CTCCTCTTTCCTATTATTAACCTACACATTGGCCACATTTGTAACTCTAGTCCCACAAATACCCCTTATCTACAATTCAATCACATATTTCTTGCCTTTATTTTATTAACTATATTGAAATCCATTATTAGCTTTTGTTTCGATTTTGTCGTTAAAGCATAACACACATACATATAAAGGTAGAAAACAGGTATACAGTTTGATATAATAGCACAAAATAAACATTCATATAGATACCATCAAAGACCAAGAGAACGTGTTTCTACAAACCTAAATTCTTATTTTAATACTAATCAATACTAACATTAGTCATATTTTGTTGTTATTATATTAAAAAATACTAGCAACAACCAAAAACAATTTACCTCTCTGTTTCCTTTGTAGACTGTGAACCAATCAACTAAAATAACTTACTGATTAAAATGAATAGCTTTAAGACCCTCACTTCATTGTGCTCACTGATTCAAAGCTGTTGATGTCAAAAAACATTAACCACATAAAAATTACGCAGCCCAGGGCCTAACATCCTACACATACCTTTCATTCACTTTTTCACTTTGAGACACTATGAGGACTTTGTCAAGATGATACACTTGCCACAGTAGGTCTAATAAACTTAGATTTACCTTCGCAACAGTTTTCTCTTTTAGTATTTTGAGGAGTCAGTATTTGGCAGTTCCTTCATGCTGCTAAAAAATAACTATTTCTGCCAACCTAATCATTGTAACCGCTATCTTAACATCTAACGCTATGATTTAATTTTACCAATTTTGAACTTTATAAAATGCTATATAATATGATATCTGCATTTTCCTTAAATCTGGGCATTTTACTCAGTATTGTTTATGAAATTTATTCATGTTGTTTTGCATAGCTTAACTTGACTTATTTTCATTACTTCAGAGTAATGTCGTTTATTTATACCATTATTGGTAGATATTTGGGTTACTTCTATTTTTAGTACGATGTTGCTATGAACATTTCTGTGTGTATGTATGTATTATTTCTGTTGGGTAACTGCCAAGTCATAGAATATGTGTAAATTCAGCTGTAATAAATACTGCCAAGTAATTTTCCAAAGTGATTATAACAAGTTATGCTCTGATCATCAGCTATAAGCATTTCAGAAGTGCTACAGTTTTAACACATAATGTTATGAATCATATTAATAATTGCCAAACATTTCTCTGGTAACTAATGATATTGAGAACACACTTTATATACCGTATTAGTCATTTTCCTGTTCTCTTTTCATTTTTGTACAGAGTTGTTAGTCTTTTTATTGACGCACGAGAGTTGTTAATACTTACAGAATATGTGTACTTCACTGGTCATATATACTCAAAATATTATCTCCAATTGTATATCACAATTTTCCTCTCTAAATGGTTACTTTTGATAAATACAAGTCCTCATTTTAATGCAGCCTAGTATAGTGATATTTTTCTTTATAGCCAGTGATGCTTTGTATTATTTATAAAATCTTTATCTACTTTCAAGATATCAATACATTTTCCTATGCTATCTTTTAAAACCTCATTTTGCATTTTATCTACAATCCACTGAAATAGGAGATATAAATAAAATTATTTTATATTGATAGTCAATTGGCCCAACACTATTTTCAAAAGTATCATAAAGAAGGTGGAGGAAAATGATGGAATAGAAGCCTATACCATTCATCCTCCCTGCTGGAACACTAAATTTTAATAACTATCTGCACACACACAAAAAAAACCCATCACAAGAAACCTAAACCAGGTGGGAAATCATAGTACCGAATTTTAACTTCATATTTTTTTTAAAAAAGGCATTGAGCGGGGCAGAAGAGACAGTCTTGAAATACTGACACCACCCCTGCTTCATCTATGCAACATGGAGAGAGAAACTGTGCACCATGGATTGGGAGAGTGCAGCAACTGGGAGACTTTATATTGAACTCAGTGCTACAATGTCAGAGTGGAGAACAAAGCTGGGTTGAACATAACCCATACCAGTGGTAAGAGCTTAAGTGCCTCAGCAAGTCTTGGTACTGTGGGCTGAAGTACTCCGGGGGTCTTAGATAAACTTGAAAGGCAGTCTAGTGTATACAGTGAAAATATCGTTTAAATATGAAGGAGAAATAAAAACTTTCCCAAACACACAGAAGCTGAGAGATTTCATAAACACCAGAACAGTCCTATAAGAAATGCTAAAGGGAGTACATGAATGAGAAAGAAAAGAACATTAGTGAGCAGTAAGTAATCACCTGAAGGTAAGAAACTCACTGGTAATAGTAAGTACGAAGTAAAAAAAAACCACACAATATATTATAACACTGTAACTGTGGTGTGTAAACTACTCTTATCCTAAGTAGAAAGACTAAAAGATAAACCAGTCAAAATAATAACTACAACCACTTTTCAAGGCATGGACAGTACAATAAGATATAAAAAGAAATCACAAAATGTTAAAACGCAAAAGGATGAAGTTAAGGTGAGTTTTTATTAGTTTTCTTTATGTGTGTATGTTTGTTGCAAATAGTGATAAGTTGCTATCAGGTTAAAATAATGAGTTAAAAGATAGTATTTGCAAGTTTCATGGCAACCTAAAACCAAAAGACATACAACAGATACACATAAAATAAAAAAGCAATAAATTAAACCATATCACCAGAGAAAATCATCTTCACTAAAGGAAGACAAATGAAAGAAAGAAGGAAGAGAAGACCACAGAACAACCAGAAAACAGATAAAAAATGCCAGAAGTAAGTCCTTATTCATCAATAGTAACACTGAATGTAAATTGACTGATCTCTTTAATTAGAAACATAGGCTAAATGGATGAAAAACAAGAGCCATTAATATGTTGCCCACAAGAATTACACTTCACCTATCAAGACTCACATAGACTGAACATAAAAGATAAATGAAGATATTCAATACAAATGGTAACTAAAAATAAGCAGGAGTCGCTATACTTGTATCAGAAAAAAAGTAGGTTTTAAAACAAAAACTCTAAGAGACAAAGAAGGGCACTATATAATTATAAAGGGGTAAGTTAACTAAGAGGATATAATACTTTTAAATATGTATGCACCCAAGATGTAGCACACAGATATATAAAGAAAACATTATTTGAGCTAAAGAGAGAGATAGACCCTAATACAATAATAGCTGGAGGCTTCAACACCCCACTTGCAACACTTAACAGTTCTTCCAGACAGAAAATGAACAACAAAAATCAGACAAACTGCACTATAGACCAAATGGATCTAATGCATATTTAGAAAACATTTCATCCAAGAGCTGCACAATACACATTCTTTCGCTCAGTGCATGGATCATTCTTAAGGATAGATCATAGGTTAGGTCACAAAATATGTCTTAAAATATCCAGAAAGATTGAAATAATATCAACCATCTTCTCTGACCGCAATGGAATAAAACTACAAATTGAGGAGAGAAATTTTGGAAACAATAAAATTCTAAAAATTAAAAAATATGCTCCTGAATGACCAGTGGGTCAATGAAGAAATTTAAATGAAAATTGAAAAAGTCTTGCAACAATTGATAATGGGAACACATTATACAAAATCCTATGGGATGCAGCAAAAGCAGTACTAAGAGGGACGTATACAGCCTTAGAGCTATAAATTAAAAGAGAGAAAAATTTCAAATAAACAATCTAATGATGTATCTTTTAAAAAGAAACTAGAGCAGCAAGAGCATACCAAACTCAAAATTAGTAGAAGAAAAAAAATAAAGATCAGACTATAAATAAATAAAGTTAAAATAAAAAACAGAAAATATTATTTGACAATTTTTTTTCAATTTAAACAACCTTGACAAACCTTTACCCAGATTAACTGAAAAAAAAAAAAAAGA
>NW_016819611.1:4619-8184 GCF_001698545.2 Rhinopithecus bieti | reverse complement strand
ATTTAAACAGCCTTGACAAACCTTTACCCAGATTAACTGAAAAAAAAAAAAAGAGAGCAGATCCAAATAAATATAATGAGAAATGAAAATAAAAACATTACAACTGATGCTGCAAACATTTTAAGGATCCTTAAAATCCAAAATTTGAATGGAATAATGACAAGTAATACTATGAGCAACATATGCCAACAAATTAAAAAACTAGAAGAAATTGACAAATTTCTAGATATACGCAACCTACAAATTTGAACCAAGAAGAAATCCAAAATTTGAATGGAATAATGACAAGTATCAGGACCAAACCCAAAATAAAATATCTCTCAGTAAAGAAAAGCGAGGGACCTGATGACTTCACTGCTGAATTCTACCAAACAATTAAAAAACAATTGACAGCAAATCTACTCAATATTCTGAAAAATAGAGGAGAAGGCAGTACCTATAAACTCATTATACAAGGCCTGTGTTACCCTGCCACAAAAACCAGAAAAGACACATCAAAAAGAAAATAAAGAAAACTACAAATATCTCTAATGAATATTAATGCAAAAGTCCTCAATAAAATACTACCAAACCAAATTCAACAATACATTAGAAAGATCATTCACCATGACAACGTGAGATTTATTTCTGGGATGCAGTGATGTTTCAACATACACAAATCAATCTATGGGACACATCATATCAAAAGAATAAAGTATAGAAGCCATGTGATCATTTCAATTGATGCTAAAAAGCATTTGATATAAATCAACATCTTTTAATGAAAAAAACTCAAAAAAACTGGATAGAAGGAACATGCCTCAACATAATAAAAGCCATATATGACAGACTGACAACTGAATGGTGAAAAGTGATAGCCTTTCCCCTATGATCTGAAACATGACAAAGATGACCACTGTCACCACTGTTACTCAACATAATACAGGAAGTCCTATCTAGAGCAATTAGATAAGATAAGGATACAAAATACATCTAAATTTGTGACGAAGAAATGAAATTATCCTTGTTTGCACATGATATAATCTTATACTTGGAAATACCTAAGGATTCCATAAGAAAAGTATTAGAATTGGTAAACAGATTCAGTAAAATTGCAGGATATGAAATGAACCTACAAAAATCAGCAGCATTTCCATACTCCAACAGTAGACAATGTGAAAAAAATAAAAAAAAGTAATTCCATGTACAAAAGGCACACATAAAATTAAATGCCTAAGAATTAACTTATCCTAAGAAGGTCTCTATAATGAAAACTTATAAAAGAAATTAAAGAAGACACTAAAAAAAGGATGAATATTCTATGTTCATTTATTGGCAGAATCAATATTGTTAAAATATCCATAATATTAAAAGCAATCCACAGATTCAATGCAGTCACTATGAAAATACCAATGACATTTCCCACAGAAATGGAAAAATAATCCTAATATTTATATGGAATCAAAAAAGACCCAGAATATCCAAAGTTATCCTAAGAAAAAGTAAGAAAACTGAAAGAATCATGTTACCCGATTTCAAATTAGACTACAGATCTATCATAATGAAAACAGCATGGCACTGGCATAAAAACAGACACATACACCAATGAAACATAACAGAGAACCCAGAAACAAATCCACATACCTACTTTTTACTCATTTTTCACCAATATGCCACTTATGCTGGAGAAAAGAAAATCTCTTCAATAAATGGTGCTGGGAGAACTGGATATCCACATGCAGAAGAATGAAACAAGACTCCTATTTCTCACCATATAGAAAAAAAATTAAAATGGATTACAGACTTAAATCTGAGACCTCAAAATATGAAACTACTACAAGGAACCTGGTGAAAATCTCCAGGACACATTAGTCTGGGAAGAAATTTCTTCAACAATACCCCACAAGCACAGGCAACCAAAACAAAAATAAGCAAATGGGATACCATCAAGTTAAACAGCTTTTGCACAGTAATGGAAACAATCAAAAAAGTGAAAAGACAACCCACAGAGTGGAAGGAAGTATTTCCATACTATTCATCTTAAAAGGGATTAATAATCAGAAGAAGAAGAAGCTCAAGTAACTCTATAGGAAACAATTCTAATAATCCAATCAAAAGATGGGCAAAATATCCAAATAGACATTTCTGAAAATAAAAACATACAAATGACAAAGAAGAATAGGAAAAGATGCTCATATCATGGAATATCAGGAAAATGCAAATCAAAGCAAAATGAAATATTATCTCATCCCAGTTAAAATGATTTATATCCAAAAAACAGGAAATAACAGATGCTGGTGAGGATGTGGGTCAAAAATAATCCTTGTATACTCTCGGTGGATAGGTAAATTATTATAACAGATTTGAAGTTCCTCAAAAAACTGAAAATTGAGCTACCATATGATCCAGCATACCTACTGCTGGGGTATACCCTAAGGAAAGAAAATCAGTTTATCAAAGAGATATCTGCACCCCTATGTTTGTCACAGCACTGTTTCCAATAGCTAAGATTTGAAAGCAACCTAAGTATCCATCAACAGATGAATGTATAAAAAAATGTGGTATGTATACACAATGGAGTACTAGTCTGTCATATAAAAGATGAGATCCTACCATTTGCAACCACATGGATGGAACAGGAGATCTTATGTTATGTGAAATACATCAGGCACAGAAAGACACATATCACATGTTCTCACTTATTTGTGGGATCTGAAAATCAAAACGATAGAACTCAGGGAGTTAGAGAGTAGAAGGGTGGTTACTGCAGGAGAGGAAGGAAGGGCAGTGAGGAGCTGAGGGGAGGTGGGAATGGTTAATGGGTACCAAACAAAGTATTTAGAAAAAAAAATGAATAAGTCCTACTATTGATAGCTGCACATAATGGTAACTATAGTCATTAATAAGTTAAATGTACATTTTAAAATAACATAAAGAGTATAACTGAATTGTTTGCAACTCAAAAGGTAAATGTTTGTGGGGATGGATACCCCATTGTTCATGATACGCTTATTTCACATTTCAGCCTGTATTAAAATATCTCACATAGTCCATAAACGTGTACATCTATTATATACCCAAAGAATTTTTAAAAAAAATATTTATAACATTAGTGAATTTTGTGTTTAGGCTTGAGTCTTATATGCAAGACATCTTATTATGTATAGGCGAGTATTCCAAAATCTGAAAAATATCTAAAATCCAAAATACTTCTGGTCCCAAGCATTTTGGATAAGGGAGACACAATCTGTATTAGGGCTTAAACCTGAATCTCATTTTGTCTTCTTCTTGTTGTTATTTATTTCTTATTTATGTATTAATTCATTTGTACATTTATCTATTCATTTAGAGTTTCTGTGCATTTCTCATATCTTTCCTTAGAATTCCATTTTATTTTTTTAATTTTATTTATTTATTTATTTATTTTTTATATTTTTATTATACTTTAAGTTCTAGGGTACATGTGCATAACGTGCAGGTTTGTTACATATGTATATTTGTGCCATGTTGGTGTGCTGCACCCATCAACTCGTCAGCACCCATCAATTCATCATTTATATCATGTATAACTCCCCAATGCAATCCC
>NW_016819611.1:0-2797 GCF_001698545.2 Rhinopithecus bieti | reverse complement strand
AGTCCTCAAATAATACCACACATCTACAGCCATCTGATCTTTGACAAACCTGAGAGAAACAAGAAATGGGGAAAGGATTCCCTATTTAATAAATGGTGCTGGGAAAATTGGCTAGCCATAAGTAGAAAGCTGAAACTGGATCCTTTCCTTACTCCTTATACGAAGATTAATTCAAGATGGATTAGAGACTTAAATGTTAGACCTAATACCATAGAATTCCATTTTCATGTATCTTTAGTGTGTTTTAGTGTGTCTGTTTGTGTAGTTTTCTTAATGATTGCTCTAGGTATTACAATATGTATATCTTCACTAGAGAAAGGCATAAATGAAAGAGCAAAGACCACAGAATAACCAGAAAACAAATGATAAAATAGCAGGAGTAAGTCTTTGTTCATCAGTAGTAACATTTAGTATAAATGTAAATATCATAGTTACTGGTGTTGACATTTTACTAGTTGGAGTGAAGCACAGAATCTTTAATCCCTTTATCACTTTATCCTCCCCCATTTATAAGCGATTTAAATATTTTCTCTATGTATGTTTGAAATTGCATCAGATAATGTTATAATGTTTGCTTCAACTGTAAAACATAGTTTAGTAAACACAAGGGAAGAAGGAAATCCTATTGCACTGATCCATATGCTGACTCTTTTGTTGTTTTACTTCATTTCTCACATTCCAAGATTCTTTTATCATTTATTCTGTGTTTCAACAATTCCCTTTATTCTTTTAGAAGTATATGTGCTGGCAAAATCAATAATTCCCTTTATCTATTCTTTTAGAAGTATATCTGCTGGCAAAAAAATTGTCTTAATTATGTTTCATCTGATATTTGTTTTGATTTTTCTCATTATTTGAGGATTCTTTGCTGGATATAAAATTCTTAATCAATAGTTATTTTAGCGCTTGAAAAAATATTATGCCCATTCCTTGTGACTTCCATGGTGTTTGATCAGAAATACACTGTCATGTCAATTGTTTTCCTGCTAGGTAAAGCATCATGTCTCTCTTGCTTCTTTCAAAGCTTTTTTCTTTAGCTTTAGCTTTTACAAGTTTGATTATATGTCTTGGCATGGATCTCTTTGGACATATCCTGTCTGGGATTCAATCAAATTCTTTAATCTGTAGATTTATGTCTTTTGTAAAATTAGAGAAATTTTCAGCCATTATTAAATTGCATACTCTTTCGGCCCTACCCTCTTTCTATTCCCCTTTAGGATATCAATGACACTAATGTTAGTGTAATAAGAATTGTTGATTGAAGCATTTTTATGATGGTTGCTTTAAACTTATCAGGAAACTCTAACATTTCTGTCATCTCAGAATTTGTGTATATTGATTATCTTTTTATATTGAAATTGTGATTTTCTTAGTACTTGGCCTAGTGATTTTTGATTGATGTCTGGCCATTTAAGGTATTATGAGGTTTCATTTTATTTAAACCATCTGTTTTGTTGTCTTCCACTGACACTACTCATGCATAAGAAGTGGGTATTACCTTGCTGCCAGATGGGGATGAAATTCCAGATTTTCTTCTCAGCTTTCCTTAACACAAATGGGTAAAGGACGCATTATTATTGCTAGATAATAGCGACAATATTACCTAGCAATATTGGGAGGAGAGTTTTAGCTCCCCCTAGGCCTCCACTGAAAATACCACAACTGGAAAGAGGAGGGATACCACATATTGGCTTACAATGTGGCCTCCACTGATATAAAGGGTGATTGTGTGGGCTTTTATTTCTGCTAGGAGGGGCTAAAGTTATAGCATCTCTCTTTGACTTCTCTAACACAACCCCAGCAGGGAAAAATAAAGGAAATGAATAACTAATTATATTCTTTTGGGAATAAAATTCTAAGCTTTCCACTTGACCTTTGTTGGCTGGTTGGGACTGGAGCCACTGTTATTCCCACGGTGTTTTTATGGAGTAGGGTGGTTGTGTCTAAAACTTCTGTTTTCCTCGGCTGCTCATTTTCTCATCCCTTGGAGAGAACACACTTTCCTTGGGGCTCCTCTTTTTGTGTGTAACTGTTGGCATGTTCAAGTTGCCATCATCTCTAGAACCCAGTCTAGGATCTATCATGCAACAACAAAAAAACAAGACAAACAAATGGAAAAACCTAAAACTTACTGCTGTACCAATTCTTCAGGTACCAAGGTCTCTAGCCAGTCCCCTTCTGGGGACTGATATATGATATCAGAAACATCATATATTTGTTTTAACTGTAATGTTTGTGATTTTAAGTGTAGTTAGCAGGAATGATAGAGAGAATTGTGTCTACTCCATCTCATTATGGAACAGGAAGTGACTATAACCATATTGACTGTTGTAAGTATTGAATGAATGTGCATAAAACACTGAGAACAATAATGACACACAGTAAAGTGTTCAATTAAAATTCAGTATTACATATTATAAAGACTGACAACCTGTAAAGTTTTCTTTTATGTTTAGAAAAGTTATCTATCAAATAATAAATATCAATGGACACAGACTTTTATATTGTGAATAGATATAAAATCAGAGAATGCATGTTTGCAAGGCCTTCAAAGAGCTTTTGATCTTCTTGAAGAGAGAAGATATGATATTATAAGACAATTAATGGGTGAATATAATCAAGCCACTAAAATATGCAGTACAAAAGGTTAGTCTTGCTGTGGTTTGAACCCATGTTGATAAGGAGTTTGGCTATTGAACAGCTCCTGCTAATGCCGTTAATCTATCCCATCCAAATCTATAATTTTTATTAGGGAATTGTATTTGTTACAGTTCTTGATATCAAAACATTTTTCAAC
>NW_016819610.1:0-1134 GCF_001698545.2 Rhinopithecus bieti | reverse complement strand
ATCATGTCATCTGCAAACAGGGACAATTTGACTTCCTCTGTTCCTATTTGAATACCCTTTGTTTCTTTCACTTGCCTTATTGCCCTGGCCAGAATGTCCGATACTATGTTGAATAGGAGTGGTGGGAGACGCATCCTTGTCTTGTGCCAGTTTTCAAAGGGAATGCTTCCAGTTTTTGCCCTTTCAGTATGATGCTGGCTGTGGGTTTTTCATAAATAGCTCTTATTATTTTGAGATATGTTCCATCAATACCTAGTTTATTGGGAGTTTTTAGCATGAAATGCTGTTGGATTTTGTTGAAGGCCTTTTCTGCATCTATTGAGATAATCATGTGGTTTTTGTCTTTGGTTCTGTTTATGTAATGGATTACATATTGATTTGTGTATGTTGAACCAGCCTTGCATCACAGAGATGAAGCTGACTTGATTGTGGTGGATAAGCTTTTTGATGTGCTGCTGGAATTGGTTTGCTAGTATTTTACTGAGGATTTTTGCATCAATGTTCATCAGAGATATTGGCCTGAAATTTTCTTTTTTTGTTGTTGTGTCTCTGCCAGGTTTTGGTACATGGATGATGCTAATAAAATGAGTTAGGGAGGAGTCCCTCTTTTTCTGTTGTTTGGAATGGTTTCAGAAGGAATGGTACCAGCTCCTCTTTGTACCTCTGGTAGAATTCGGCTGTGAATCTGTCTGGTCCTGGACTTTTTTTCTTGGTAGGCTATTAGTTACTGCCTCAGTTTCAGAACTTGTTATTGGTTTATTCAGGGATTTGACGTCTTCCTGGTTAAGACTTGGGAGGTTGTATGTGTCCAATAATTTATCCATTTCTTCTAGATTTTCTAGTTTATTTGCATAGTGATATTTGTAGTATTCTCTGATGGTAGTTTGTATTTCTGTGGGATCAGTGGTGATATCCCCTTTATCATTTTTTATTGCATCTGTTTGATTCTTCTCTCTTTTCTTCTTTATTAGTCTGGCTAGCGTTCTAACTATTTTGTTGATCTTTTCAAAAAACCAGCTTCTGGATTCATTGATTTTTTTGAAGGGTTTTTTTATGTCTCTTTCTCCTTCAGTTGTGCTCTGATCTTAGTTATTTCTTCTGCTAGCTTTTGAATGTGTTTACTCTTGCTTCTCT
>NW_016819609.1:0-2556 GCF_001698545.2 Rhinopithecus bieti | reverse complement strand
AAGAAGAAACAGAAAAAATTTTTTTTTGTAGAGACAGGATTTTTCTAGTTGGTATGTTGCCCAGGCTAGTCTTAAACTCCTGGCCTCAAGTGATCCTCCCACCTCAGGCTTGATAGCCGTTATACCTTAAACGTACCTAGCCAGGATTCAGGCACGGTGGCTAAAGCCTGCAATCCCAGCACTTTGGGAAGCTGAGGCAGGCGGATCACTTGAGGCCAGGAGATCGAGACCAGCCTGGCCAAAATGACGAAACCCCATCTCTACTGAAAATACAAAAATTAGCTGGGTGTGATGGTGCACACCTGTAATCCCAGAGACTAGGGAGACTGAGGCACTAGAATTGCTTAACCTTGGGAGGCGGAGGTTGCAACGAGCCAAAACTGCACCACTGCACTCAAGTCTGGGCAACAGAGTGAGACTCCGCCTCAACAAAACACACAAACAAACAAACAAAAACCTAACCACGGCTCTGTAAACCATGGCATATAGTATCTATATGGGAGACATATGGATCCCTCCACCTGTTTTCATAGAGCCTATAAGCTGCACAAAAATGTTTAATAGTTTTAATATTTTTAAATAGTTGAAAAAAATCAGGCTGGGCATGGTGGCTCATGCCTATAATCCCAGCACTTTGAGAGGCCGAGGTGGGTGGATCACTTGGGGTCAGGAATTCGAGACCAGCCTGGCCAACATGGCAAAACCCCATCCCTACTGAAACTACACAAATTAGCCAGGCGTGGTGGCAAACACCTGTAATCCCAGCTACTCGGGAGGCTCAGGCAGGAGAATCACTTGAACCCGGGAGGCAGAGGTTGCAGTGAGCCAAAGTTGCGCCATTTCACTAAAGCCTGGGCAACACAGTGAGACTCTGTCTCAAAAAAAAAAAAAAAAAAAAAATCAGAAGGATACTATTTCATGACATATGAAAATGATATGCAGTTCAAATGTCAGCATCCATAAGTAGAGTTTTACTAAAGGAATACCATGCCTGTTTGCTTAATATGGTCTATGGCCACTTCTGCACTCCACGGGCAGAGGTGAATATTTGCAGGAGAGACGGTATGGTCCCCAATGTAAAAAATATCTACTGTCTTGTTCTTTATGGAAAAGTAACTAATGATAATATTACAAATACCTACAGGGTGCAGCTGTGTGTCCGGCGCTGTTTTACGTGCTTTCTATGTATGGCTCGTTAATGCCTCAGCACCTCTGGGGCAGGGGTGCTCCTGTTCATTATGATCCTCACATTCGAGACAAGAACAGGAGGCAGAGAGAGAGTAGGTTCCTTGCACACGGATTCGTAAGTGGTCAGAAGCAGGATTTGAGCCTAGGCAGTTCCCGATACAGAGTCTATTTTATTTTATTTTATTTATTTTTTTGAGACGGAGTCTCGCTCTGTCGCCTAGGCTGGAGTGGAGTGGCATGATCTCGGCTCACTGCAACCACCATCTCCAAGGCTCAAGCGATCCTCCTGCCTCAGCCTCCTCAGTGGCTGGGATTATAGGCACCCGTCACTATGCCCAGCTAATTTTTGTATCTTTTAGTAGGGAGGGCTGGTTGGCCTCCAGTTGGCCAGGCTGGTCTCGAACTCCTGACCTCAAGTGATCCACCCACCTCAGCCCCCCAAAGTGCTGAAATTACAGGCACGAGCCACTGCACCTAGCCCAGAGTCTGATTTTAATTAAAAAAAAAAGAAAACACTATACCACAAAGTTAAAGGAATTAAGTTGGAAAGCAAATGTTTTGTTTGTTTTGTTTGGTTGTTCCTGATGGCGGCTGCTTTGTGTCTTTTGAACACTAAATAGCAATTTTTTCCCCGTAAAATGTTCTCCTCTTGTGTTTTGTGGATGGTGGCTGTGGGGGTGCCCCAGGATTACTGGTAACTTCAAAATATGGTTCAGTTGCCTACTGGGTACCCTAATAGCACATGGGGAAGTGTCAATGTCATCATCATCATCACCATCATTCTACAGAGGAAACTGAGGCCCGAGAGGGTGAGCTTCCTGCCCAAGGTCAAGTGAAGGTCATCCTTATTGAAGACTTTTCCCATTATATCAGCCAATAGTAGGCAAATGGAGACAGGATTGGAGGAGGAGGAGAAGGAGGAGATGGGGGTGGAAGGAGAGGAGGAGAAGGAGGAGATGGGGGTGGAAGGAGAGGAGGAAAAGGAGGAGAGAAAGAGGAAGAAAGGGACTAGAAGGAGAGGGAGGAGGAGAGGGAAGAGGGGAGGGAGGAGGGTAGAGGAGAAGAGGGGAGAAGGGAAGAAGTGGGAGGGAAGATGACAGGGAGAAGAAAGGAAGAAGAAGGTGGAGCTGGAGACAGGAAGAGGAGGAGGAGGGGGAAGGAGGAAAAGGAAGGGGTATAGGAGGAGGAGGAGGGTATGTGGGCAGAAGGTGGGGGGATGCAGGAAGAGGGAGGGTGAGGGAAGGGGTGTAGGAGGAGGGGGCAGGAGGAGGGTGCCGGGGCAGGGGGAGTGGGGAGGAATGTTTGTAAGATTCTACACCAGGAATGGAATCCAGGGTGATGAAGGCAGGACAATGAGATCTTTCATGT
>NW_016819608.1:0-391 GCF_001698545.2 Rhinopithecus bieti | reverse complement strand
CACCACTGCTGCTAATCCCACCACCACTGCCACCACTGCTGCTAATCCCACCACCACGGCCACCACTGCTGCTAATCCCACCACCACTGCCACCACTGCTGCTAATCCCACCACCACCACTGCCACCACTGCTGCTAATCCCACCACCACCACTGCCACCACTGCTGCTCCCACAACTGCCACCACTGCTGCTAATCCCGCCACCACCACTACCACCACTGCTGCTAATCCTGCCACCACCACTGCCACCACTGCTGCTAATCCCACTACCACCACTGCTGCTAATCCCACCACCACGGCCACCACTGCTGCTAATCCCACCACCACCGCCACCACTGCTGCTAATCCCACCACCACTGCCACCACTGCTGCTAATCCCACCACCACCACG
>NW_016819607.1:0-1345 GCF_001698545.2 Rhinopithecus bieti | reverse complement strand
GCTATTTCTATATCCCTAAACTTTTTTCTTTAGTGCCATTTTCAATTCACATAAAAAAATGAATCAAGTGAATAGCAAGTTAGTTTGTGTGTGGGGGGTGGGGGAATGACAAACATAACATACCTAACACACAGCCTCAAAATAAGGTGGTATGTGTGTGCATTACATTAGTAGTGGCTTATATTCCAGAGAACTATGTAGGATTTCTCAGCTTAAAGTGGTCAGCCTATTACCTGGGTTTATGATTTTCTTGGGCACTTGCTTTTGTTAAAGTAACATCTTCTGAACCCCTAAAAAGGCCAAGTGGCAAATCCAGCCTTATTGCCCTCCAAATGAAGATCCAGAGATGATTCATTTAGTCTGGATGCTAATCAACAAAGTCTAAGAGAGTCTAGGCCTTAAAGTAGAAGAGACTGACTATACATTTCACGAAGCTAGATATTGTGCCTGACTGGTTTATTGTGATTTCCCCAATCTGTACCTAGAACATAATAGGTGTTTAGTAGATTTTTATAGAATTTATTAACTTATTTATGATGAGACATTCCTGTTCAAAACAGTTTTCAAAAACATGATCATGTGCTACTAAAACAGACAAGATGGGGGTGATCATTACCGGTAATTCACAAACTTCACCAGGGCTCTGAAGGTCTGGAATCACTTCCACAGAGGACTTCATATTTTGGAGAAATGGACAACTATGTGTAAAAGTTAAAAGTTATAAAAATAGTTGTATGCATTTAAGTATTTGCATTAGGTTTTTTTGTTGTTTTGTTTTGTCAGAGACAGGGTCTCACTATGTTGCCCAGGCTGTTCTGGTTTCCAACTTCTGGCCTTGAGCAATCCTCCTCCTTAGGCATCCCAAAGTGCTGGGATTACAGGTGTGAGCCACCACGTCTGGCCTTGTATTAGGTTTTTAAAAACACTATTAGAGTTTTAGTGACAAGAATTAAGTATAAAACTATTTCCAGTGATTCTCTCTGTCAGTGTTATCAGGTAAGGCATTTAGGTTGTGGCATTCTGCAAGAGAAACATAAATGGTTTATAAAGTAATGGTAAAGATATCAAGGGAATTTGATGGAATGAGTGCATATTTAACACTCTTCCATGCAACCAAAAAAATGAACTTAAAGAATCAAAATAGAAAAAAAAAACAACTATGAATTCTGGAACAAAAAAACCACATTAGTGGAAAAACTGGTGAAATCCAAATAAAATCTGGATTTTAGTAAATAGTAATGTACAGTATATGAATGGTACATTGATGATTTTGACAAATATATCATGCTAGTGTAAGATGTTAGCATTAGGGTAAATTGGGTATGGCAATATATAGGAACTCTTT
>NW_016819606.1:0-399 GCF_001698545.2 Rhinopithecus bieti | reverse complement strand
TGGAACTGGATCTGGAGTTCCAGTTCTGGAACTGGACAGACTGGAGTTCCAATCCTGTAACCAGGACAGGAGTTCCAATTCTGGAACAGGAACAGGAACTGGAGTTCCAATTCTGGAACTGGAACAGGAATTGGAGTTCCAATTCTGGAACAGGAACAGGAACTGGAGTTCCAATGCTGGAACTGGAACAGGAACTGGAGTTCCAATTCTGGAACTGAAATAGACTGGAGTTAGAATTCTGGAATAGGAACTGGAGTTCCAATTCTGGTATTGGAACATGAACTGGAGTTCCAAATCTGGAACTGGAATAGGAACTGGAGTTCCAATGCTGGAACTGGAACAGGAACTAGAGTTCCAATTCTGGAACTGGAACTGAAACTAGAGTTCCAATTCTGGAAA
>NW_016819605.1:0-399 GCF_001698545.2 Rhinopithecus bieti | reverse complement strand
CAGTTTCACAGAAAGATTCTTTTGGTTTTTGTCTGAGGATATTTCCTTTGTCACAATAGACTTCAGTGCGCTCCCAAATATCCTATTGCAGATTCCAAGAAAACAGTGTTATCAAACTGCTCAATGAAAATAACAGTGTAACTCTGTGAGGTGAATTCACACATTACAAAGCACTTTCTCAGAAATCTTCTTTCTCTTTTCTGTCTGAGGATATTTCCTTTTTCACTATAGGCCTCAAACCGGTCACAAATATCTCTTTGCAGATTCCACGAAAACAATGTTAGCAAACTTCTCCACGACAAGGTAGGTGTTACTCTGGGAGATGAATATATATATCACAAAGAAGCTTCTCACAAAGCTGATTTATACTGTTTATCTGAGGATATTTTCTCTGTCACC
>NW_016819604.1:0-396 GCF_001698545.2 Rhinopithecus bieti | reverse complement strand
AGTGTATTTCTGTGAGATGATTTCATACATCTCAAAGAACTTTCTCGGAATCTTTCTTTCTAGTTTTTATTTGAGAATGTTTCCTTTGTCACCAAAGGCTTCAATGCCATTAAAAATATCCCTCCTCAGGTTCCCGAAAACAGTGTTATCAAACTGCTCCAAGAAAGAATTGTGTAACTCTGTGAGATGAATTAACATGTCAAAAGCAGTTTCTCAGAAAGCTTCTTTCCACTTTTCTATGAGGATATTTCCAATGTCACCATAAGCTTCAATTCGCTCTGAAATATCAAAATGGAGATTCAGAGAAATCAGTGTTAGGAAACTGCTCAATGAAAAGTGAATTTACACATCACAAAGCAGTTTTCAGAGAGCTTCATTCTAGTTTTATCTGAGGAT
>NW_016819603.1:0-1345 GCF_001698545.2 Rhinopithecus bieti | reverse complement strand
AATAAATGTCTTAAAACGACTTTCAAATTAATAGCTTTACAAAGTATAACAGCTCGATGACAACTAACCACTCAGGTATCTTTTGGAAATGTAAATTTAGGTTTGCTTGACTAACAACTGTTTAGGGTAAAGAAACAGTTAACTGAAGGATTCATAGACTAAAAGAAAAAGAACTATATAGTGTTCACAAAAATTAGGATCTCAGATCAAACACTTGAAAGTCTTGAGCTCAAAGAAACAATATAAAGTATCTCTGTCCAGCATAAAATTGCTTTTCTGTCATGTGGGGCGAAAACAAAAAACCAAAACCCACTAAACAATTTCCCTGCTACACTAACTAGTCAAGCAAATCAGACTGGCAAACAAAAGACAGACTTGTTACCGAAAATTCAATGCCACTTAGAAATTTTGTTTTTCTTATACAATTCGGCCATCCTTAGCTAAAAATGTAAACATTGAAAATTTAACCCTAAACTCATGTGAAACTGAGTCAAAGGTTGGGGGAGGGTAAAATAGTTTTTTCTTTTTTTTAAGCTGCTACAGAAACTGTTTTACCCCCAAATTTTGTGTGTGTATGTATACATGCTTATGTGTTTTATGCATATGCATATATATATTATGTTGTATGTTATGTCTACATAGTAAAATCTGATGTACTTGGCCAGAAATCCCTTAAGGAATTCTATTCAGATTGGCTTAAATAAATGAGCGCTTACATGAAGTACATAGTAATTAAGTCAAATGTCTTTTAGTTCACGTGACTTAAAAAAAACTTTGATAAATAAGTTTTAAAACTTAATTAAAAATGTATTCAAAATTATCAGCATACATTTTTGCCTGAGTTTACTGGTCAGACAGGATTATATTTGTCTCTGCTAGATGTTTTAAGGCCATAAAACTACAAACCCAACCTAAAACAGAATAATCTTTGTTGGTGTAATTCTTTGGTAAGACTAACGCAACACTATTCAGTTTAATAAAAACAGCTGTGTGTTCTGAGTTATTGGCAAAATACCAATACATTTAAGTTTCTTACTTAGGTGAATGCCTGATATTCAGTCTAAATAAATGGTTAAAAGAAAAATAACTTGAAATGATGACTAGTTTTACTCACTATCTCAACTTTCATAAGTAATCTAGGTATAACTGCTAAAGATAAACCAGGTAAATGTAGACAGGATAAATGTTTACCCATGAACTTTTCAGGCAATCTAAATTCCCAATGTTATGTTAAATTAAGTAACAGATATTCATTAAATGTCTGGGTCTTTCCAAGTAAGATTTTTAAAAAACATTAAAACATAAATTGCTGAACATAATTGTAAATTTGCTCTTAGCTTCTTAA
>NW_016819602.1:0-400 GCF_001698545.2 Rhinopithecus bieti | reverse complement strand
TTTTCTGAGAAACCACTTTGTGACGTGTTAATTCTTCTCAGAGAGTTACATGACCCTTTCCATGGATCAGTTTGTTAACACTGTTTTTGGACAATCTGAGAGGGGATACTTTTGATCGCATTGAAACCTATAGTGACTAAAGCAATATTCTCAGATAAAAACTAGAAAGAATATTTCTGAGACAGTTCTTTGTGATGTGTGAAATTAACTCACAGAGATAAACCTTTCGTTTTATGGGGCAGTTTGCTAACAGAGTTTTCATGGAATCTGCAAAGTGATATTTCGGAGCGCTTTGAGGCCTATTGTGAAAAAGGAAATATTCTCGTATAAAAACTATAAAGACACTCTCTGAGAATCTGCTTTGTGATGTGTGAATTGAACTCACAGAGTTGCACCGTTA
>NW_016819601.1:0-389 GCF_001698545.2 Rhinopithecus bieti | reverse complement strand
ATACATAACATAACATAACATAACATAACATAACATACATAACATAACATACATAACATACATAACATAACATACATAACATAACATAACATACATAACATACATAACATAACATAACATACCTAACATAACATAACATACATAGCATACATAACATAACATAACATAACATAACATAACATACATAACATACATAACATACATAACATAACATAACATACATAACATACATAACATAACATACATAACATAACATAACATAACATACATAACATAACATACATAACATAACATACATAACATACATAACATAACATACATAACATACATAACATACCATAACATAACATACATAACATAACATAACATAACATACATAACATCATAAC
>NW_016819600.1:0-400 GCF_001698545.2 Rhinopithecus bieti | reverse complement strand
GTTTCGCTATCGTCATCAGGCTGCAGTGCAATGGCATGATCATGGCTCATTCTCACCTCCTGGGTTCAACCAATTCTCCTGCCTCAATCTCCCAAGTAGCTGGTATTACAGGCAACTGTCACCATACCCAGAAATATTATTTATACATTTATTTATTGTAGTTTTAGTATAGACAAGGTTACACCATGTTGGCCAGCCTGGTCCTGAACTCCTGACCTAGGCTGATTTCCCAACGTGGCCTCCCAAAGTGCTGGGATTGCAGGTTTGAATCACCCTTCACGGCTTCTGCAAAATTATTAAAAGTGGGTTTTAATTCATTCTTTATAACTCTCAAGGATAGTCTGCGTTGACAATTTAGCTTCCACAAGGTGCAAAGATATTTGGGTATTTCAACCACAGA
>NW_016819599.1:0-396 GCF_001698545.2 Rhinopithecus bieti | reverse complement strand
AATTAGTTTTAGTCTTTCCTGTGTATAAAAATAAATATGCTCATCGTAGAAAATACTAAAATGCACAATTTTTTTAAAGTCCTCCAAAATTCTGCAACTCAGAAAACTTCTACATTTTAGTATTCTCATTTTTTTTTAATTTTTTTACAGGCTTCCTTTCACCAGCTTCCTTTCACTGTGTGTGTGTGTGAGTGTGTGTATGTGTGTGTGATCATAATTGGATTCTAAATGGGTTATTTCATTTGAAAAATATCATATTATTTTTCTTTTGTCATTAGAAAATAATTTAATAATAGTTGTTAATGCTTGCATATTTCATCAGGTAGCCATCCCTGCTTTATTTGTTTATAATCTCTCCTGGGAAAAGTGTTGCAATGCAAATATCTATTTAAATTG
>NW_016819598.1:0-2559 GCF_001698545.2 Rhinopithecus bieti | reverse complement strand
AAGACAAGAAGCCTGTTCTTTTTCTGGAAGATCACACCAACTCCTGTTTAGCCTCCAGGCATCGTTGCCAGGGAGCTAAGCAACTGAGCGGGAATTGTGGTCAGGGACACAGTACAAATACTCCAGCCCATTTTTCTGACAACCAGACCGATATCCCTTAGGTTACCGAAAGTTCCAGGTTCCTCACTACAGAGAGTAGCTGTCCAAAATTCAAAACAAAACCAAACCAAACCAGGAATTATCCACCCAGGGACCCAGTTACTGGGTGTGGAAAGTGTGTGTGGGGAGGGGTGGGAGGTGGTTCTCCCTTGCTGCAGTTGGCTTCTGCCTTGCTGTTTTAAGGAAACTTCTCCTTCAGCAAAAGGAGATTTGGGGATTCATTGATTACACAGACTGGTATCTGACCCATTGAATTTTAGAAAAACTTCTGATTTAAAGTTTCAGAAATTGCACAGAAAAATCCAGATTTCTGGCTTCTCTGGAAATGATAGATTTGCAGTTCAGGGCTCCCATATCCTCATGGCAGTCAGAGGCTGCCCCCTTGGGCACAGTCCCAAGAGGTGAACATGACTTGCATACCCCAGCTGCTTGGGATTATTGAGGATGAAAGTAGCGAGAGGGGGAGAAATATTGGGGAGTGAATTTTAAGCCAAGGCTTAACATTAGAAGTGGGGTGGGCACAGCCCAGCAGTAGTAGGTGGAGCAGAAGGGCTCCTGGTCGGGGTGAGGATTCCTCCTGAGAACCATAGTGTCCAAGCTAGAGGGAAACATGGCGTCCACTAGTTCTCAACAAGTGGAACAGGTCACTTCCCATCATGCCGTCCAGGAGCAAGAGAGACTCTTAGGGGGTTGTGCCCTCTCCCCACCCTCAATGCACAGAGTCTGTGTACAATTTACATCCAGATCATTTGTTAAAACCTGAATTCTGGCCCTGCGCGGTGGTTCATGCCTGTGATGCCAGCACTCTGGGAGGCCGAGGTGGGCGGATCACCTGAGGTCGGGAGTTTGAGGCCAGCCAGATTAACAGAAAAACTCTGTCTCTGCTAAAAATTAGCTGGGCATGGTGGCGCATGCCTGTAATCCCAGCTACTCGGGAGGCTGAGGCAGGAGAATCGCTTGAACCTGGGAGGCAAAGGTTGCAGTAAGCCAAGATGGCGCTGTTGCACTCCAGCCTGGGCAACAAGAGCAAAACTCCGTCTCAAAAAATAAAAAATAAAAATAAGTAACTGGGTGTGGTGGCATGCACCTGTAATCCTAGCTACTTGGGAGGCTGAGGTGGGAGAATCGCTTGAAGCCGGGAGGTGGAGGTTGCAGTGAGCCGACACTGTGCCACTGCACTCCAGCTTGGGTGGCAGAGGGAGACTCCGTCTCAAAAAAAAAAACCAACTTCAATTATGGGGCCAACTCCAGATGTACTCAGTCAGATTCACTGGGACCCAGGAATCTGCATTTTGGCAGATTGCCCCCATCATTCCCAAGCAGGGTATTTGAAAAACCACTGCCTTAGGGGTTGAAGAAAAGTCTCTGCTGAGGGTGTGTTATTTGAAAAAACCCCTAGTGTGAGTCTCATGCAACCCACCAGGGAGGGGAGCAAGCTCCCCAGAAGAATCACTGGTTAAACATTTTCAGTTTATAGCAAAGGAAAATTAGGTCCGAAGGATAGAAATAGGAATTGCATTCATTCATTCATTCATTCGTTCATTCAGAGACGGAGTCTCGCTCTGTCACCCAGGCTGGAGTGCAGTGGTACAGTCTCCGCTCTCTGCGGCCTCCACCTCCCGAGTTCGAGTGATTCTCCTGCCTCAGCCTCCCGAGTAGCTGGGACTACAGGTATGCATCACCACTCCCAGGTATGCATCACCACTCCCAGCTAATTTTTGCATTTTTAGTAGAGACGGGGTTTCGCCATGTTGGCCAGGCTGGTCTCGAACTCCTGATCTCAAGTGATCTGCTCACCTCAGCCTCCCAAAGTGTTGGGATTACAGGCGTCAGCCACTGCGCCCGGCCAGAATAGCATTTATTGAGTACTAACTGTATAGCAGACATTGTAATAAGCAAGAGCTTTAATGTTGCCTAATTTAGGACCAGGTGCAATTGCTCATGCCTGTAATCCCAGCACTTTGGGAGGCTGAGGCATGAGGATCAGTTGAGCCCAGGAGTTCAAGACCAGCCTTGGCAACACAGTAAGACTCCCTCTCTACAAATAATTTAAAAGTTAGCTGGGTGTGGTGGCATGCACCTTTGGTCCCAGCTACTCAGGAGGCTCAGGTGGGAGGATCACTTGAGCCCAGGAGTTTGAGGCTGCAGTAAGCTGTGATTGTGCCACTGTATTCCAGCCTGGGAGACAGAGCTAGATAGAACCTGTCTCCAAAAGAAAAACAGAAAAAAAAAAAAAAAAAAACTACAAAAATTGGCTGGGGGTGGTGGCACACACCTGTAGTCCTAACTACTCAGGATGCTGAGACAGAAGAATTGCTTGAACCTGGGAGGCGGAGGTTGCAGTGCGCCAAGATCATGCCACTGCACTTCAGCCTGGGCGACAGAGCAAGACTCCGTCTC
>NW_016819597.1:0-2555 GCF_001698545.2 Rhinopithecus bieti | reverse complement strand
AAAATGCAAGCCAAGCCAGGAAAAGAGTATATAATGGCATTGCTTTTCTTATTTCTCCATGCAGGATTTACAATCACATATTTATGCAAACTTCTTAGGTTTTTTTTTTTTCCTTAAAATTGGAATGGGCATACAGAATATGGAAAATAGTTATTCAGGAGTTAGTGAGTTATTTGCTCCTGTCAGATAAGCTATACTGTTACCCTATGGCCAAAGTTTCCCCCACATCTTCCAACTTTACCATTTCCATCTAGAAGGAGTGTTGAATTAGCGAAGCAGTTCTTACAGATTTTTAATTCTGTCAAGCCTGATGCTGTGCATCCAGGATTCAGCAAAATATTCTCTCTGGTATCAAACAGGTAAACAAAATCAAAAGCAATACTGTATGACTTGACTTGATTTTATTTATCCTTGACCTGAAAGACACAACTAGTCTGGTAACTGTGTGAAACAAGCCATACCTGGTGTGTTCATCATTTGAAGCCCAAAATCAGTGCTAAAGAAATCAGCAATATTTTTAAAAATTGTACCAGTTCATTCATGACACTTTGAGATTCAACTCTGAGATGACAATGTCTGAAGTGACAGTTTTACATCAGAGAAAGATTAAAACCAAAAGTAGGTGAACATTTATTATTTTTAAGTTAGGTAAATTTTCCAATGTGTTTAAGACTTGGCCTCTATCATGAATTTTCCAAAAGCAAAAGAGAAAATATTACAAAAAAAAAAGAAAATAAAGCTAGCCTTCATAAAGTAGAGCATGGACTTTTCAAACAGCAATTCTCTCACTTCCCTATGAACATCAATGGCATTGCAAACCAGACATATAACAAAAAAGAGAAATACAGTATACCCTGAAAGTAGAAAACAAGGTCAGAGGTGAAGCTTTAGCTAAAAGACTTTCTTTAGGTGACAGAGGCGGCAAATCAAGCTTATGCTTTCTGTCTGTTCAAATCCCCATTAAAAAGCCTAATACCTCAGCTTTCTATTTTCAATTTTTCTTCCATGGTGTGCTATGTTAACACTTTCCTGAATTGTTATTTGCAAACAAATTATGCATAAACCAGCATTGCAAAAGCCTATTAATGAAGAAAAGGGAGGCAAGAAGGAGGAAGAGAGTGCAAAACACAAAAGAGAGAGGGGAAGAAGAGAGGAAGGGGGAAAGTGAAGAAAAGGAAGCAAGGGGGATAGAGAGGGCGAGAGATAGAGACAAGAGACAGAGACAGAGGAGGAAGACAAGGAAAAGAACAGAAAGAGAGGGAAGAAAATTGGAGGGAGGAAGAAGCATGTTTTATGCCAATCCAGAAAATTGTTTTCAGTAAGCAAGCCTCACTATTAATGGGGAAATCTGGAAAGTTTCACTACGTAAGACCACTCTAAATAATTGTATTGAATGAGACCAAATTTTTATCTTTTAACCTTTCATCTACTGTATGATTTACAAGTTTATCATTCTTTTGTCCTTTTCATTAGATAATCCTTATAAAAGTGTATCTACCTCATTTTTTATTTTGTCTAGTTATCCTTCTGAAGTGTTTGATTCCTGGTGATTTATTTTTACTTCCCATAGTATACAGGGATTTTTTTTTTCTTCTTTGCCTTAGTCTTTTCTCTTCCTAAGTTAAAACATCATCTCTTATAGGGATACATATAGTAATACTATTGTTGTAAGTCTGGTCTTTAAAAAATAGAGCAAAAGCAAAGCAGAATCATTAGAATAATAATCTATTTCATTGCCCTGAATTGACCTTATTCAAAGCCCACCTTTAAAGGTAGATTGTTACTTCACAGAAATAAATGTACTTGTTTATAATCAATAATTTTAAAACACAATTACTCAAGAATAACACAGAGAGAAGATAAAGCTTTTGACTCTGAACTGGTAGTCTATTAAATCATAAATTATATCAACCATTTGTGATATTATTATTCACCTCGGAAACTGTGTCTGATTATCATTTATTTTATTATATCCTAAAATTTCCTTAGTCAATAACAAAAGTGTCTATTGTGTAGTAGAAATCTTTGTAGGGAGCATTTTCTATGTGGGTGTATCTAAGTAATAGGGATTATGAAAAATCCCTTAAACTCATTGTAGGGGGAGGGGAGTAAATGATTCTATTTGTAAAGAAGAGGGGCACAGAACACTGTACAACAATTCTCCCTGAAACATCTGAAAATTGATCTCAGTCTGAGCTGAAGTCCTTACCAGCTTCACCCCAACAAAGTGCCCAAATGACTTTTTAAAAGGGTATATCTCAAAGCGGGGGAGAATGAGAGAAAGGGCAGGTTTGAAACTTACAGTGTTCCTATAATCAATACCCTGCTCCTGAACAAAGTGTAAAGAGGCGCACAAATGTACTAAACCGCATCTCAAAACTGACATTGTAATTGCTGGCACTGCCCAGCCTACCCTGGCCTCAGCATTGCCAGGTTTTAAATTTATTTCAAACTGTTCTTCCCAAGTCTGCCTAATTTTTTTTTCTTTTTCTTTTTTTTTTTTTGTCCAAATAGCAGCAACTCGCAGTTACTGAACAAAGCTTTAGGATTTTTTT
>NW_016819596.1:0-629 GCF_001698545.2 Rhinopithecus bieti | reverse complement strand
ATTTGGGAGCCCAGAGAGGCCTATAGTAAAACACAGAATATCCCATGATAGAAACTAGAAGGAAGCTATTTGTGAAAACGCTTGGGGATGTGTGAATTCATCTCACAGAGTTAAAACTTTCTTTTGATTTAGCGGGTGGAAAACACTGTTTTTGTAGAATCTGCAAAGTGACATTTTGGTGTCCATTGAGGCCGCCTATAGTGGAAATCCAAATATCCTGCAATAAAAACTAGAAAGAAGCTCTCTGTGAAAAGCTTTGTGACGTGTGGATTCATCACACAGAGTTAAACTTTTATTTTGATTTGACAGGTTGTAATCACTCTTTTTGTAGAATCTGCAAAGGGACATTTGCGAGCCCTTTGATGCCTATAGTGAAAACTGAATATCCCACTATAAAACTAGAAAGAAGCTATCATAAAACAATTTACGATGTATGTATTCACTTCACAAGTTAAACCTGTCTTTTGATTCAGCAGGTTGGGAACACTCTTTTGGTAGAGCTTTCCAGTGGACATTTGGGAGTCTTCTGAGCCCTATAATTAAAAACTGAATGTCCTACAATAAATACTTGAAAGAAGGCATCTATGAAAACACTTCGCTATGTGTGGATTCATCTCACAGAGATAAAC
>NW_016819595.1:0-2797 GCF_001698545.2 Rhinopithecus bieti | reverse complement strand
CCCAGCCTGAGCAACAGAGACTCTGTCTCAAAAA
This sequence comes from Rhinopithecus bieti, assembly GCF_001698545.2. Classification (NCBI taxonomy): domain Eukaryota; kingdom Metazoa; phylum Chordata; class Mammalia; order Primates; family Cercopithecidae; genus Rhinopithecus; species Rhinopithecus bieti. The sequence goes on along the minus strand of NW_016819595.1, from coordinate 2,763 downwards.
AAAAAAAAAAAAAAAACATAAAAAGTATTAAATGCTTAAAATTCTATAGGTAAAGACAAACATAAACAGGAAACTTGGAGAAATAATTTCAACACATGATGAAGTATTGATTTCCTTAATATGAAAGATATATTTAAAAATTAATAAAATAGCCGGGTGCGGTGGCTCATGCCTATAATCCCAGCACTTTGGGAGTCCGAGGTGGGCGGATCACGAGGTCAGTAGATCAAGACCATCCTGGCTAACATGGTGAAACCCCGTCTCCACTAAAATAAAATGAAAATCAGCTGGGTGTGGTGGCAGGCGCCTGTAGTCCCAGCTACTCGGGGAGGGTGAGACAGGAGAATTGCTTGAACCTGGGAGGCGGAGGTTGCAGTGAGCCGAGATCGCTCCATTGCACTCCAGCTTGGGTGACAGAGCGAGACTCGGTCTCAAAAATAAATAAATAAATAAAGAATAAAAATTTGTAAAATATCAATAGAAAATGGGCAGAGAACATGAACCAATTTACTGAAAGAATATGCAAATGGCCAAAAACTGCATGAACAACTCTATATTATAATTAAAGCAAAATTAGATTTTAACCTATTATGAGAAAGTATTAATAGATATGAAATGTAAAGTCCTATGTAAAAATAATAGTTGGCTGGGCATGGTGGCTCACACCTGTTATCACAACACTTGGGGAGGCCAAGGCAGGAGATCCACTGAAGCCAGGAATTTGAGCCTAGCCTGGGCAATATAGCAGAAACTTGTCTCTGCAAAAACAATGTTTTCTTTAATTAGCCAGTCGTAGGGGCACACACTTGTAGTCCTAGCTATTAATACTTGGGAGGCTGAGGTGGGAGGACCCCTTGAGTCCAGCAGTTCGAGGCTGCAGTGAACTATGATCACACTTGCACTCCAGCCTGGGCAACAGAGCAAGACCCTGTCTCTAAAACAAAAAACAAAACCCACATTAGTTAATATCATCTCCTATTTTCATTTTGCAAAGTTCATATTTTTTGTTTTAAATATATTATATGACAAATAAGAGTCCTGCTGTCCTTACCAATGGTTAACTTAGAAGTGTAGTTCTCAAACTTTTGTGTTCATCAGAATTCCAAGGAGGACTTGTTAAAACACAGATTGCTGGGCCCCACCCCAGAGTTTATGATTCACTAAGTCTAGAGGGAGACCCAATAATTAGCCTTTATTTTATTTATTTATTTAGAGACAGGGTCTCACTCTGTTGCCCAGGCTGGAATGCAGTGGCACCATCACGGCTCACTGCAGCCTCGACCTCCCAGTCTCAAGCAATCTTCCCACCTCAGCCTCCCCAGGAGCTGGTACCACAGGTGTGCACTACCATACCCAGCTAATTTTTTTCTATTTTTGTAGAGATGGGATCTCCCTATGTTGCCCAGGTCTTGAACTCCTTTCTAACATGTTCTCTAGTGATTCTGGCTTGGCTGCATCACATTTGGTCCAGGGACCACACTTTCAGCACAACCAGCCTAAAATAAATTGAGTATTAGAAAATTATGGTTACCATCTTTTAAGAGCATTGTCTTAGAGAGACAAATAGAATAATCTAAAGTAATGGCAAAACAGTTTAGCTCTTTTATTTAAATGCCTTTCTCCTAAATTTACGTCAGTAACCAGTTACTTATTCCTAAGCAACTAATCATGCTGCTCATGAAAAGAAATAATAATGTAACAGGAAGATACGCACCCAAGACTCTGAATGGGACTCTATTATTTCTTTTAAAAGACTTACCTCAAAAAATTGCCAGGTAAATGTTTCAATTTTACATTAAAAAGGTAGATTGATAAATCATGAGAAGTTCATATATAAACCAAGATCATTTGTTTGAATCTGCATTGGCCTAATAATCTCATATTCACTCCCTTCATCTTAGATGTAGCAAGACAATTCTAAACACCCCTTGGGCTCTTAGGCATTTTAAACCACTTTAGGAATTTCTATAGAAAACCATTTCTCCTGTTTATAGTTCTCTATGGCTACAATTATAATATAGTCTAACTTTTTCCCAGAAATGGTTGAAAATGTTTAAATCCTCCATCAGTTCCTTTACTTTGTCTAATATTAAACAGATTTGCCTAAATACCAAGGTGGGTATTTGTTTCTTGAGAATTATATTAATTACCAGATGAACCTTAAAATAAAAACTTAGAAGCATCAGAAATATTCATTTTCCCTATCCCAAGAAAACTATTTCATCAAGGTGAAATCTATTATAATTTTATACGCATTGTTAGAATATAACTGAGAAGTTCGGTCACCATCCACAAATTAGCAAGAAGCACTCATTAAGCATTTGCACAAAGGATGACAGTGAGTTAACGTCCCCAGTAAGGTAGCAAAATTAACAAATGAATTAATTAACCCTTATTTACATTCTATTTTAAAGCCAAGATTTAAGTAAAGCTTTTGTCAAAGTTATTTAGCTGAACTTGGTTTACAAACTAAAAGTGCAAATGCTTTGTGGGCTGCCATCAGGGAAAGCCTCTCCTTAATTAACTCTGGGGCTTAAAGTGTAGATAAAAAGATCATTGCAGGACATACCAATTGTTCTTCCCGGATTTGGGTCTTAGCAGGTATTTGGGCATGTGTTGAGTAACTGAAAGGACCAAGTTGCTAGTAACAGAAATGGGGCCACATTCACGAAAACACTAGAATCAAGTAGGCTTACTAGCTCTGGAACCAGATAAACCTCCAGTTATTATATTATATTATATTATATTATATTATATTATATT
>NW_016819594.1:0-2204 GCF_001698545.2 Rhinopithecus bieti | reverse complement strand
TCGCATGTTGGAAACTCCGTATTGCGCGAACCACGAAGGCACTTTCAGGAGCACATTCAGGCCTATGGTGAAACAGGAGATAGCTTCATATAAAACTGGATAGAAGCTTTCTGAGAAACTAGCCTGTAATGTATGCATTCCACTCAGGGAATTATTCCGCTTTTCTCACAAGGCAGCATTTGAACACTGTTCTGTGAAACCGAAAAAGTGATAATTCAGAGCGCATTGAAGATGAAGGCGAATAGTGAAATACACTGAAATAAAATCGAGGAAGAAGCATTCCAAGAATCTGCTGTCTGATATGTGCATTCACTTCACACAGTTAATGCTTACTCTATATTGCCCAGGTTCGAAACTCTGTCTTTGAAGAATCTGTGAAGGGATATTTAGTGACTGCTGGAGGCTTTTGGTGAGTGAGGAAATGTCTTCTGATGAAACCTGCAGAGAATCGTACAAAGCACCTGCTTTGCGATGTGTGTATTCGTCTCATAGGGTTAAACCATTCTTTGGATTGAGCAGCTTGAAATCACTGTTTTTGTTGAATCTCAGGAAGGACATTTAGGAACGATCCTTAGAATATGGAGAAAGAAATATCCTCAGGTATATTCCAGAAGGAAGCTTTCTGTGAAACTGCTCTGTGTTGTCTTAATTACTCTCGCTCAGTTAAGCCTCACTTTTTGTTGAGCAGTTTTCTAACCCAGTGTAGGTTTAGCATGTGATGGGATATTCGGGAGAACTTTGAGGCTTACGGTGAAAAAGGATATATGTTCAGACCGAAACTGGAGAGAAGCTTTCTGAGGAACTGCTTTTTGACGTGTGCATTCCCCTCACAGTGTTATACCTCTCTTCTCATACAGTGTCAAGGAAACCCTTTTGGAGAAACAGGTACCAAGTGATATTCGGGAGCATGGTCATGCTGACGGTGAAAAGGGAAATAGCCTCAGTGAAAATCTGGAAAGAAAAGTTCTAGGAAACTTCTCTGATTTATGTGTAATCACCTCACATAGATAAAGTTTTGTTTACATTATGCAGATTGGAAACTGTTATGGACAGATCCAAGAAGGGACATTCGGGAGCAAATTCAGGACTATGGTGAAAAAGGAAATATCTTCAGATAAAAACTGGAAAGAAGCTTTCTGTGAATGTGGTTTTTGCTATGTTTATTCATCTCACATAGATGAAGCTTTCTTTACATTACACAGCTTGGAAACTCCCTCGTAGATAGATTCGCGAAGGGATATTTGGGATTCCATTCACCCCTATGGTGAAATAGGAAACATAGAGAAAAAATGGAGAGAAGCTTTCAGAGAAAATGCATGGTGTTGTGTGCATTACACTCAGGGAGGTATAACTTTTTTCTCATAAGGCACAGTTTGAACACTGTTCCTGTAAAACCTGAAGAGTGATATTCGGAGCACATTGAAGACTATGGCAAAAAGCGAAATGTTGTCCAATAAAAACAGAAAGAAGCACTCTAAAAAACTGCTCTCTGACATGTCCATTCTTTTCACTGGGTTAAAGGTTACTCTACATTTCCCAATGTGAATGTCCACCTTTGAAGGTTCTGCGAAGGGACAGTTAGAGGTAACCAGAGGCCTGTGTCAAGCAAGGAAATGTCTTCCATCGAAAATTGGAGAGAAGCTTTCTGCGTGACTCTTTTATAATGTTTGTATTCATCTCATAGGATTGAATCATTCTTTGGATTGAGCAATTTGAAATCACTGTTACTGTGGAATCTGAGAAAGGACATTTGGAAACGCTCTTTAGAAATCCTGAAAAAGAAATAACCTCAGAGAGAAACCAGAAGGAAGCTTTCTGTGAAACTGCTCTGTGTCACCTGAAATCCGCTGACACAGTTAAGCTTCTCTTTTCATTGAGGAGTATCATAACACTGTTTTTGTTTAGTCTGTGAAAGGATATTCAGGAGCACGTTGAGGCTTATGGTGAGAAAGGAAACGTCTTCAGAGAGAAACTGGGGAGGAACTTTCTGATGAGCTGCTTTGTGACGTGTATATTTCACTCACAGAAATATACCTTTCTTCTCCTAGAGGATTCTGAAAGCCCTTTGGGAGAAAGAGTTACCAAGAGATATTGGGAAGCATAGGAAGGGCTATGGTGAAAAAGGAACTATCCTCATACAAAAGTGGAAAGAAGATTTTGTGAAACTGCTTTGTGTTAGATATATTTATTTATCTCGCATAGTT
>NW_016819593.1:0-265 GCF_001698545.2 Rhinopithecus bieti | reverse complement strand
GTCACCATAAGGTTCAATGTGCTCCAAATTATTCGTTTGCAGATTCCACAAAAACAGTGTTAGCATACTTTTCAAAGAAAAGAACAGTGTAATTGTGTGAGATGAATTCACACATCAGAAAGCAGTTTCTCAGAAACTTTCTTTCTAGTTTTTAACTGAGGATATTTCCTTTTCAACATAGGCCTCAATGTGCTCCCAAATATCCTTTTGCAGATTGCATGAAAACAGTGTTAGCAAACTGCTCCATGGAAAGAAAGGTGTAATT
>NW_016819592.1:0-2204 GCF_001698545.2 Rhinopithecus bieti | reverse complement strand
GGAATTTCTAGTTTCCAAAATGACTGCCTTTTTCCAGGAGAAACCCATCAGCCTATGAAACTGAGACTTTATTTTTAGTTGAAGCTTTTCCTATTCACAAAATGACTTCCTGATTAAAACTTTTCAGACCAAGAACCTCCACGTCAATTTAAAAAAATCTTAGATTTCTTCATGAAATCTCATCCAGTGTTTATCCTCAAACTCTGTCACTCGTGATCACAGATTTAGTCATATATTCACCCTATCACCCTGACATTATATTGTCCAGGAAGGAGCTATGTGCTGCATAATAGGATCAGCAGGCCAAAGAAAGGAAAAGGTCATGACTAACAAGCATTATGAACAGTGGGTGTCATCCAGGGAAGGAAACAGGTAAGATTTTTACCCCTCACATTAGCACTACCAGATACTATTTCAAACTGAGGGTTGGTTGGTAAGTGCATTCAGATAGACAACATGGCACCCTTAGTTATGATGGGGTTGAACTGTGATGGCTGCAATGAGTAAGAAAGCTGTGTGGCATGTCCATGTATGGACTTAAAGAGAAGTGGAGCAGGGTCGGGTAAGACAGCAGAGGTGAGGACATACATCATATTGGGCACAAAATAAGCTATGTTTTTGGAGCTGATGTACAAGTTGTGGTCACAGTGGGCTCACTAGAATTCATAAGGAGTAAAGTTGTGAAATATGTGCCATGGTTAGCATATGGGCAACGTGACTACTATTTTCATGGTCCCCTCTCAGAGCAGGACCTACTCTAGTATGTGGACAGTGCATAGGTTCTGAGGACAGTGCGAGGAGTTCCTTGTACTGAAGACTTCATGAGAGACACCTATGCAGTACAGAATCTAGTGCTAAGTGATTGTGTTGAGTTGTCTCATTGTTGTAGTAGGGCTACCGTGAATGTACAAGGTGTTTTAGTAAAAATATATGTGCAGAGCCTATTCAAGGGGTGTTAGTTATCAGTTCATGCTGCATAAGATTTGAGACTGCATGAGCTGTGTAGAACAGAAATAAGGACCCTAGTCTGGATGGGGTATGCCAATGGTGTGGTGAGAACTTGGCGGGGGCTATTTCAGGCAGGGGACTAAGTCTAGTTTTTCTGTTTGCCAAGAAATTTAATTTTTACCTTCAGGAACCCTTCCTCCAAGAATCTGGCCATATTTTATGGAAAACTTCATTTGATTAATTACCGGCTATACTCTTTGAGACTGCAGGCTTTCTCTTCCACCCAACATGGGCTGATTCTAGAGGAGCATTCCTTAAATATTTCCACCACAAACCCTGTGTTCATTCCATAGAAATCTGAGCCCAGTAGTTGGATGGAAAATAGAATTAGCAAATATGTTTCAGGGGAGCCTATCCCACAGGGCCAGATAGCCCACCTCCCCCACTGTGAAATGGACTTGCAGTCACTCATAACTTTCATCCTCCGCATTCAAAATGAAGCCATATATTAGCAAGAATAGTCCCAATTCCTGTTCAATTTATTCCCCATCTCGAATCCACCTCTCTTCCTTCATCTCCTCCTTTTGGCCTTTCTGTAGTTGAGCTATAAGCTGAAGTGCAGGGTGCACAGACAATTTCCTATGAAGAAAGGAAAAGGAAATGGTCATTTCTGACAAGACTTCTTCAGCAGAGGATATCAACTAGGTTTGGAAAAATTTGACTTTGTTGTTTCATCACATCTGGAATACCTTGTTCAGCCATATGGTCAATAGCTGGCTCATTAAAGTATTCTAATGGATCAAACATATCTAAGGATTGCAAAGACCCCAAGTAAGGAAACTATATCAAAGACCTATTGCAAACTATTGCAAAGACCTCAGTGTAGAATGCTGTGTCTTGGTGTGATGGGCAATGATGTGTGCCTGAGTTCGAACAGGGGTTATTGGAGGTATATGTAGTGGCACACAGAGCTTGCTATAGAAAATGCCCACTTCATATACCAAGGGGGTGAGGGATTGCTTTACTTTTACTTGTTTCTAACCATTGGTTCTACATATTGCTGAGGGAGAAAAAAAATCATCTTTACAAATTAGTTGAAAAACATCACTTTACATTTTACAACTTAGTACTACTATTTGTCGATTTCACACCTATGTTAGACATTTTGCAAGTCATTTTAATTGCTTTGTTTTATTTTGCTCCTTTCCATTCAGTAATGTATATATATATGTATATATATTTTTATTATACTTTAA
>NW_016819591.1:0-1348 GCF_001698545.2 Rhinopithecus bieti | reverse complement strand
CCAGCCAATTCTCAGCTTATTTTATGAGGTCATCATAATTATAATACCAAAGCCTGACAAAAATGCTATTAAAAGGGGCTAGGCACAGTGGCTCACATCTGTAATCCCAGCACTTTGGGAGGCTGAGGCGGGAGGATTGCTTGAGCCCAGGAGTTCGAGACCAGCCTGGGCAACATGGCAAGACTCTGTCTCTAAAAACAAAAACAAAAACAAAAAACCTCAGCAAAAGTATTAGCCAACAGAATCTAACAACATATAAGAAACACAGGGAAATGATCAAGACCCAGACATACAGACACATTATGATCAAGCAGGATTATCTTTAAAATGCAAGGTTGGTTTAACATTTGAGAATCAGCCAGGCACAGTGGCTCGCGTCTATAATCCCAGCACTTTTCAAGGCAGAGGCAGTCGGATCACCTGAGGTCAGGAGTTCAAGACCAGCCTGGCCAACATGGTGAAACCCTGTCTCTACTAAAAATAAAAAACTTAGCTGGGTGTTGGGGAGGCTGAGGCAGGAGAATCACTTCAACCCGGGAAGCGGAAATTACAGTGAGCTGAGATGGCACCACTGCACTCCAACCTGGGGGATAGAGCTAGAGCGAGACTCTGTCTCCAAAAAAAAAAAATAAAATAAAAATAAAGAAAATCAATTGATGTAATTCTCCATTTTAATAGAGTAAAAGAGAAAAACCATTTGCTCATTTGAATAGATAAAGAAAACACATTTGATAAAATTTAATACTTATAAAAATTCTCAGCAAACTAAATATAGAAGGGAAATTTCTCAGTCTAACAACCTACAGCTAACGTAATGGTGAAAAAAATTTTTTCTTTCATATAGTGAGGTCTTGCTATGTTGCCCAGACTGGTCTTGGACTCCTGGCTTCAAGCAATCCTCCTACCTCGGCCTTCCAAAGTGCTGAGATCACAGGAGTGAGTCCCCATGCCTGGTCCATGGTGAGACATTTTTAATTTAATTTAATTTTTTTTTTTTTTTTGCTTCCTGCCGGGCGCAGTGGCTCACGCCTGTAATCCTAGCACTTTGGGAGGCTGAGGCGGGTGGATCACTTGAGGTCAGGAGTTCGAGACCAGACTGGCCAACATGGTGAAACTCCGTCTCTACTAAAAATACAAAATTAGCCAGGGGTGGTGGCAGGCATCTGTAATCCCAGCTACTCGGGAGGCTGAGGCAGGAGAATCACTTGAACCCAGGAGGCAGAGGTTGCAGTTAGCTGAGATTATGCCTTCACACTCTAGCCTGGGAAACAACAGCAAAACTCCATCTCAAAACAAAACAAAACAAAAAAACAGTGTGTCAACTGGTTATGTCACATTTAATTTAAAT
>NW_016819590.1:0-1333 GCF_001698545.2 Rhinopithecus bieti | reverse complement strand
GCAACAAAGGAAATATCCACATTAAAACCAAAAGAAAGTTTCTGAGAAACTGCTTTGTGATGTGTGAATTCAACCCACAGAGTTACCCTGTTCTTTTCATTGAATAGTTTGCTAAAACCGTTTTCCTGGAATCTACGATGAGATATTTCAGAGCACATTGAAGCTTATTGTGAAAAAGTAAATATTCTCAGACAAAAACTAGAAAGAAATATTCTGAGATACTGCTTTGTGATTTGTGAATTCATTGCACAGAGTTACATGATTCTTTTTATGGATGAGTTTGTTAGCTCTGTTTCTGGGGAATTTGAGAAGGGATATTTAGGATCATATTAGGATTGCATTGAAGCCTATGATGACAAAGGAAATATCCTAAGATAAAAACTAGAAAGAAAATTTCTGAGAAAGTTATTTGTGATGTGTGAATTCCTCTCACCGAGTTACACCTTTCTTATCATGGAGCTGTTTGCTAACCCTGTTTTTGTGGAATCTGCAAAGGGATATTAGGGAGCACATTGAGGTCTATGGTAACAAAGGAAATATCCTCAGACAAAAACTAGAAAGAAGTTTTCTGAGAAACTGGTTTGTGATGTGGTAACTCACCTCACAGAGTTACATTGTTCTTTTCATTGAGAGGTTTGCTAACACTGTTTTGTTGTGATCTGCAAAGGGATATTTCAGAGTGCATTGAATATTATGGTGAAAAAGGAAATATCCTCAGACAAAAAAAAGAAATTGAGAAGGGATATTTTTGATTGCATTGAAGAATACGGTGACTAAGGAAATATCCTCAGATAAAAACTAGAAAGAAGCTTTCAGAGGAAGTTCATGATGTGTGAATTCATCTCACAGGGTTACACCTTTCTTTTCATGGAGGAGTTTGCTAACAGTGTTTTCGTGGAATCTCCAAAGGGATATTTGGGAGTGCCTTGAGGACTATAGTGAAAAAGGAAATATCCTCAGATGAAAACTAGAAAGAAACTTTTGAGAAACTGCTTGGTGACGTGTGAATTCATCACACAGAGTTACACTGTCCTTTTCATTAAGCAGTTTGCTCACACTGTTCTCTTGGAATCTGCAATGGGATATTTCTGAGTGCTTTGGAGCTAATGGTGACAAAGGAAATATCCTCAGACAAAAACTAGAAAGAAGCTTTTGGAGAAACTGCTTTGTGATGTGTGAATTCATGTCACAGAGTTAAACGATCCTTTTCATGCAGCAGTTTGTTAACACTGTTTTTGGGGAATCTGAGAAGGGATATTTTGGATCGCATTTTGGCCTTTGGTGACAAAGAAAATATCCTCATGTAAAACTAGAAAGAAGTTTTCTGAGAAAA
>NW_016819589.1:0-1349 GCF_001698545.2 Rhinopithecus bieti | reverse complement strand
TCCTGGATTCACGCCATTCTCCTGCCTCAGCCTCCCGAGTAGCTGGGACTACAGACACCTACCACCACGTCTGGCTAATTTTTTGTATTTTTAGTAGGGACAGGGTTTCACCGTGTTAGCCAGGATGGTCTTGATCTCCTGACCTCGTGATCTGCCTGTCTCAGCCTCCCAAAGTGCTGGGATTACAGGCGTGAGCCACCGCACCCGGCCTAAATTCTTTTTTTTATCCTGAATTTTTTTTTTTTTTTTTTTTTTTTAATAAAGACCCCCAGGCTGGAGTGCAGTGGTGCCATTTCGACTCATGGCAACCTCTGCCTCTCGAGTTCAAGTGATTCTCCTGCCTCAGACTCCCAGGTAGCTGGGATTACAGGCGCATGCCACCATGCCTGGCTAATTTGTGTATTTTTAGTGGAGATGGGGTTTCACCATGTTGGCCAGGCTGGTCTCGAGCTCCTGATCTCGTGATCTGCCCGCTTCGATCTTCCAAAGTCCTGGGATTATACAGGCGTGAGCTAGTGCGCCTGGCCCTGAATTTTTTATTTTAAAAATTACCAGAGTATTTCCATTCCTTTTTTTGACCCATTTACGTTAATTTCCTACCTGATTCTCCTTTCTCCTTTTCAAACCCACAGAATCTCTATTAGCGTTGATATATGAAAACATTCTTGATTTATAAAGACATATTTTAACTAAATTCAAACAGTTTAAAAATAATCAGAAAGTAACCTGAAATACAAGTATGCATTTAGCTTACAACCCTTGATGTATCCTTACAAATGACCACTACATTGCAGAAATGAGGGAAAGTTCACTACGTGATAGAACAGTAGATAGGTGGTAGTTTATTGCTAGATCCCAGAAGGAATAAAAAGCTAAAAGGATGAGAGAGAAGAGCTAGATATGGAGGACAGGGAACATAAGCCGTGTAACATATGGATAACTCATTTTCTGAAAGATAAAACAAAAACTAGAAATTGCTGGCAAAACAATAATCAAAGATATGCTGGAGAAAACTGCACTAAAAAGTACTTGTGTGTGCAAACTGCTATATTCTAGGAAGAAAAATACTCAATGTAAAAAGACTTACAAATCTCAGACTAGCAATATTTTTTAATATTAGTGGTAAAAAATTAATCTTGTAAATATCCAGGCAGAGAAATAAGCTTCCAGAAGAATAGTTCAGTTTGTTAAGACTGTAAAGAATTAGCACCATCCATGGCTATTCAAGGAAAAAAAAATTGTAAGAGTTTCATCCTAGGTAAATGTAATAGGAATTTGCTGAAAGTGATAAAACAGCAACTCTGCTAATAAACATAGGATTCTCTTTTTTATCTTTTTTAAAAAAATGC
>NW_016819588.1:0-1335 GCF_001698545.2 Rhinopithecus bieti | reverse complement strand
GAAAGTTTCTTTTGTTTCTTGTCTGAGAATGTTGCCTTGGTAACTACAGGCTTCACTGGGCTCCCATATATTCTACTTCAGATTCCACGAAAACAGTGTTATCAAACAGGTCAATGAAGAGAATGGTGCAACTCTGTGAGATGAATTTACACAGCACAAAGCAGTTTCTCAGAAAGCTACTTTCTAGTTTTTCTATGAGGATATTTCCTTTTTCACTATAGGCCTTAATGCACTCCAAAATATCCCTTTGCAGATTGCACGAAAACCGTGTTCGCAAACTGCTCAATGAAAAGCATGGTGTAAATGTGTGAGATGAATTCACACATCACAATGCAGATTATCAGAAAGCTTCTTTCTATTTTATCTGAGGATATTTAGTTTTTCACCATAGCCCTCAATGCGCTCCAAAATATCCCTTTGCAGATTCCACAAAAACAATGTTAGCAAATGATTCCATGTAAAGAAAGGTGTAACTCTGTGAGATGAATTCACACATCACAGAAAACTTTCTCAGAAACCTTCTTTCTGGATTTTATCTGAGGATATTTCCTTTGTCACCTTAGTCTTCAATGCGATTCAAAATATCCCTTCTCAGACTTCCAAAAAAATTGCTACCAAACTGATCCATGAAAAGAATCATGTAACTCTGTGAGATGAATTAGCACATCACAAAGTAATTTCTCAGAACATTTCTTTCTACTTTTTCTATGAGGATATTTCTTATATCATCTTAAGCTTCAATGTGCTCTGAAATATCCCATTGCAGCTTCCATGAAAAACGTGTGATCAAGCTGCTCAATGAAAAGAACACTGTAACTCTGTAAGATGAATTCACAAATCACAAAGCAGTTTCTAAGAAAGCTCTTCCTATATTTTGTCTGAGGATATTTCATTTTTCACCTTAGGCCTCAATGCTCTCATGATTGTCCCATTGCAGATTCCAGGAAAAAAGTGTTAGCAAACTTCTCAATGAAAAGAATGACGTGACACTGTGTGTTGAATTCACACATCACAAAGCAGTTTAACATAAATCTTCTCTTTGGTTTTTATGACCTTTACTTTTTCACCATAATCCTCCAAGCACTCCCAAATATCCCTTTGCAGATTCCTTGAAAACACTGTTAGGAAGCTGCTCCATGAAAAGAAAGGTGTAACTCTGTTAGACAAATTCACACATCAGAAAGTACTTTCTCAGAATGATACTTTGTAGTTATTATCTGAGGTATTTCCAAAGTCAACATAGTCTTCAATGCGATCCAAAATATCCCTTCTCAGATTCCCCAAAAACAGTGCTACCAAACTGATCCATGAAAAGGACTGTGTAACCCTATGAGT
>NW_016819587.1:0-2205 GCF_001698545.2 Rhinopithecus bieti | reverse complement strand
ATTTATTTTTGAGACGGAGTCTCGCTCTGCCACCCAGGCTGGAGTGCAGTGGCCGGATCTCAGCTCACTGCAAGCTCCGCCTCCCGGGTTTACGCCATTCTCCTGCCTCAGCCTCCCGAGTAGCTGGGACTACAGGCGCCCGCCTCGTCACCCGGCTAGTTTTTTTTTTTTTTTTTTTTTTTTTTTAAGTAGAGACAGGGTTTCACCATATTAGCCAGGATGGTCTCGATCTCCTGACCCTGTGATCCGCCCGTCTCGGCCTCCCAAAGTGCTGGGATTACAGGCTTGAGCCACCGCGCCCGGCCAGTGATGTTTATTTTTTAATGCTTCATTATTTTCAAGGTAATGAAACTATTTTTCATATTTTTTTCACTTTAATCAGTATTCACATTTGAAAGCTTTAAGGAATTCAGTCAATAAATATTTACTTCAATTAACTCAGTCAATAAATATTAATTCAGTCAATAAAATTTTACCAATTTCTCTGATAGATTAAGGGAAATTCAAGTAAGAATTAAAGGTAATCTGTATACCAGGAAGTTTATAATCTAATGTAGAATCAGACAAAGACTTTTAAGGTAGGTTTCAGAGGTGCCATGTAAACATAGAGGAGGGGTGGGAGAAGCTAATTATGCTTTGTCCTGACAGCCATACATGTCTGGTGTGTATTTTTACATTTGAGTTTACCAGTATCAATAGGTATAGATGTGAAGGTGTAAAAAGATTTCCCCATTTTCTCATTTTGTTTTGATTCTCTCAATTGAAACTTTTTTTTTTTTTTTGTAAAATGGCTTGAGCCTTACAGTTTGGGAAGTTGCTTGGCCTGCCTTCCTAATATTTCTGAGAATTTCTGGAGACTCCAAGTCCTCTGCGAATCTCTTGCTTTGAATTCTTCCTGTGTTCTCAGTATCTACTTTGCTATCATCCCTTAGCAATTATAATTTCCCCCCCGCATTACTTCATTTGTTAGACATAATCTCTTTTTATAATTTTTTCAAAGCAGTTTTAATCTAAGACCAAGAGGCAGAACAGATTATTGAAGATTTCTAGAAGCCAAGAGGAGGGGAAATGAAAGAGATACTCTGAATGAATTATCAGTGTTCCCAGATAGCCATCATTAGCATTTTTCTGCATAAGCAACTTTTCCTTTGTAAGCCTTTTGTTAATTCCCATCTGAGTGAGATCTTTACTTCTCTTTATCCTTAGTGCTAAAGTCACTAGCAGAAGGCACAACTCATAAACATCCTACTTACAATGTATAACAATTCAGTTTTTTCATGGTAATGTTCTCCTATTTAGACTCCTGTCACAATCTAATGGACTACTAAAGTCGTTTCTTTAAAAAAAAGAACAGGGGAAAAAAAGTCAATTACCCCAGGGGGAAAAAAAATATGATATTTCCACAGCATAGGGTCAATTTGGACTTTAAAACAGTACATTTTTTTTACTTCTCTCTATAGTGTGTGAATATATATGTTTCTGCATGTACTAGTGCTCTTGTGTCTGTAGGAAGGAATATCAAAGATAAAGCAGGCAGAATGCACTGGAAAGAACAGAGAGCAATAAATACCAGAAATATTGAGTCTAAAATTCGGCATAGTGATAAAATAAACATATCTAAGCAAACAGACATTTTGCATGGAGTCCTCTTGAGGGTTTGACATCATGTTAGTTTCATTTCTTGCAATGTGTTTTAGATCATTAGAAGCAATATTTAAAACACAAGATGGTAGTGTAGATTTATGTGGGATCTCTGGAATTTGAGAACATATATTTTTCACTCACTAGAACAGGAAGATAGGGCCTGTATCTCTAATAAATGAGGGCAATTTTGTTTTATTCTGTATTTGTTAGCTTTATGTGGAATTTTAAAACAACTTTCTTAAGAAATTATGTGAATATTGTATTTTTCCCTCTGAATGTTGAAGATTGCATATATTTATATAAATGTTCCTGCTCTGATTTCAGGGTTGGTTAAATCCTGAGACTGTGTCATACTTTGTTCCTTTGCTCTTCTCGTTTCCCTTTTTATGGCTGTATATCTTTGTAGCTGGACATAATATAGAATTGGAATGTATTTTATTTCTTATTATGTGTATTTCCTACTCAGTTTAAATATCAGTCAGTGGAATATTTTATATCTCTCGCTGAAGACAATGCAAAAATAAAACTAGATTTAAATTTGCTGCTGCTGCTGCTGCTGCT
>NW_016819586.1:0-632 GCF_001698545.2 Rhinopithecus bieti | reverse complement strand
TCTATCTGTTTATTTATCTATCTATCTATCTATCTATCCTTTCTATCTGTTTATTTATCTATCTATCTATCTATCTATCCTTTCTATCTGTTTATTTATCTATCTATCTATCTATCTATCCTTTCTATCTGTTTATTTATCTATCTATCTATCTATCTATCCTTTCTATCTGTTTATTTATCTATCTATCTATCTATCTATCCATCCTTTCTATCTATTTATCTATCTATCTATCTATCTATCTATCTATCTATCTATCTATCCTTTCTATCTGTTTATTTATCTATCTATCTATCTATCCTTTCTATCTATTTATTTATCTATCTATCTATCTATCTATCTATCTATCTATCTATCTATTTATCCTTTCTATCTATTTATTTATCTATCTATCTATTTATTTATCTATCTATCTATCTATCTATCTATCTATCTATCTATCTATCCTTTCTATTTATTTATCTATCTATCTATCCTTTCTATCTGTTTATTTATCTATCTATCTATCTATCTATCCTTTCTATTTATTTATCTATCTATCTATCTATCTATCCTTTCTTTCTATTTATTTATCTATCTATCTATCTACCTATCTATCTATCCTTTCTATCTATTTATTTATCTATCTATCT
>NW_016819585.1:0-1639 GCF_001698545.2 Rhinopithecus bieti | reverse complement strand
AGCTAATTTTTTTTTTTTTGTATTTTAGTAGAGATGGGGTTTCACCATGTTAGGCAGGATGGTCTCAATCTCCTGACCTCATGATCCGCCCGCCTCAGCCTTCCAAAGTGCTGGGATTACAGGCGTGAGCCACTGCCCTCGGCCTACACTGCAGCATTATTTACAATAGGGAAAAACTAGAAACCACCTAAATGTACGATAATAGAAAAGTAGAATGTTTACGTCCATCACAGCCCATTCCACACATAACCCTTCTCATGTCTCTGTGCCCCCACTGAGTCCACAGCAGACCACATGGTACCACTCCCAGCCACAGCTGACTGGACCAAGGCGTACACTTGCCTCTAGCTACACCAATCAGAGCTTCCTTCTCTCAGAAATATGGAATTGGGAGAGGGATTTGTGTCATTGTCTCCCAGGGGCTTAAATTGGAAAATGTTATAAAGCCAGAGCTGGGACAGCCCACCCTGTCCTTGTGCAAATGCAACAGACAGAGAACGAGAGAAAAAGGAGGAATATGATATCAGAAAGGGTGAAGCTTAAGAGAGAGGAGAGGAAGACAGGGAGAAGCTGCTGAGGTCATTAGGATCCTACTCTTGGGTTTTATAAAATATGCTATCCTTCAAATACATTTCCTTCCCTTTCTGCAAAGTTAACTTATGCACATTCTAACATTCAAATAATGCTCACTAACATTTAAATAAGGTTTACTAACTAACTTATAAGAAATTGATAGCAGGAATGGGGTGTGCAGCAAAAGATTCTCAGAGGAAATATGAGCACTTAGATGTGAAGTCTTGATGGGGGTGGGGGTATGCCCGCTAATGTTTAACAATTAGTTTTCCCGGAGTGACAGGAGGAGCCCTGATTTGTAGTGTTTACTAATTTTTATGCTGTAAATCCTCCCACTGCGGCCAATCTCAAGGTACCAAGGTCATGTTAAACACAGAGATAGGGTTGGGCGCGGTGGCTCACGCCTGTAATCCCTGCATTTTGGGAGGCCAAGGCGGGCAGATCACCTGAGGTCGGGAGTTCAAGACCAGCCCGACCAACATGGAAAAACCCCATCTCTACTAAAAATACAAAACTAGCCGGGCATGGTGGCACATGCCTGTAATCATAGCTACCTGGGAGACTGAGGCAGGAGAATCACTTGAACCCAGGAGGCAGAGGTTGCGGTGAGCCGAGATCACACTATTGCACTCCAGCCTAGGGAACGAGAGCGAAACTCCATCTCAAAAATCAAAAAACAAAAAAACCACAGTGATGCTGACAATTGGCTCCCACAAGCCAAACAAGCTGGCTCCAACACACCACCGGGTTGCAAGAGAGCAGTAATGCCCCCTCCCTGGAGGGGATGCTGGCAGTCTCCGATGGGTGGTGCAAAAGCTGCTAGTTAAGCCATGCTCACTAGTCTCTTGGAATTCAGACCATGTGACCATCAAGTGTGTGTTGTTCCAGGTCTGGGACCTTTCAACTCTATCCCCAGACCATCATAAGAACTTCCTGGGACACATGGCCATATCCCTGAATTTTTATTTTATTTATTTTTACATATATATAAAAAAAGATATATAAATAGATATAAACATATAGATATATTTATTTTATATCTATGTATATATAGATAGAAATATAA
>NW_016819584.1:0-2314 GCF_001698545.2 Rhinopithecus bieti | reverse complement strand
GCATTTATTTTTATTATTTATTTATTTATTTATTTTTTATTTTTTATTTTTTTATTTTTTTATTTTTTGAGATGGAGTTTCGCTCTTGTTGCCCAGGCTGGAGTGCAATGTCACAATCTTGGCTCACTGCAACCTTCACCTCCTGGGTTCAAGCAATTCTTCTCCTCAGACTCCCGAGTAGCTGGGATTACAGGCACGTGCCACCACACCAGCTAATTTTTGTATTTTTAGTAGAGACCAGGCTTCACCATGTTGGCCAGGCTAGTCTCAAGCTCCTGATCTCATGTGATCCACCCACCTCGGCCTCCCAAAGTTCTGGGATTACAGGCTTGAGCAACTGCTCCCAACCAGAAAAAAACATTCTTAGAAGAATTTGCCATCTGGAAAGCAAAGTTCTAGTAAGTAACAAACTGAGCATTTAGTAAATAAAGAAAGACAGTTATATCCCCTGTTATATGCACAAAATGATGACACGAGGAATGAATTAACATGGCAAAAAATACTCTGACTTCTATAGCAACTGAAGAGTTATAATTTCTCATGAAATACTTATTATCTTTAAGTCATATTGTCTGATCAAAGTGGAAACCAATAAGGTTGTCCTTACTTTGATAAGTAAAATCCATGTAATTGGCAATGTGAACAATATCCCATAGGCAAAATGAATACTATATTCTCAACTTTTAAAAAGAAGGCATACAAGACTGCGTGTGTCTCTGTTGTGGACACGCGTGATTGACTCTTTAACTGTATCCTTAACCATCACATATGCATGCCAGGCTGGGCACGGCTCTGAGGGCGGCCAGGGACAGACGTATGATACAAGACTATTGGAATTAATACTAATTTGATATGTAAAATGTATTAGCTCAATTTACAGGATAAGAGGTATAAGAATTAGAGATAAAAATTAAACACAGATGGTTACCTGAAAATTGTTGATTATTTGTTAAGTGCTTAGTAGTTGAATTAATGTTAGTAATTGAATTAATAATTTGTCCTTATGGTTTATTATGTTTTTCTAAGTTAAATGTTTCCAAGCTTCAGATAAGAATCTTACAAAACAGGCCATCAACTATGCTAGGCCTTTATATTACTTTCTTTAATCAAAATGGCAAAGACTTTTATTTTAAATGATAAAAACTCACTGTTGAAAAAGTTTAGAGAAATAGGACTTGCAAAAGCAAACTGGTAAAGGTGTCTAATGGGAAGTTTGGAAATAATTATCAAAATATACATTGTGCATAAAATTTGATCTAGAAATCTCATCTCTAAGAATTTACATTGATATAACTACATATGTATAAAATATATGTACACTAGGATATCTATCACAGTATTACAATAGTGGATAAGGGGAAATAACCCTTAAGTTTAATAGAGGATTGATTAAATAAATCAACAAATTATTTGCAGGTGATAGCTATTATGTTCAAGAATCGTATTTATTGATATAGAAATATTAAAGCTTGATATTGAAGTCTCATACATTCACATTGTAAATATGATTAAATTCAATTAACTTACTCCTTTAAAATGTTATACAATTTAAAATTATTTCCCATAGATCAACTTTACAATTCCATGAGCATTTTTTTTTCTTTTTAAATGACAAGAAGAGAATCAGGGAAGTTAGTATCACTCATAATGATGTAGGTTATAAGTCTTTTGATACAATAAATCACACATTTAATATTAACAGATATTACACAGACTTTAGTGTCTGATATTGTCAGGTTTACCTGGAAATAAATTGATAACACCTCAGTGAATTCAGTGATACTGAGTATCTGAAATATATAGAACTGATCCCACTAGTATGAGCATAAAATTCAATTACCTATTCATTTTTTTTCCTTGGATATATGTTAGTTTCATTATGAGCAGAGGTATACTTCATTCTGTTGTTAATTTTGCTTCCTAGGCTGTTTCTCTGAGATTAACTACCAAAGCTACATTTTTTTTCTATTTCTTATTCCGATTTGACTATTTCTGATTCTATTTTTGAAAAGAAAATATGGAAGTGTCTTTTAATTTCTCTGCTTATTATTAAGAGAAAGGGGGCATCTATGTAAATTGTGACTTACATAAGAAATTAAAACATATAATGACCTATTAGTCTAACTTAAAAGAATATCTGTAACAAAGGAATTAAAGTACTAAGGCAGTTTCACAGATTCTATGAAGAAGAGAGATGATTCTCAAATGAGGTGTGTCATGCAATTAATATAAAACCGTAGTCAAATCTTTGTGCTATAATCTTACTGCCTCAGGCAATAGTACAGATGAGAAGAGAAGGTCAGCATAGGCAGGG
>NW_016819583.1:0-1501 GCF_001698545.2 Rhinopithecus bieti | reverse complement strand
TACTTTACTGTGGTAAAGGGTGCCACATTTCTAATTTAAACACTTCCTTTTAAGGAAAGGATGAAGGGGAAAAGAGAGAACAGAAGGACAGGAAAGAACAAAGCAAAATAATCCAGCCTTATTTCCATAAAATACTAGAAAGTTTATTTTGTAAGAAAAAAAATAAAAGAAACAGTGACTAGTTCCTTAGTCTATTTTCTGCTGCTGTAACAGAATACCACAGACTGGGTAATTTATAAAGGAAAGATGTTTATTTGGCTCATGGTTCTGGAGGCTGGGACGTCTAAGAGCACGACAACAGTGTCTGCTAAGGGTCATCCCATGGCCAAAGACAAAAGGCAGAAGCAAGTGCATGAGGTACAGGGAGGCACCAGTAGCTGGACTCATTTTATTTCTTTGTTCTTACTTTGTGGGGACAGGGTCTCACTTTGTCACCCAGGCTAGAGGGCAGTGGCAGGATCATGGCTAACCACAGCCTCTAATTCCTGGGCTCAAACAATCATCCCACTTCAGCCTCTAAAGTAGCTGGGACTACAGGCATGTGCTACCACACTCCGTTAATTTTTTAACTTTTTGTAGAGACAGAGTTCCCCCATGTTGTCCAGGCTGATCTCAAACTCCTGGGTTCAAACAGTCCTGCTGCCTTGGCCTTCCAAGTGCTGAGACTACAGGTGTGAGCCACCATGTTCATCCTGGTCTCACTTTATAACAACCCACTTTTATGATGAATAACCTGTTCCCATGTTAATGACATTGATTAATTCAAGAGGATTCTGCCCTCATAACCTAAACGCCTCTTGTTAAGCCCCATCACCCAACACTGTTGCATTGGCAATTACGTTTTCAACACATGAACTTTTAAGAGATGCACTCAAATCACTGAACTGAAATATGATTTTATTTTTATTTCTAGTTTGACTGAAAATAAGAAACATAAACAAGAGCACATTCTTCTAAAGAAACAGAAGACAAAGAGATGGAAATAAACAAGAATCTCCAAATTAGTTCAGAATCTCCAAATTAGTTCAGATTTTTATTGTATTATTGTTAAACAAGAGGACAAAACCAAAACTTTATTTTTTTTTTTTTATTTCCATAGGTTTTTAGGGAACAGGTGGTATCTGGTTACATGAGTAAGTTCTTTAGTGGTGATTTGTGAGATTTTGGTGCACCCCTTGTCTGAGCAGTATACACTGAACCCAATTTGTAGTCTTTTATCTGTCACCCCTTCCTACCCTTTCCCAGATTCCCCAAAGTCCATTGCATCATTCTTATGCCTTTGCATCCTCATAGCTTGGTTCCCACTTATAAGTGAGAAAATACGATGTTTGATTTTCCATTCTTGAGTTACTTCACTTAGAATAATAGTCTCCAATTTCATCCAGGTTGTTGTGAATGCCATTAATTCATTCATTTTCGTGGCTGAGTAGTATTCCACCATATACATATATATATATAGTGTGTATATATATGTATATATGTGGTATATATATATATATAT
>NW_016819582.1:0-1500 GCF_001698545.2 Rhinopithecus bieti | reverse complement strand
CTGATGGGAAATTGATTCAAGAAATAAATAAAGGTCGGCACGTTTAGGCTGTAGTGTTCAAGCAGCTCCCTAAAGCAATGGTCAGCACACTTCAGTGCACATCACAACTCTAAATGAAGATTTATCAAACATGGGTGAAGGACTACACCCTTTAGACTGTCACATTTTAAATTAGCTTTTCACAAAACTAAAATTTGGAATACATTTTGAGAATCTGTCTCAGAAAACAAACAAAAAAAATTCCAAAATGTGAGTTAGGAAAAAATCTGGTTCTCAAATTTCAGTAGGCATCAGAATTGCCTTGCGGTTTTTAAAAATGTTCCTGTGCTCAGCATCTAAGATTCTGTATTTTTAGAGACGGCCCAGAAATTAATGTTTAAAATAGATATCCCAGGGTATTCTGCTGCGGGTGATCTTGATAAACCCTGGCAAAGATCATTTACTTCTCTAAGTGGCAGATTCCTGGAGGTCAAAGGAGAAACAAGTTTTCCTCTCCTCATAGGAAAAATTCAGTTTCTACATGCCATCACTTAACTCCAGGAGACTCTTTTCCTTATCACAATTAAAGCATCAGAACACACCTTACGAGAGAGAGAGTGATGTGTTTCCTAAAGGACAGACCTAGTCTTCATTGACATCATCTACTTGAGTTAGAGGCCTAGAGGAGGCTTTGGAAGCTATTCAAGTAAACTCCTAGAGACTAGAAGTTAATTGTCATGTTCATAAAATGACCCCCAGATGTGCTGTAGTAAATAGATTAAGCACCTGAACTCAGAACTGTATGGTGGCATATCAGAGAATGATGAAAGACACACGCTTTTATTGCGAGAATCTCTGACCACATCTTTTCTTGGAGGGTGGTTTTCTGCCTTCGTTATAGCTTGGAGGCTGGCAGAGGGATCCTCCACCACAGGATGCCCTTTTATTATTATTAGGTACTACTCTTGTTGCATCGGTCTCTCACCTTGAGCAGGTGAAAAGAATAATTAATTCATAGCTCTATGAGAAGTGGAAACATGGCAGTTGGTGAAAAGAGAATGTCAGTGTGCCTTTATGCTCAAAAATAAGCCCAAAATACTGTGTTACCCCGTAAGTATTTTTAGGATACACAAGTATTTGAAGCAATGCTTACACCACTGATTTCCAATCCTGATGTGACATAATCAAGACAGGTTAAAATCTCCCAAGGGTTACTGTGAAACTATCAAAAACAAAATTAACACGATCATTTTCTTTTTAAAAACATATACTTTTGCTAGTTTGATAGAGGAAAAATATCTGCAAATCAAGCTATGATCCAAAGGTATCTTAACTCAGCAAAGATTAGAAATAAATAATCTGGCTGGGTGCAACGACTCACACCTGTAATCCCAACCCAGCTTGGGAGGCTGAGAAGAGAGAATTGCTTGAGGCTAGGAGTTTGAGACCAGCCTGGGCAATGTAGGGAGATTCCCATCTCTACAAAATAATTTAAAATAATAATAATTTTAAAAATAAAAT
>NW_016819581.1:0-3071 GCF_001698545.2 Rhinopithecus bieti | reverse complement strand
TTCACACATCGCAAAGCAGTTTCTGAGAAAGCTTCTTTTGGTTTTGTCTGAGGATATTTCCTTTGTCACCTTAGGCTTCATTTCACTCCCAATTATCCTATTACCGATTCCACAAAACCAGCATTATCAGACTGTTCAAGGAAGCAGAGGAGTAACTCTGTGAGATGAATTCACACATCACAAAACAGTTTTTCAGAAGGATGCTTTCTATTTATTATTTGAGGATATTTCCTTTTTCACTTAATGAATCAACATGCTCCCAAATATCCCTTTGCAGATTAAACGAGAAAAGTGTTAGCAAACTTCTCAATGAAAAGAACGGTGTAACTCTGTGACATGAATTCACACATCGCAAAGCAGTTTCTGATAAAGCTTCCTTTTGGTTTTTATCTGTGGATATTTCCTTTGTCACTTAGGCTTCAATGCACTCCCAATTATCCTATTACAGATTCCATGAAACCAGTGTTATCAGACTGTTCAAGGAAAGAGTGGTGTAACTCTGTGAGATGAATTCATACATCACAAAGCAGTTTCTCATAAAGATTCATTCTACTTATTATCTGAGAATATTTCTTATTTCATTAAATCAATCAATGTGCTCCCAAATATCCCGTTGCACATTCCACGAAAATAGTGTTAGCAAACTTTACCTTGAAAAAAATGGTGTAACTCTGTGAGATGAAATCACACATCACAAAGAGCTTTCTCAGAAACCTTTTTTCTAGTTTTTATCTGAGGATATTTCCAATGTCACCATAGGCTTCAAAGTGATCCAAAATATCCTATTGTAGAATCCATGAAAACAGTGTTACTAAACTGCTCAATGAAAGGAACGGTGTAACGTTGAGAGATGAATTCACACATCACAGGGCAGTCTCTCAGAAAGCTTCTGTCTAGTTTTAACTGAGGATTTTCCTTTGTCACCATATGCTTCAATGCAGTTCAAAATATCCCTTCTCAGATTCCCCAAAAACAGTGACACAAAACCGCTCCATGAGAAGAAAGGTGAGACAATGTGAGATGACTTCACATATCACAAAGAAGTTTCTCAGAAAACTTCTTTCCAGTTATACCTGAGGATATTTCCTTAGTCACCATAGACTTCAATATAATCCAAAGTATCCCTTCTTGATTCCACAAAAACAGTGCTACCAAACAGCTCAAGGAAAAGAATTGTGAACTCTGTGAGATGAATTAACACATCAAAAGCAGTTTCTCAGAATGCTTTTATCTAGTTTTTATATAAGGAGATTTCATTTGTCAGCCTAAGCTTCAATGCGCTCTGAAATATCCCATTGCAGATTCCAAGGAAACAGTGTTACAAACTGCATGATGAGGAGAACAGTGTAACTCTGTGAGATAAATTATCACATCACAAAACAGTTTCTCACAAAGCTTCTTTCTAGTTTTATCTGAGGATTTTCCCTTTTCACTATACGCCTCAAAGCATTCCCAAATATCCATTTGTGGATTCCATGAAAACAGTGTTAGCAAATTGTTCCATGAAAAGAAAGGTGTAACTCTGTGAGATAAATTCACACATCACAAAGATCTTTCTCAGAAAGCTGCTTTCTAGTTTTTATCTGAGGACATTTCCTTTGTAACCATATTCTTCAATGCCATCCAAAATATCCCTTCTCAGATTCCCCAAAAACAGTGCTACCAAACTCACCCGTGAAAACAATCATGTAACCTAGTGAGATGAATTAACACGTTATAAAGCAGTTTCCCAGAAAACTTCTTTCCCATTTTTGCCCAAGGATATTTACATTTTCACCATAGACCACAATGCCCTCCCAACATCCCTTCACAGATTCCATGAAAAGATTGTAAGCAAACTGCTCTATGAATAGAAAGGTGTAAACTCGTGAGGTAAATTCACACATCACAAAGAAGTCTCTCAGAAAGGTTCTTTCTAGTTTTTATCTGAGGATAATTTCTTTGTCACCATAGACTTCAATGCAATCCAAAATATCCCTTCTCAGATCCCCAAAAACAGTGCTACCAAACTGCTCCATGAAAAGAATGTTGTAACTCTGTGAAAGGAATTCACACATCACAAAGCAGTTTCTCAGAAAGCTTCCTTCTAGTTTTATCTGAGGATATTTACTTTTCATCATAGACCACAATGCACTCCCAAATAACCCTCTGCAGATTCCATGAAAACAGGACAGTGAAACAAGGTGCTCCAACAAAAGAAACGTGTTACTTTGTGAGATGAATTAGCACATCACAAAACAGTTTCTCCAAAAGCTTCCTTCCAGTTTTTATATGAGGAGATTTCCTTTGTCACCATAGGCTTCAATGAGATGCAAAATATCCCTTCTCAGATACCCCCAAAACTGTACTAGCAAACTGATCCATGAAAATAATCGTGTAACTCTGTGGGATGGATTAACGCATCACAGAGCACTTTCTCAGAAATCTTCTTTCTAGTTTTTATATTACATTATTAATTTCACCATAAGCATGAATGCGCTCCAAAATATCCCATTGCAGATTCCAAGAAAACAGTGTTGGCAAACTGCTCAATGAAAAGGACAGTGTAATTCTGTGAGATGAATTCACACATCATGAAGGAGTTTCTCAGAAAGCTTCTTTCTAGTTTTTATCTGAGGGTGTTTCCTTTATCACCCTAGGCCTCAATGCACTCCAAAATATCCCTTTGCAGATTCCACGGAAAGAGTGTAAACAAACTCCTCCAAAAAAAAGAAAGGTTAACCTGTGAGATGAATTAACACACCACAAGAAGTTTCTCAGAGTGTTTCTTTTTGGTTCTTGTCAGAGGATATTTCCTTTGTCACCATAGGCTTCAATGCAATCCAAAATATACCTTCTCAGATTCCTCAAAAATAGTGCCACGAAACTGAACCAAGAAAAGAATTGTGCAATTCTGTGAGATGAATTAACACACCACAAACCGGTTTCACACAAAGCTTCTTTCTAGTTTTTGTCTGAGGATATTTCCTTTGTCAAAATAAGCTTCAATGCTGTCCAAAATATTCCATTGCAGATTCCAAAAAAACAGTGGTTGCAAACTGCTCAATAAAAAAAAAACTGTTTTTTTTTGT
>NW_016819580.1:0-1347 GCF_001698545.2 Rhinopithecus bieti | reverse complement strand
AACGGAATTTCACTCTGTCACCCAGGCTGGTGTACAGTGGCATGGTCTCTGCTCACTACAGCCTCTGCCTCCCAGGTTCAGGCAGTTCTCCTGCCTCAGCCTCCCAAGTAGCTAGGACCACAGTGTGTGCCAGCACACCCGCTAATTTTTGTATTTTTAATGGAAACAGGGTTTCCCCATGTTAGCCAGGCTGGTTTCGAACTCCTGACCTCAAGTTATCACCCCTCTCGGCCTCCTGAAGTGCTGGGATTGTAGGTGTGAGCCACCATGCCTGGCCAGAAAAGCTAATTTTAAGATGACTTTATTAAAACATTTAAAATCATTTTCAAAATAGAATAAAATGTTAGTATTTCTCTCACCTCTGGATGAAAAAGGTTTTCTGAGCATATTGTCAGTGCATGACATTATCACAGAGTAAAACAATGAAAAATTTGACTAATAAAAACTTTGTGCACGGTGGCTCATACCTATACTCCCAGCACTTTGGGAGGCCAAGGCAGGCAAATCACTTGAGCCCAGGAGTTCAAGACCAACCCATGCAGCATGGCAAAACCCCCTCTCCAGAAAAAATGCAAAAAATCAGCTTGTCATGGTGGCATGTGCTGGTAGTCCCAACTGCTCAGGAGGCTGAGGTAGTAAGGTAGGAGGATCACCCGAGCCCAGGGGATCCAGGCTGCAGTGAGCCGTGATTATCCCACTGCAGTCCAACCTGGGTGGCAGAGTGAGACCCATCTCTAAAACAACAAAAGCAAAAAAAAAAAAAAAAGCAGAACTTTGGAACCCCCAAATCATAAGTAAAATTGAAAACCAAAAATACGGAAAAAGCTTTCCATGATAAAGGACGATAGATAAATACATTTAACATAGAAAGAGCCCGTGCAAACATTTAAGACACCAAAAAAAACAAAAAAACAAACAAAAAAAAAACCAGCACAAAGCACATTGAATGGTTCACAAAGAAGGACGCAGAAATGGCTTACTGTCAGAGAAACTAAACATTTCCTTATGTATTTAAGAAATGAGGCCGGGCGCGGTGGCTCAAGCCTGTAATCCCAGTACTTTGGGAGGCCAAGACGGGCGGATCACGAGGTCAGGAGATCAAGACCATCCTGGCTAACATGGTGAAACCCCGTCTCTACTAAAAAATACAAAAAACTAGCCGGGCGAGGTGGCGGCCGCCTGTAGTCCCAGCTACTCGGGAGGCTGAGGCAGGAGAATGGCCTGAACCCAGGAGGCAGAGCTTGCAGTGAGCTGAGATCCGGCCACTGCACTCCAGCCCGGGTGACAGAGCGAGACTCCGTCTCTAAAAAAAAAAAAAAAAAAAAAAAAAAAAAGGAAAGAAAAAAA
>NW_016819579.1:0-1413 GCF_001698545.2 Rhinopithecus bieti | reverse complement strand
TCAGTGCCAAGGAGAAGCACCCTCTACTTAGCAGACCGGGAAAGGGAGTCTCCCTTTCCCCGGGGTAGTTTAGAGAAGACTCTACTCCACCACCTCTTGTGGAGGGCCTGACTGATGTCAGGCCCACCTGCAGTTACCCAGAGGCCTAATCGTCTCCCTGTAATGTTGTGCTTCAGCGGTCATGCTCCTGGTCCACTTTCTTTTTTTTTTTTGAGACGGAGTCTCGCTTTGTCGCCCAGGCTGGAGTGCAGTGGCCGGATCTCAGCTCACTGCAAGCTCTGCCTCCCGGGTTTATGCCATTCTCCCGCCTCAGCCTCCCGAGTAACTGGGACTACAGGCGCCCGCCACCTCACCCGGCTAGTTTTTTGTATTTTTTTAGTAGAGACGGGGTTTCACCGTGTTAGCCAGGATGGTCTCGATCTCCTGACCTCGTGATCCGCCCGTCTCGGCCTCCCAAAGTGCTGGGATTACAGGCTTGAGCCACCGCGCCCGGCCCTGTTCCACTTTCATGTTCTATCCTGTACACCTGGCTCTGCCTTCTAGATAACAGTAGAAAAATTAGTGAAAGTACTAAAAACCTCTGATATGAAGAAATAATGGTGTAGGCTGTGTCCTCTCTCTCTCCTCCTCAGCTGCTAAACAGGGAAGGGCCCCCTGTACAGTGGACACGTGACTCACGTGACCTTGTCAATCACTGCAGATGGCTCATACTCCCTACTCTGCCCCCTTGTCTTGTATCCAATAAATAACAGCGCAGCCTGGCATTCGGGGCCACTACCGATCTCCACGTCTTGGTGGTAGTGGTCCCCCGGGCCCAGCTGTCTTTTCTTTCTCTGTCTTGTGTCTTTATTTCTACAATCTCTCGTCTCTGCACATGGGGAGAAAAACCCACAGACCCTGTGGGGCTGGACCCTACAGGGAGGGCTTCCAAAAAAGATCTGTGGCTCTCCTCTTACATCTTCTTTCTGCTGCTTGGATCATAAATGTGATGGCTGGAGCTCTAGCAGCTATATTGGACTATGAGTGATTTTGAGGATGGAACTATTGGGCTAAAAGTAGTCAGTGAGAAGAAAAAAATAGGAGTCTGGGTGTCTGATTTTGTAGAATTGCCAAACCAGCCCTGGACTAAAACCTACCCCTTCCTTCCTTCCTTCCTTCCTGCCTTCCTTCCTGCCTTCCTTCCTGCCTGCCTTCCTGCCTGCCTTCCTTCCTGCCTTCCTTCCTTCCTGCCTGCCTTCCTTCCTGCTTGCCTGCCTTCCTGCCTTCCTGCCTCCTTCCCTCCCTCCCTCCCTCTTTCCTTTTCTTTCTTTCTTATAGGGTCTCACTTTGTCACCCAGGCTGGAGTGCAGTAACATGATCACAGCTCACTGCAGCCTCGACCTCCCAGGCTCTAGTGATCCTCCCACCTCAGCA
>NW_016819578.1:0-1349 GCF_001698545.2 Rhinopithecus bieti | reverse complement strand
AAAAAAAAGTATAAAGTGGAAGCATCTGTATGCATGATTGAAGTTGTGCTTTCCATATATTTTTTCCACCTTGCCTTTTTCTCTCTGCAACACTGTATCTGAAGCTTTTCCCTATGTTATCGAGTGCTCATAAGCATTATTTGAATGGTTGTATCAGAATCCATTATCTGGACTCATTGTCATTTATCCATCTGTGGTTGCTGGAGATACTGCCCTTTCTGCCACACTCAGTCACCCTTCTGACCTTGCTCTGTGTCCAGTTATCTACTAATACACATACTGGTCATTTAGGACTTAAAGTTAAGAATAAATAGTTATCACAGTTTCTAACACTTCACAGAGAATGTAGCTTCCTAAAAATAGAATGGCTTGGTGGTTATAATTTTAAAGTAAAATAGACAAATTGATATTGAATTTTTTTTTTCTTTTTTTGAGATGGAGTCTCGCGTTGTCGCTGAGGCTGGAGTGCAGTGGTGCGATCTCAGCTCACTGCAAGCTCTGCCTCCGGGTTCATGCCATTCTCCTGCCTCAGCCTCCCAAGTAGCTGGGACTACAGGTGCCTGCCACCACACCCAGCTAACTTTTTGTATTTTTAGTAGAGTTGGGGTTTCACTGTGTTAGCCAGGATGGTCTCGATCTCCTGACCTCGTGATCTGCCCACCTCAGCCTCCCAAAGTGCTGGGATTACAGGCATAAGCCACCACGCCCGGCTGATACTGAAATTAACATTTTGCTTTCTTCTTTTATCTGTTTTTCACTTCTCTGTCATTTTGATGGATAAAGTTTCATTTGGAAGGATTTTTTATTTCAAAATAGAAATAGCATATGACATGAGAATGGGAACTCTGAAAGGTTCAACTTTCTAGCCATTAGTTTCCTAAGATTGTCATGAAAACTACATATAGTCAATCATGATTGCCCTGTATTAAAAGTGAGTTAACATTATGCACAACTTAAGCACAGTACTTTCCATCACATATAGAAAAATAGGTGGTGTGTTTAGAGAAGTATTGGGCTAGGAGTCAGGAAGCTTGACTGTTAGTCCCAACCCTGCTTCTTCAGCTGAGTGCCCGTGGGCAATAATACAGCAGCTATTTCTTAAATATCTAATGAGTTTCAGGCTTTGTAGTTGGGCTTGGAATAAAGACATAGATATTGCATTCATGATTCTCCAAGTGTCCCCTCCTCACCCAGCTCACAGTGAGCTTTCTTATGCATTGTGTAAATCTGTCTCCTAACAGGCCCCTACTCTGTCTCCAACCTGCTTCCCAGGGCAGTTATGAGGATCAAATGAGAGAGAATATGTATGAAAGCAAATTCTAAATGATTTTAAAATGCAATAAAATATT
>NW_016819577.1:0-2557 GCF_001698545.2 Rhinopithecus bieti | reverse complement strand
TCTGTCATCCAGGCTGGAGTGCAGTGCTGCAATCTTGGCTCACTGCAACCTCCACCTCCTGGATTCAAGCAATTCTCCTGCCTTAGCCCCCCGAGTAGCTAGAACTAAAGGCATGTGCCACCGTGCTCAGCTAATTTTTGTATTTTTAGTAGAGACGGGGTTTCGCCATGTTGGCCAGGCTAGTCTCAAACTCCTGGCCTCAGGTAATCTGCCTGCCTCAGCCTCCCAAAGTGTTGGAATTACAGGCAGGAGCCACCGCACCAGGCCTGATTTTGCCAAGAATTAACGACAAACTTACCAATATGTGTTTTCCTAAATCCTCCATATTCATTTTCTGGAATACTTGATATTTGACCATCTTTAGTCTCCTAACATTTCTTCCATTCTCTGTTCCATGGATGATATGAGCTGTTACATGTTATAGGTCCACAAGCCCGTTAGATTCAAGTGGTATGGGAGTCTTGAGTTCATTCGAAGCAATCTGATAGTCTTATCACTAATTTTGGGTTGTAGCTTTTCTTTCTCTTATTCCTTCTATCCCTTCTCTAATTTCTACAGGTGTACTTCTTCTCTGCAAACATTATTATTTCCTTGCTTTTCTACTAATGTTTTTTGTTTTAAAGCAAATTATATATTTGAGATGGTGAGTCATAGTCATGAATCCTGTCCTGCCAAGGTTCCAGTTATCCATGAGAATCACATTTACCTTTTTGCATTAAAATTTCAGGGCTACTTGTTCACTTCATGTACTTCATGGCTTTGGTCTGTTGGTATTTGAGTCTACGAACATTGTTTCTAAGAGTTTCCCTGATTGTTGTTATGTATCTCTTCTCCCATCTTCACAGAATGTGGCCCAGAGTTTCATCTTGGTACTCTTACACATGGAAACATTCTAGAGGCTGGCCTAAAGGACTGTCCACACCAAGGGAACATAGGATGTTAGGCTGGAAAATAGTGTATCAGGATTTCATCCAGGAAGGTCACAGCCTGTTGGTCTAGATCATGGAAGATGCTATTCAGCGAGTGTCACAATTTGGCCTGATACATTCTAGTCCAAACATTTCACCATATACTCATACCAACCTGTGATGACTCTCTTCACTTCTTTGGGAAAAGAGGGTACCTCCCAAAAGATAAGAGCAAAGTGGGGCCAAGGGTAAGTCATAAGGGTCAGAGTTTCAGGGAACCCCAACTAACTCCTATATTGTACAGATGGGAAGACTCTGAAGGCCAGAGAGGGGCAAGAACTGGACCAAAGTCACACAGAGTTATTTTGTTGTGCTTTACACACCTACCTGGTTTTCTTTCATAAGAATTTGAGTTTGAGATAGTTCTCACAACTAT
Source organism: Rhinopithecus bieti (assembly GCF_001698545.2). NCBI lineage: Eukaryota > Metazoa > Chordata > Mammalia > Primates > Cercopithecidae > Rhinopithecus > Rhinopithecus bieti. The sequence continues at coordinate 1,213 of NW_016819577.1, read as the reverse complement.
TGAGCAGTAAAACATGAGTTGGAATTCAGATCATCCCATTCACAGGCCAGAACTCTTTGTCTTCATCATATCACAGCTATTTTGCTACCATGCTGAATGTCCAACTATTCTCAGGTACATGAGAACGTTATCTGGTTTGGGATCCCTAGATTTTATGAAAATACCTATAATGGGATATCCTCCTTTCCTGTGGGTTTAAATTGAATCTGCAACAGCTATCAAAGTTTCTGCTTTTAAGAAATGAGAAGATAGATATACCTGGCTTTTATGAAAGCACTGTTCCAAAATGTATCACATTAATGTTTTCCAGGGAGTCCCTAAATCATCCTTCCTGACCGAGGAGAAGAGAGCCAGGCTGAAGACCAACCCTGTGAAGGTGCACTTTGCTGAAGAAGTGCTCATCAGTGGACACAGCCAGGTGTGTCACTAGTCAAGTGATTGAAATTACTCCTTATGAAGCTGGCGAGCTGCCTTCTGGCACATAACTCCCTGAACCTCTGGAATTCCACAGCACAGAGAGGATGCAGAGGAAGTGCAGTGCGTTTGCAAGAGCTTTTTTGCACCTTCCCAGATGCCTGCAGACCCTGGACTGGGAGAGCTGGTGGGAGCTCTGGGCCATGGGTGGGGACTGGGAAGTAGAGCACTGGGTTTGGCCCTCTGTTGTTCTGTGACTCCATTCTTCTGCCAGTGAAATTTCAACAGATTCCAAAAGTTAATTTCTCATTGTGCATCTTCAAATGTATTATCCCCTCTGAAGGTGATCTATTGATAATCGTGCGGGTGGTGATGGGATTGCTTTTTATTTTTAAGAGCCCATCATTTGTTGAACCTCTATTATGTGACCTAAACTTTATATGTACACAGTCCTTAGTCATCCCAATACCCTGCAAGGGAGATGTTTTAACAAAAGAGGAAGCAGAGGCCTAGAGAGATTAAGAGACTTAACTCTAAGATCACATGGCGAGAAAATGCAGGAGCCCAGGTCCATGTGACTTTGATTCTTTGGTTTTTCACTGTGACGTGCTGTCTAGTCCTTTTTGATATGGAGAGACCCAGGATTGGGGTTCAGAAGACACATTTGTAAAGGGAAAATGTTGGCTAGAGTTTGATTTTAATGTAGAGTGCTGGATGAAAGGCGCATTTATTCATAATTTATACATTTTCCCCCAGTAGTCTATAACTATTGCCATTCTGAATTTCTTTTTTTTTTTTT
>NW_016819576.1:0-631 GCF_001698545.2 Rhinopithecus bieti | reverse complement strand
CTCGGAAACTGCTTTCTGATGTGTGAATTCATCATACAGAGTTTCACCTTTCCCTTCTTGCCCCAGTTTGCTAACACTCTTTTCTTGGTTTCTGGAATGTGATATTTAGGAGCTCATTGTGGGCTATGGTGAAAAGGGAAATCTCCTCAGATAAAAACTGGAAAGAAGCGTTCTAAGAAACTGCATTGCGATGTGTGAATGCAACTCACAGACTTACACTTTTCTCTTCAGTCATCAGTTTGCTAACACAGTTTTCTTGAAATCTGCAATGGGATACTTCTTAGTGCCATGAAGATTATTACCGTGTCAAAGGAAGTATCCTCAGATAAAAAGTAGAAAGAAGCTTTCTGAGAAACTTCTTTGTGATGTGTGAATTCATCTCACAGAGTTACACTTATGTTTCCTGGAACAGTCGATTAACACTGTCTTTGAGGAACCTGACAGTCTCATTGAGGCCTAAGCTGATAAAGGAAATATCCTCAATTGAAAACGTGAAAGAAGCTTTGTGAGAAACTTCTTTGTGATATGTGAATTCATCTCACAGAGTTACAACTTAGTCTTCATGAAGCAGTTTGCTGACATACTTTTCCTGGAATCCCCAAAGTGATATTTGGGAGCGCCTTGAGGCCCC
>NW_016819575.1:0-1498 GCF_001698545.2 Rhinopithecus bieti | reverse complement strand
GAAAGAAAGAAAAGAAAGAAAGAAAGAAGGAAGGAAGGAAGGAAGGAAGGAAGGAAGGAAGGAAGGAAGGAAGGAAGGAAGGAAGGGAGGAAGACAGAGAGAGAAGGGGAGAGAGAGAGAGAGAGAGAAAGAAAGAAAGAAAGAAAGAAAGAAAGAAAGAAAGAAAGAAAGAAAGAAAGAAAGAAAAAGAAAGAAAGGCAAGAGAAGGGAAGGGAAGGGAAAAAGAAAGAAAAAGAAGAAAAAAATGAAAGAAAGAAAGAAGAGAAAAGAAAAAGAGAGAGGAAGGAAGGGAGGAAGGAAGGAAAAGGGAAGGGAAAGGAGGGGAAGAAGAAAGAAAGAAAAAAGAAAGAAAGGCAGAAAGAGAGAGAAAGAATGGAAGGAAGGAAGGAAGAAAGGCAGAAAGAAAGAAAAGAAAAGGAAAGAAAAAAAGTTAATCACCAATGTGATGGTATTAACAGATGGGGTCTTTCTAGGGTGATTAAGTCATAAGAACTGAGCCCTCATGAATGGAATTAGAGACTTTATTAAAGAAGCTCAAGGGAACTAGTTTTACCCCTTTTTGCCCTTCTGTTCCTCTGGCATGTGAAGACACAGAGGAGGTACTATCTATAAGGAACAGGCCCTCACCAGACACCAAACCTCTCGGTGCCTTGATCTTGGACTTCCCAGTCTCTAGAATTGTAAGAAACAAATTTCTGTTGTTTAAAAATTTTGGGTATTTTGTTATAGCAGTGTAAAACAAACTGAGACATGAGCCTCAGTTTCTTCCTTTATCATATTGGCCTAATGACACCAACCTCATAGGGGTTGGTAAGGATTAAATGAGGTGATGCATATAAAGTGCTTGGCACAGCATCTGGCACATAGTACACATTCAATAAATGGTATCAGTTATAAAATATCATAGACAAGTCATGAGCCTAAGACTCAAATGTCTAGGGAGATCAAGTAGGTTATCATAAAATAAATGTTTGTAGCAACAAGTGGTAGGAGCTGTGTTGACCTGAAGAGTTTATGTCTCTCGAAAGACACCAAAATTAAAATTTTCTCCAAAACTGTGGGAGAAACAAAATATATTTGATCTCCCAGAAATATCCAGATCTGGCCCTTAGGACTCCCAGTTTGCAATCCCCGGCCTTGGCCATTTTGAGATGCCTCTGATTGCTAATGTCTTGCCTCACCCACCTCTCTTCTTTTTTATAGTCCACAGTGAAGACCAAAAGAGACACGGTGAAAGGTTACTTCCTGGCTGGAGGAGACATGGTGTGGTGGCCAGTAAGTGGTCTTTGGTTCAATTAAAGTCACTTCTTAAAGAATCTTCAAGTGCTGGGATTCTGTCCAGCCTTTGATCTCTCAGGACTCTCTGGTCTCATGTTGTTTGGAAGTCATTCTCTAAACTAGAGAAGGCTTAGCTCCAGCTCAAATTTGTTTAAACAACAACAAAAAAATTCATCAGCTCACCTAAGGGAAAATCTGGAGTTAGGTTTTAAAAATAAAT
>NW_016819574.1:0-657 GCF_001698545.2 Rhinopithecus bieti | reverse complement strand
CCTGTAATCCCAGCACTTTGGGAGGCCGAGGCGGGCAGATCACGAGGTCAGGAGATGGAGACCATTCTGGTTGACACGGTGAAACCCCGTCTCTACTAAAATACAAAAAATTAGCCAGGCTTGGTGGTGGGTGCCTGTAGTCCCAGCTACCCGGGAGGCTGAGACAGGAGAATGGCATGAACCGAGGAGGCGGAGTTTGCAATGAGCTGAGATCATGCCACTGCACTCCAGCCTGGGGACAGAGCGAGACTCCGTCTCAAAAAAAAAAAAAAGAAAATACTAACCAAAAGTGACAGATCAGTGATTTTCTGGAGTTGGGGGTAGGAGGAAGAAAAGATGGATTACAAAAGAGCGGGAAGAGGCCGGGCATGGTGGCTCACGCCTGTAATTCCAACACTTTGGGAGGCGGAGGCGGGTGGATCACCTGAGGTCAGAAGTTTGAGACCAGCCTGGCCAACATGGTGAAACCCCATCTCTACTAAAAATATGAAAATCACCTGGGTGTGGTGGCAGGCGCCTGTAATCTCGGCTTCTGGGGAGGCTGAGGCAGGAGAATCACTTGAATGGGGGAGGCAGAGGTTGCGGTGAGCCACGATCTTGCCACTACACTGCAGCCTGGGCAACAGAGTGAGACTCTGCCTCAAAAAAAAAAAAAAA
>NW_016819573.1:4677374-4688092 GCF_001698545.2 Rhinopithecus bieti | reverse complement strand
TAGTTGAAATATAAAACTTTAAAAGATACAAAAGGGGCCGGGCGCGGTGGCTCAAGCCTGTAATCCCAGCACTTTGGGAGGCCGAGATGGGCGGATCACGAGGTCAGGAGATCGAGACCATCCTGGCTAACACGGTGAAACCCCGTCTCTACTAAAAAATACAAAAAACTAGCTGGGCGAGGTGGCTGGCGCCTGTAGTCCCAGCTACTCGGGAGGCTGAGGCAGGAGAATGGCGTAAACCCGGGAGGCGGAGCTTGCAGTGAGCCGAGATCCGGCCACTGCACTCCAGCCTGGGTGACAGAGCGAAAAAAAAAAAAAAAAAAAAGGATGTAGTGAAAAGTCAGTTTCCCATTCATTGTTATTCCTTGGCCAAATAGCTCCCCTCTCTTAGGCAGCAGCTCCTGTCAGTTTCTTATGAATCCTTCAAAAGTTTTTTGGTTTTCACTTTCAAAATATCTAATTTATCTCTTTAAAAAAAAAATTCCTCAGCCAGGAGTGGTGGCTCACACCTGTAATCCTAGCACTTTGGGAGGCTGAGATGGGCAGATTGCCTGAGCTCAGGAGTTTGTGACCAGCCTTGGCAACGTGGTGAAACCCTGTCTCTACTAAAATACAAAAATTAGCTGGGCGTGGTGGCATACACCTGTAGTCCCAGCTACTCTGGAGGCTGAGTCAGGAGAATTGCTTGAACCCAGGAGGCAGAGGTTGCAGGAAGCTGAGATTGTGCCACTGCACTTCATCTTGGGCAACAGAGCAAGATTCCATCTCAAAAAAAAAAGAAAAAAATTCCTCTAGATTCTTCTGTTTGTTTCTCAAGATTATTAGTTGTGTATTTAGTTTTTATTTTTATTTTTTGGTAGTGCAGAAAACAGTACTGCTCTCTATTCTTTTTTCATGGTCTATACTTTCTTATGTAATGATTTTGTTACATTTTCCAACTTCATTATCGTTATTTCATAGCCTATCTCTTGCAAACAGAATGTTGTCGGGTTTTGTCTCTGTTTAACTTATCTTTGAAGGTTCTACATCTTATACGGGATTTTATACTGTTTAATTTATTATTACTATTTTATTATGTTTTCTGTATATTGTGTGTTTGTTTTTATGTTTGTTTCTTCTCCATTATGTCTTCTGTTTTACAGAACATTCTTTGCTTTCTTTAGCTTTTAAGCAAATTTTAAAGGTGAACAATCTTTCAAATTGTCTTAGTGCAAAAAATAATATATTTCTGTATTTATTTACTATAATCAAAGCAGAAGGAAGAACTTGCCTTTTCTTCCCTATAAGCAAATTTAATTTGCCCTTTTTTGGGCATCTTCTCTTCCTATTCCTTATCTACCCCATCTCCGCAATTATTTTTTTTTTCACCTCTTACATTTGTTCTATGAAGTGTCTTAATTCTTCTGAGCCTCAGCCTGGTACTCATAAGTATTTTGCTATTTTTGATTCAGTTGGTTAACAACCACTGCGGTCTCACTCTGAGCCAACAGATCCTGAGCTGGGCGCAGGAGATACAAAAGTAAGGGCAGTTCTGTCCCTGCCTTCAAGGTTGATGAGGTGGCATGATGTACAAATCAGCCAACAATGGCAAAAGATGTGATGTGTCAGGTGTATTGGATACAGAGAGAGAGAGGTTTGGTGAGTCAGTGCAGGCACTCTGGGAGCTAAATGTTACTGTATGTACCAGCAGAGCTTTGTGAGAAAGAGGATAAAGTGAGAGGGCAAAAGTCTGAAGGTGTACAGGTACATCAGCCTGTTCTTGGGCTAGTGGCTGGAGATGAGGCTGGACAAGGGATGTTGGGGCCAGATTGTGAAGCACCTTGAATATTGGGCAACAAGTTTCAGTTTATATCCTGTGGTCTGTAACAGAGGGTTTAAAGCAAGGGAGTGCCATGTTCTAGTTCATTTTTAAGGAAGATCATTCTGGCTGTCATGTGAAGCACAGCCTGCAGGGAGGGAAGTCAGTTAAGCAGCTGTGGGCAGTTATCCAGATAAGAGGTGAGAGCAACTTGAGCATAGGAGATAGCAGTGATGATGGAGAAGAGGAGATATGAGGCATTTGGGGGCAGAATCTAAAATTACCAATGCCTGCCATGGAGGAGACTGGGAATTAGGGCATGCCTCAGAGGAGTTTTTGTTTGTTTTAGGGAAGGTGGTGATAGATGGTGGAAGTACTGACCAAACTTAGGGAGTAGTATAAAGGGTGTGGATTGGGTGCAGAGACTAATTTGGAGAGAAGCAGGGGAAAGTTTATTTTAGGACTTGTTGAATGTCTAGGCAAACATATCTAGGAGAAGTTGGAAATATGGATCAGAAACTCAGATAAGATGTTGGGGATAAAGATACAGATGTGAGACTCACTTGTACCAAGGAGGATATCAAAGCCATAAGAGATATAAAATCCCTCAAGTAGAGCATGTACAGAAAGTAAAAGGTCTTAGGATTGGCTGTTGGCAAAGGTCAGTCTTTATGTTCAGGAAATTGAGCATATTGAGCACTGTAATACATGTCCAGCATGGGGGTGACTAGAGCTTTTTCAGATGTCTGGCTTAGTCTTCACAACTGCCTTATGCATGGAATTATTACTCTGCTTTGTAGGCAAGGAGACTAAGGTGTTATTACTAAGTTAGTAAGTGGGATTGCAAACCAGGCCCAAATGCCAAGTTCATGCTAGAGAAAAAAGTAGAGGAGATACAGAAAAGTGGTGTGGAAGAGGTGTTTTCCTTCAGGGGCAGTGGCCAGCAATGCCAGCATGCTCAGTTCCCACAGAACCTAAGTCAGCTCCCTTTGGAGTCAGGAGGCAAGGAAATGCGGTTTGACTGCCACTCTAGAAAACTGTTTGGTAGATGAATGAGGCCATTTGGTCTGGGGGTGGCATCATTTTTGTTTGTTTACGGATGACAGCTTGAGGTATTCTGATTTGCTCAGCTTCTTTTTCTTTGATGTTTTATATCTTAGATTGTCTCATTTCTAGACTTCTGTTATTTAAAAAAATAAGAAATAACTCTACTAGATTCCCCTTCATGTAATCTGTTCGTTAACTTGCTTACTTGGAGTGTTTTTCTTTCCTTCTCACATTGTTTTCAGTTGTTTCCAGGTCATGTCCCAGGGATCCTCTTTGCTAATGATGTGTGAGACACTAGGAGTGCCTTCTTGTTTCTTCTCTCAGGTCTTTCCATGCTGTTTTCTTTCCATGTAGTTTTCTTCTGTCACTTGAATCTTTTGTTCAATTCAGTTTCCTCCAGCACTCTAATTCATAGATTGTATCTTTCCTCTAGATGACAGTTTGCCTGTGCGTTCTTCGGCAACAGGATTGTGTAGTGCTGAGAGCATGGGCCCGGAACCAGATTGCCTGGGTTCAACTCCTGGCTCTACCAGCTACTAGCTGAGTGACCTTGGGCAAGTTATTTGTGCCTCAAGCTTCTTTGTGCCTCAGTTTTCTCATCTGTAAACTGGAGGCAAAATTAGAATCTACTACCAACGGTTGTGGTGAAGGTTAAATGAACTACTGCTTGTTGTGCTTAGAAAGAAGGGTTTCCAGTGTGCGTTCACCATTGTTAGTTGCTTGTGTTGTCATTGTTGTTACTTGTTGTAGGGAAAAATGGTACGAGAGATAACCTCTTCCTCATTGTCATTTGGTCATACAAATAGTGATAAATTTCAGGCTGTTGGAGCCTTACCTGATGACCTAGAAGTAGGCAAATCTTGGGAATCAGGTTGTATTCCCTCAAGTTTTTAAGGAGTTTGACAAGGAACAATTTTAACCTTGGTCCAGAAGTGGCATCTGGAGTTCAAGTGTCCACTGTGTGACCTCATCTACCCCATGGCAGTGTTCAATTGATGTCTCTTAAAAACAGGATGTAAAAGATTTATTTCTACCTTACAAAATAGCTCTTCCAAAATGTTTTATTTTTTCTCTTGTAGTTGTCCAGTCATCTCATCTGCAGATAACATATTTAACTTCCTAGGCAATATGTATGCCTACCTTATTTCAGCTGTCTTGCTGCATTGGCCAGAACTTCAAAAATATTTAATATGGTAAAAGTGGCCTTTTATTGCCTTTTTTTTTTTACATTTGGCTTAGAGAGGTGTTTTATATCATCTTGCCTTATCTATATGCCTTTTGTTCTTAGTATTTTTATTAGAAATTAATATTATCAAATTACATTCTTGTATCCATTGAGATTTTCATTAAGTTTTTCTCATTTAACTTTCTGATTTTGTTGCATATGTATCTTGAACTATCATTCCATTGTGGGCAAAATTTTTACCAGTTTGGTTATTCTTTTATCATTAAATTATTTCTGCCAGTCATTAAACACTGTTAAATCTATATTTATTCAGAGTTGTTGCCTATGAAAAGGTTTTTAAGAAATCTTATTGGAATTTTAAAGTTGTACCCTTTGTAAAAGTTCAAATAATATAATATAGACTAAATAAATAATAAAATTAACCCGATAATCCCATTCTCCCAGAGTCATTGATGTTGGGTTTATTGTGAATCTTTCCAGAATTTTTTCTATGCATTTGCATATATATATGTTTCATGCCCTCTCATTCTTTCTCTTTTTCTCTTCTCCTTTCTCCCTCCCTCTCCATCCCTCTCTCCCTTCATCTTACTAAAAATGCAGTCATACAAAGTCCTGAAATGTTTTCATTTAATAGTATATAATGGGAGTCTTTCTATGTCCATGCACATGTATCTACTTCATTCTTTGTAGGGTATTCCATAGTGTGGAGTGATCATAATTTAGCCAGTTCCCTGTTGGTGGATGTTTAAATTACTCCCAATTTTTTGCTAGGACTACATGAAATGTTTTTTGTACTTGTTTGTATGTGCCAGTATTTTATAGGCTAGATTACCAGAAACAGAATTGTGGATCAAAGGTGATAAATAGAATAGGGGTTCTTAACCTAGTCTGTGAGTCCCTATAGTTGTATGCAAAATGTCATGTATACTATATATTGTGCATTTTCTGAGAATGAGAGTCTATAGATCAGATTTACAAAGAAGTCATTGGTCCCCCAAAAAGAAAGAATTACCTGCACACAAAATTAGGTAACTTGTCCAAAGTTCACGGTGGAACTGGATTTAAGCTCATGGTATCTGACTCCAGTGGTATTAAAAGAGGAAAAAAAGTTCAGATGGAATATACATCAAATTATCTATAGTGCTAATCTCTGAAGGTGGGGTTATGAGAGCTCCACAATTATATTTTTTAAACATTGAAAATTTTTTTTTAATAAGCAGGAGAAAAGTAAAATTCACTGAACAAACAAAAGTAATCAGAGTGCTTGTGTGGCACAAATGGGGAAATCAGATCAACTGATCTCTTGGGAATTTGAAGGAGAGTGAGCAGGTTTGTGAATGAGGGAGCCATTAGTCCTTCAAGAAAGCTTTGAAAGAATTTGCATAGTCTCAATCTACCTCAACATGTTAATTAACTATAAAGAAAGAGGTCATACATGGATAGTGGAAAAACCCAGCAGGAACCACCTTAACCAAGAGGTCAAGGCCAACACCACCAGCAATAAGACATATCAACATCATGAGCCCCATGATATGATGTATTAAGAACACAGCATCATTTCTGTGGTATTTTTGCCAAGAATGTATAACCTCAGAGTAATCATGAGAAAACATCAGGCAAACCCGAATCAAGGGACTTTCAACAAAATAACTGTTTAACACTCTTAAAAGTTGTCAAGAACATGAATGACGAGGAAAGAACAAGGAACTGTCACAGGCCGCAGGAGACCAAGGAGAAATAATAACTAAATACAGCGGGGATTCTGAATAGGATTCTGGAACAGAAAAGGGAGATGGGTAGAAAAAACCAGTACAACTTGAATAAGGTCTTTGGTTTAGTTAATAGTATTGTATTAATGTTAAAGTTCTGGTTCTGGTAAATATACAATGGTTATGTAAGATGCTAACATTGGGGAAACTGGGGCCAGGATATATGGAAACTCTCTACAATTTTTGCAACTTTTCTATAACTCTAAAATTAGCTCAAAATAATTTTTTAAAATCTTGGCCAGGTACAGTGGCTCACTCCTGTAATCCCAGCACTTTGGGAGGCCGAGGTGGGTGGATCACCTGAGGTCAGGAGTTTGAGACCAGCTTGGCCAAGTTGGTGAAAACCCATCTCTACTAAAAATACAAAAATTATCTGGGCATGGTGGTGGGTGCCTGTAAACCTAGCTACTCAGGAGGCTGAGTAGAATCACTTGAACCTGGGAGGTGGAGGTTGCAGTGAACCAAAATCGTGCCACTGTACTCCAGCCTGGCTGACAAGTGCAAAACTCCATCTCAAAAAGAAAAAAGAAAGGAGGCTGGGCGTGGTGGCTCACATCCGTAATCCTAGCACTTTGGGAGGCCAAGGCAGGCAGATCACAAGGCCAGGAGTTTGAGACCAGCCTGGCTAGCATGGTGAAACCCCATCTCTAGTAAAAATACGAAAACTTAGCCAGGCATGGTGGCACATGCCTGTAGTACCAGCTGCTAAGGAGGCTGAGGCAGGAGAATTGCTTGAAGCTGGCAGGCGGTGGTTGCAGTGAGCCGCGAGATCACGCCACTGCACTGTAGCCTGGGCAACAGAGTGAGAACTGGTCTCAAAAAAAAAAAAAAGGAAAAAGAATCTTGACAAGATTTCTTATTTTCTACCTCATTTTTAAGTAAAGAGCCATTGTGGAGTTAGAGAATCAATTTGGACCTGAGTAGAAGTTGGATTAAGAATATGAAAGAAAGCTTAGGGTTAAATCACCTTCTATGAGTGGGTAAAATATGAATGATGACTGTCCACAGTGCTGCCTATAGGCTCATTTTCCGATATGTTTAATTTCCTAGACCTTTTTAAAGGGTACAGTAGTGAAAAGCTACAATGGGAGATTTTCGTGAACATTTTATGAGGCTATGATAGCAGAAAATTAGTCAATGCAAGATACTGCACTTAATGGAAAAAAGAAATTCTAAACCAGCTTTTACAGAGTCACAGGTCCGTAGATATCACTTAGTAGCCTGAAGATCTGTGAAGATGTTGCCTCAGTTGTTTACTGCTGAAGCCAAGATGGCCTGAAAATTGGTGCACATCCATGTGAAGGTGACCACACAGTCTTCTCGAGGCATTTGTAGATGAAGGTCCTTCCTTGGTAAGTGGGAGCTAAACAATGGGTACAGCTGGACATATAGAGTGGAATAATAGGCATTGGAGGCTCCAAAAGGTGGGAGGGGGCTGAGGGATGAAATACTACCTGTTGGGTACAATGTACACTATTCTAGATGATGTGGACGCTAAAAGCCCAGACTATGGAGTCTAGGAGGAGTTGGAGTGTGGGACTCTCTGAGTACACCTGGCCCTGTCCATGAAGGGAAAGGCCATATTGGCCTGGGGGAGACATTCTGATTGCTACAAGGCTAGGCATGCTAGATACACAGATTGAAAACCTGGAGAGGGGCTCTAAATTTGTTCCTTATGCAGCAACCTGATTAGGGATTCTGTTTCCTAGATGTTTTGATATTAAGAAAGGACAGCTCTGGGTAAATTACAGGAATAGTGAGGCTCCTAGAAAGCTATACCGCTTCTTAAAATGAGGGGGAAGAAATCTAACTTGTCTCCATTGAGTTTGGTTGGTATTAAATCAGTTCTACCCCCACCTAATTAAGAACTGAATAGTCTCTTAATGAAGTAAAAAGAAAAAAATTCTCAATTTACAAAGCTGGAGACTAGTCTTATTCTGTCAGTGGGTATTTCTCAGCAACAGTTACATGCCAGGCCACTGGATTACACCCTAAAATCATAGCAGTGAGCGAGACGGCCATGGTCCCTGTCCTCATGGAGCTCACAGACCAGGAGATTGTTCCTCCGAGCCTAAACCAGCCAGCACACCTCTCACTCAAAGGTACATCTGCTAAAAAGGCTTGGTTTACACCAAAATAAGTTTGCTTTTTGTTTTTTCCTTGGAGTTAAATGTAAAATGAATTACCATTTTAATTTCCAACAGTGTTGAAAAATGTTTTCATTTATACTTTATATGTTTAATTTACATGATTTTGAAGTAGCATTTGGTGCCTTTAATGATTACAAAACCTGCCCCTGTCCTTGCCACTTCTTTCAGGCTGTGATGTTGAAGACACTTTGGTAAGGCTTAGTGAGTTTGCTCAGTGCCTACAGAAATCAGAAATGTGTTTACCAAGGCATAGCAATCTCTCAGAGGCCCAGTGTGGCCAGCTGGCAGTGGCCAAAGGAAGCCAACTCTTCTCTGCTGCATGGACACCTCTCCCTTCCTGAATTTAATCTCTTGAGTCAGATTCCAAGTTGTAACGTCAAAGTAGTGAAACAACTGGAGTGGCGCTAACTCACTGGATTCTACCACACTGTTAGTAACCTCTTCCCTGGCCCTTCGTCTAGAGGCTCTGGGATGTTTTATTTAGTAGAGATATGTCCTTGTGCCTTGAGTTGGTAAAGTGGTTACGGTTATGAATTCTTTGTTTCTTTATATAAAGAGTACAGTGGATAAATGATGAGTAGTATTTATTTCTTAGAAGAATCAAGGAAAAGTTACTGGTTGATTAATTTACAAAACTTAACTCTATGAACCCGGTGGAGTATAAGAATAGATGATCATTTTTTCAAAATCCTTTTGAAGAGCAAAGTCTACATCAGCAGAACTTTTTACCATCTGAGCTCAATCCCTTTCCAGGCATGAATCTTCCAAACCACCCTGACCTACCTGTTATTAAACTCCAGTAGGGTGCCTATACCGTGTCCTTTAACAAGCTTTTTCTTCCCCTTTTCTAACTTCAAGTTCCAGTTCATCAATGCTGCCCTCCCTTGAAGTCTTCTTTGGCCTTCCTCACTCACTATTATCAGTCTCCCTCAGGTATCCCATGCCCATTGTAGGACCTTTCCTGTAGCACACATCCATTATAGGCTGCTTTGCGATCCTTCTGTTGACATTGCTTTCTTGTCTCCTGCATTATCAATTCCTCGAGGGGTCAGAGACTTAGGCATTCAGCATTGTGTCCTCTGAGTATCCAGCATAGTGAATTCGCTAACATCGAGTGTTTACACCATTTCAGGTACTGTCTAAGCTATATATATATATATATCTCTTAAATTATGTTGCTTATATTATTTTGATAGGTATAATTTGCATTTGTGATTATAACCTTATGAGAGTGATGTGTATTATTCCTGTTTTACAGATGAGGACACAGCTTATGAATTTTGCCCAAAGCTGCAAAAGTAATAAATGATAGAGTTGGCATTTGAGGCCAAGCAGTCAGGAGTCAGGGCTTCTAGTCATTACTTGACACTGGAATAATCTGTGGTGATGCCCATGCTCCTTATTATATGCTATAATGACATTATAATAGCTAGCACTTCTCAAACACCAACAGTGTGGCAGGCACTGCGCGAAGTGTTACATGTTTATTATCTCACTGAATCCTCACAAAAATCCCATGAGGCACTTGTAATTATTATTCCATAGATGAGGAAACTGAGATGCAGAGGAGTATGGGGTTAAGCAACTTGTACCAGGCAACACTAGAGTGTGTGCCTACTACGTGTTGACAGGTGAATAAGCAAATAGATGAATAACAATAGGGGTAGGGTTTGAGAAGGGAACTAACAGGTATTTTAATTTTTATTTTGCAGTGTCCCCTCATGGCATTAAAGTTTCCTTCCTTCCGTCCGTCTGTCCGTCCTTCCGCTCTCCCTCCCTTCCGCTCTCCCTCCCTTCCCTCCCTTCCCTCCCTTCTTTCTTCCCTCCTTCCCTTCTTTTGACGGGGTCTTGCGATGTTGTCCAGGCTGGTCTCAAACTCTTGGGCTCAAGCAATCCTCTTGCCTTAGCCTCCTAAAGTGCTGGGATTACAGGCATGAGCCATTGCACCTGGCTGAAAACTAACAAGTATTGAGTACCTTCCATTTTTTTTCAGTAGGAGTTTTTTTTCCAACATTTTATTATAAAAATTTTCAAACATATTGCAAAGTTGAAAGATTATTACCATAAACAACCATATACCCACTACCAGTTTTCAGCCATCAATATTTTACTGATTTTGCTTTCCCTCTATCTAGTCGTCTGTCATAGTATTTTTGATGCATTCCCCCCTCACTATTTCAGCATGTTTTATTGCTAAGTAGAGGTAATTATTTTTTTATAGGCTTTTTTCTTTGGAAGTAAGATGTGTACATTTTATTGTAATCTTAACTGTATATGTGCCTGGTTTTGACAAATAAATACACCTATAGAACCCAGACACTTATTATTACCTAGAAAGTTTCCTCATGTCCCTTCCCAGTCAGTGCCCACCCCTACTCCCCAGAGGAATATCTACTATTTTTATATTGTATATTCATATGCCATCCTGTTCTACCAGAATTTAAAGTGACTCACTCTGGTCCATAAAATACAAGAAGAAAACATAAATGAGAAGCAGATGAAAGAAAGAAACCAAAGTAGGAGTATTAAATGGAACCAGGAGACCACCTGGAACTTTTATAAGTAATACATTATTCAGTCCTCACAAAAGATATGCGTAATTATTTCCATTTTATAGACAGGCTACAAAGCTATGTAGCTAATAAGTAATAGGGACACTTATACTCCAAGTCCATACTTTTTTTTACTACAGCCCCAAAAATCAAGACAACAGGTAAAATAAAAGCTTTTTTTTTTTTTTTTTTTTTTTTTTTTTTTTTTTTTTTTTT
>NW_016819573.1:4637922-4677014 GCF_001698545.2 Rhinopithecus bieti | reverse complement strand
CGGAGTCTTGCTCTGTCGCCCGGGCTGGAGTGCAGTGGCTGGATCTCAGCTCACTGCAAGCTCCGCCTCCCGGGTTCACGCCATTCTCCTGCCTCAGCCTCCCAAGGAGCTGGGACTACAGGCACCTGCCACCTCGCCCGGCTAGTTTTTTGTATTTTTAGTAGAGACGGGGTTTCACCGTGTTAGCCAGGATGGTCTCGATCTCCTGACCCCGTGATCCGCCCGTCTCGGCCTCCCAAAGTGCTGGGATTACAGTTTTTTTTTTTACTGTGAATGTGGTCTCAAATAATATACACTGAAGTATTTGTAAAATTGTGTTTCCTTTTGTTGGTACTTTGACCATGAGAGATGGCAAGGGTGGGGGCACTAAAATCGTCCTGCAGTCCTTGTGAAGTGCCTTAAGGTCAAGGTTGGCTTTGAGTTATCCTGTATGGCCCTAGAGATGGGATTCCATGTCCTCAGTTACATAAAAAGACAACTTTTCCAGGACTGGTGATAAGAGTGAGAAGTCTTGAAATGTCCTGTCAACTGTTAATTAGGACTATAGCAACCTCAACAAGGAAGCATCTCATATATAACAGACTCCTGGTCAGAGTTTTCAGTTTTGACTTTAATGGATTCGTTTGTTGTGTTAAGGAAGAGAAAAGATAGTATTTTGTAAAAGAATTATAAACCTCTAATACAGGACTTTAGAAATCTACCTTCTACATTCTGTGTTGTCTCCTTTATAATAATAGATTGTATATATAAGTAATGGGTGAGGAAGAACTGAAGATTACTTTAGGATTTCTTACTTAAAATGTCAGAAAAGGGATTGGGCATGTTATATGGTAGGAAAACTGTTACAAGACTCCTGGATAAAGTTAGGGAGAAACTGAAAAATAGAAGATGGGCATGTTAGAGTTCGACTTACTTGGCAGTATAAAATGGAAGACTTCCCTCTTCTGGGCTGTGGTCACCAGCATCACGGGATGATACCTGGATTTGGCTCTGTTGGGCCAAAGGGGACTAAGACATGTTCACATGGTCTCAGGTGATGGATTAAGAAAACACAGGAACTAGCTCAGTGGCGAGGCCTGAGAAGACCTAGAGCAATGACTCTGGAAACTACTAGAAGTAAGGCAGGCATCCAGTAGCCCTGCTCTGCTGTCTGCACTGTCTTCTCTTGACCCCCTGCCCCCTATCCCTCTGCTCCCTAACTTCTCATTTCCCTCTCCCAGCCCCTACTCCCTGGATCCCATACCCAAAGCTTGAAAAGAGGACATTTCCTGGTCTTTCGGGCCTTCTGCCTTGTACCTCTGGTCTTTTGGAGCGTAAGGCAGGGGTAGACAGCCAACTCATCAGTAGAAAGATCCACATTAATGGTGGCTACCAATGCTAAAGATTATTTCCTCCTCCCTAGGCAGCAATACGGTTATCTCGAATAGACTGCTTTACTTGGAAAAAACCATTTTTTAAAATTAAAAAAGCCATTCTTATTGTAGATAATCTGAAAAACATAGGAAAGAATAATGAAGATAATTGAGATTCCTTTAGTGATATCTTGATATCATCCCTTTTAGATATTTATTTAGAAATTACTTACATACAGTGTAAAGCCATGTTTTATACATATATATATATACACACACATATATATATATATATATATAAAACTATGTTGTTGAATTTGAAGTCGGTTTTTGTGAACAGCATATAGTTGGGTTGTATTTTTATTCTACTCTGCCAATCTCTGCCTTTTAGTTGGTGAATTTAGATCATTTACCTTTAAACTAATTATTGACATATTAGAGCTTTAATCTGCCATTTTATTATTTATTTCTTTTCTTGCCTTTCTCTGGGTTGCTTGAACATTTTGAGAGGTTTTTATCTTGACTTTCTAATGGTATTTTTTAGTGTATTTCTTTGTATCATTTTCTTAGCAGTTGCTCTGAGTATTACAGTATACCTGTGTGACTTACTACAGTCTACCGTTATCAGCATTTTACCACTTTGAATGAAATGTGGAAACCTGATTTCCATCCAGGTCCCTTTACATTCCCCCTTTTAATTTTAATTTTTTAAAAAAGATACAGGGTCTTGCTATGTTTTCCAGGGTAGAGGTGAACTTCTGGACTAAAGCAATATTCCTGCTTTAGCCTCCCAAATAGCTGGGACTACAGGAGGATAATCATTATATATATATCTCCCAATCTCTGCCTTTTCTGTTGTTTTCTGTTCCCTTTTGATGCTTCAGAATTCTTCTTTTAATCGTTTCCTTCTGTTTGAAGAACTTCCTTTAACCATAAAAATGTTGTGCCACTTCCTTCTGGCCTCCATGGTTTTATTTTTTAATTTTATTTATTATTATTTTTTATTTTTAGTAGAGACGGGGTTTCACCGTGTTGGCCAAGCTGGTCTTAAACTCCTGACCTCAAATGATTCACCTGCTTTGGCCTCCCAAAGTCATAGGATTATAGGCATGAGCCAGCGTGCCCGGCCAGGCCTCCATGGTTTTAGATTAGAAACCTTTTGTCACTTGAATTGATGTCCCCTTAAAGGTATTATGTTGTTTTTCTCTGCTTTCAAGAGTTGCTGTCTTTAATTTACAGAAATATAATTAAGATGTGTCTTGGTATGGATTTTTTTGAGTTTATCCTATTTGGGATATGTTTACCTTCTGAATCTGTAGGTTTACGTCCTTCACCAAATTTGGGGAATTTTCAGTCATTATATTTTTGAATACTCTTTCAGCCCTTCTCTTTTTCTTCTCTCCTTCTGAGACTCTGGTCATATGAATATTGGATCTTTTGCTGTTGTTTTACAGGTGCTGGAGGTTCTGTTTCAGTCCATCTTCATGGTTTTGCCATGTTGCCCAGGTTGGTCTCGAACTCCTGGCCTCAAATGATTAACCCATCTTGGGCTCCCAAAGTACTGGGATTACAGACGTGAGCTACCATGCCTGGCCAACAGGTGATTTTTTAAATCTACTTTTGACATTTTGTCTATTAGGAGAGTCTGGGTCCTATTTAAATCTTCCATTTTAGCAGGCAGTCACACTGTTTAGATTTAGCATGTGAGTTGGAATTTACTCTTGTGGTTTACTTTTCAGAGCCTTTGCAGTACTCTTGGTCCACTTGGTTTATCTGGTACTGCCATGGCTCCCACTAGTGCCTGTTGGTGCTGTCTGATGGGGGTAAGGAGTTTCCCTAGGCCATGCTGCCTGGTATCTAGGTAGAGGAGGGAGTCTCCATCCTGCTGGGATGAAGCATGCTTCCTGGAGGCCCTGTAGTGGGGGGGGAAACGTGTTTTCCCAGACTGCTTTATTGTTGTGCTTTATTGTTAGTGGGGTCCTGAGCTATCCCCCTTGTTGGTGCTTCCAGCTGGCCTGGTATTGTCAGCAGAACTCCCATTCAATCCTCTGCTGCCCTCTGTTGCTAGATTGGGGGTTGGGAAACAGCCTTGGCCACCTTTTCTATTGAATGGGGTGTGGTCATAAGATGTGCTGCTATGTTGTTCTTCCAATCCTGGGTCCCTAAGTAATTTACCTTCCTTTTTCTTTCAGACTTCTCCTTTCGTTGCCTTTTGTGTTATTTTAAGGATTTAGAGTTGTACTTACAATGAGGTAGGGGGAGAAATGGGTTTACACTGTCTTGTCTGAACGATGACAGCGTTCTATTTAACCATTCATCTTTTGGATGCTAAGATTGTTTTAAATGGTGAGTAGATTAGACTTTGTATTGGAGAACTGGGGGAAGGAGGCCTCCCAATGGCCTTGATATCTGAAAGGCTTTCTTACTCCACAGACTCATGGGCTGGGGCCTGGTTGGCCGCCCAGTACAGGCTATTACTCATCTGCCTTCCGCTTGCTTGGCTGGTGATGTCAGTTCTTCGTGTCTGCTTTACAGGCAGGCTTTTCTTGTTCTTATGCTCACTGAATAATGCAGTAGTTTGTTACACTTTTAGCACGATTAAAACAGATGAACTGTCACTTTCGTAGGGTCTTTTCTTGGCCTATTCTTTTGGTCAATATTGTTTCCTTTTTGGCAAGGGAATTTTGCAATTTATTTTAAATTCAGTCATGCAAATTGTTTTTAATTGTGACTTAACTATGAGATATTTTTTTATGTGAACATTTCTGTTTCAGGGCTGCAAAGCAATGACCAAGTTTTCTTATATTAGTGTGAAGAAAGTTTTAACATTTTCCATTTGTGAATGAGGAATTTGAGGTCATCTTCGTTCTTCCAAAGTAAATGTGCCTTTAAAAAAGTCAGAGTGAGAAATCCTTTATAGTGGAAGTCATGGGTCATTTTGTATAGTTTACAAGAATAGTTTTGCACAAATAATTTCAGGTTAAAATTGCATACTATTTATTCCCACCCATTTCCTTTATTGGCTGTGACACACAGGAATTACGCCCATTGCTTGACTAACCTTTCTGACCTTTTGTTACTTGGCTATAAATTGACTTGGGTCTTTTGCAAAAACACTGTCAGGGGGGAAAAATTCTTTTTGTTAGAACCCAGCCAATTCCTGCTTCAGTGGAGAACAGTTTGTTCTCCTGAAGAAATGAGCCAGTTCAGTGAACAGAAAAACATAGCCATAAACTGGCATCGTCAAAAACTGCAAAAGCGATTGCCCACATTCATTCCACAGAGGAGGGAGCTTTATAAAAGAATGAGGTCTTGGGGAGAGAAATACAGTTTTGAGCTCCACGGGCTTTAGGTCAATGTAATTGACTCGTTAGAGTGAGCTATAACCACATCAAAAAATTTTCTTTTCCTGAGCTCTGGCAGCCACCAACATTTTAACATTTTAAACAGGAATATTGTAGAAATTCTCCTGCTGCCTGCTTTCAGTCCTCTTGACTGTGTTGTAGCATGTATCCCCTGCATTTCATCTGATCTTCCCATGAGATTGGAAGCTGCCTCTGTTCAGCAATGCAAACATTTCCCGAGTAACTTCTCTGTGCAAAGCTGAGTAGTGTTATACTTCTAGCAGAGAAGACATTAATAACAGTCAGTGAATTACAAAAAAAAACACCAAAAAAACCCTGAGAAATCATTGTATGACAGGCACAGGTGCAAAGTAGTAGAAAAACCTACAAGACACAGTTCTGGACAGACTGTATCACAGAAGTAGAGGCATTTGAGAGAGGTTTGAAGTCTGTTGAAGAGTTTTCCAAATGGATAAGAGGAGAAGAGTATTCTTGTCAGAGAGAGGAGTATATGTAAAGCTGAAGAGTGATGACCCAGCATGGGGTTTCAGGTACTATAAGTAGATTTATGCTTGGGCATAAAGTATAAGGAGGGAAACGAGTAGCAGACAATGAAACTGGGGAGGTGTGGGAACCTGATACCATGGGTCTCAAATGCCACCTGAGACAGTTAGGAATTTATACTGTAGGCCATGGGAGCTCTGTAAGAGCTCGAAGCAGGGGAATGGCCTAGGCAGAGTTGAGGTGGGAAGATGTGGGTTTGTAAGGAACTGTTCAGAAAGGGTGGATTGGACCAGACTACGATAGGATGATGACACCAGGCTGAAGTGGGCAGACTTTGTCCTGCAGGGAATCACTGAAGACAATGATCTGTGTTCTGGAAAGGCAAATATGGTTGTGATTCAAGGGAGCCTACAGGGAGGGGAGGTTACAGGCAATGTAGATTGCTGAAATTACTGCAGAGGTTTACAAGCCACAGGAGATAGATAGTGCGCCGTAAACCTTACTCAGGGCGCAAGTTGGTAACCGGGGAGTGGAGGGGAAGAGGAAGGATGCAAAAAGCCTGAGCCTGCTACTTAATTCTCCTGTTAAAGACAGTTAACGGGCACTTAATGCCTGTTAAAGACACTTCCACACAGACTGTGTTGTTTAATTTTTATAGTGGGCCCTCTTGTCTGTATTCAGATGATTTCCATTGTGCAGAAGAGAACTGAGGTTTGGGAAGTTCAATACTTTGCCCAAGACCCAAATGACCTGTACTAGGAAGTAGCTGAGTCCAGATTATAACCCAGGTTCATCCAACTCTGAAAACAGTGACATATCACCCTTGACTAGTACTTGCTATTACTGAGCTGCCCAGTATTAAGCAAGTCTCAAAATGTGTATGTACTTTTTTATTCTTTTTTGAAACAGGTTCTCCCTCTGTCACCTAGGCTGGAGTGCGGTGGCATGGTCTTGGCTAACTGTAGCCTCGACCTCCTGGGTTCAGGCAGTCCTCCTGTCTCAGCCCTGCCGAGTAGCTGGAACTGCCGGGATGAGGCACATGCCACAATGCCCAGCTAATTTTTGTATTTTTGTAGAGACAGGGTTTCGCCATGTTGTCCAGGCTAGTCTCAAACTCCTAGGCTCAAGCGATCTGCCAGCCTCAGCCTCCCAAAATGCCAGGATTACAGGTGTGAGCCACTATTCCCAGCCATATACATATTCTTTATAAGAGTTCATGTCTATAAATCATAGTACTGCTAATATTTAGATACTAGTTTTTTGTTGTTGTTGTTGTTTTTCCTCAGATGGAGTTTTGCTCTGTCTCTCAGGCTGGAGTGCAGTGGCACAGTCTCGGCTCACTGCAACCTCCGCCTCCTGGGTTCAAGTGATTCTCCTGCTTCGGCCTTCTGAGCAGCTGGGATTACAGGTGTGTGCCGCGACGCCTGGCTAATTTTTGTATTTTTAGTAGAGATGGGGTTTCCTCATGTTGGCCAGGCTGGTCTTAAACTCCTGACCTCATGTGTTCCACCCACCTCAGCCTCCCAAAGTGCTGGGATTACAGGTGTGAGCCACTGTACCTGGCCTAGATATTAGTATTAATGCTAATAAAATTAATATTTCAAAAGCCTGGAGTTTTTTCTTCTTAACCTATTACCCTATGAAAACATCAGTTGTATCATTTTATTTGTTAAAATCTCACCATTTTAGAAGAATTGGTTTAGGGGAAAGCCCAACCAAATTGGCAAAAAGTGTGAGTGAGTGAGTGTGCTTAAAGAAATGTAATTTTAAAATGTTCAAGGTGTGTCTGTATGTGTAACAATTCACATTAGAATAACAGACTATGGCTTTCAGAAATTAGAGAACTTTTTAGGACTGACCTGAACTTAATGTAAGTTTAGTAAATGTGTGCTTTAACAGGTCTCAGAAAACATACCTTTTAGTTTCATATCTGAAAAGAGGCTTACTAAGCAAAATCATCTTTGGTGAAGTCCCAGGACAAATGAATGATTCTCTTTATGCAGCATTCATTCTACGTTCATGAGGTCATGGAGTCTGGGGTTAGGGCCTAGAAAAGGAGATGCAAAAGAACCAAAAACAAACCTGGCCTACTCTCTATCAAAAATATATTCCTGATTAATGGATCAGCTCCTAGTTAGTTACCACGGGGAAGTACCGTTCTATTTGATACTGAAGACTTGAGGTTCCAGCATTGAAGGCTGTAGTTATGGAATGTTGCAAGCTGTCTCTTTAGCATCTCACATTTTCATCCTTTCCTTGCTTGCTGCTTCTCAAAGTAGAACCAGAAATAATGAGTGTTTTCAAGGTAGTAAAGTGCAGGAAATGTGGGTAAAGTATCTCAATCTTAAGATTACTATATTATTATCTTTGTGGCATCACTGGTAGAAATTGCTAGGTTTTTAAGAAAAAATTAAGATCTAATGTAACTGAGCTGTGGGGCTGTAGCACACTTCCCTGCCCAAACAGTTGGAATTAAATATAGCACAGGAAAAGAAAGCAAGCCCTGCTTTCCTCTAGTGGCTGCTGAGTATAGGAGAAGAGCAGGAGAGAGGCAGTTATGTAACTGGATGTGCTCATTAGTTCTGCTGTAAATTCACACAGCTGGACTTCTGCGGGTCCTTT
Organism: Rhinopithecus bieti; assembly: GCF_001698545.2. NCBI lineage: Eukaryota > Metazoa > Chordata > Mammalia > Primates > Cercopithecidae > Rhinopithecus > Rhinopithecus bieti. The sequence goes on along the minus strand of NW_016819573.1, from coordinate 4,669,192 downwards.
GTTCACCTCAGCATTAACTCTTGCTCCCTTCTTTGTATCAGTGGAGCGTGTGCCTGGCACATAAGGAAATGCTAGAGTCACAGAACTCAAAACACAGCCCCTGACGATCTCAGAGCAAACAGACAAGTAAGCAGGCAGCTACAACTTGCAGGGGGCAAGAGGCTGTAGGTGCTGAAGTGTGAGGAGGCACAGCATGGAGGAGTCTGCCAAACAAGCCCGGAGTCCCTGGCCACGGTGGGAGGCCTCTCAGTCTGTGAAGATGCCTCTGAACCTCACTTTCCTTCTGTATAGAAAGGAGCTTGTTATAACCACTTCATACATAGGTATTACATGATGCTATGAAAATTGAAGGTGGTGACTCATGCAATGTGCCTTGCCCAGAAGTGACACTCAGTGGGCATTTTGTAAACATTTACTTCTTGGCCCCTTCCCTTTCCTCAACCCCCATCCCCAGCCCCAGCATTACCTTGTTTTCTTTTTACTGGGAAACATGGTCCCTTTTGTGAACACTATTAATAGATCAATTTTGAACGTCAGAATACTCTCATCTTTACTCCCTGCTCTTCTTTCCTTCCTCCCTCCCAGGACTAAGTATGCCAACTCCTTTTGCTTTTCCTGGGCCAAAACCCTTCCAAGGGTGAGAGGTGAGGGAATAGGAGATGGCCCGAGAAGGTAAGGATGGCACTGCAGTCACAGAAACAGCACAAATCAATATTTCTCCCTATCCAGTTCCCCTCCTGTCCTCCCAAATAGGTGTGGGAATTCCAGGTTCATTATGACTATTCTATTAGCATTCCCCCTTGTTGTCTTCTCTTTCTTTGATTTACTGAAAGGAGAAAGAGAGTAAGGGTTTTCTCTTCCAAGCTGCCTGGGTCTAGAATCCATCCTCTCCACTTTTTTCTTCTTAACTTACAGTCCTACTCCCAGTCAGGATCCTACTGGACATTCATCAAAGGGTCCCCATCATGGGATCTCATTTACCTCCATTTGTCTTTTTTAAAAATATGTGTTTTAAAAAAAATACATACAGGGCCTTACTGTATCGCCCAGGCTAGTCTTGAACTCCTGGGCTCAAGTGATCCTGCTGCCTCAGCCTCCCAAGGTGGTAGGATTACAGGCGTGAGCTACTGTGCCTGGCTCTCCATCTGCTTTAAGGTAGTCAGAGTCCATACCTGAGGGCGTTGCTGAGAGGACTTGAGTCACACATCTGTCCCTCTTTCCTATTTGGTTCATGGCTTCCTGTTCTTACTCTGCACCTCCCCAGCCTCCACATTTAGCCAATCTGCAGTTTCTGGCACATCTTCACCAAAGGCACTGGTTTTCAACTAGGGATGACTGTGTCCCCCGGGGGGTATTTGGCAGTGTCTGGAGACTTTTTTGGTTGTCATGACTTGGGGACAGTGTGTTCTACTGGCATCTAGTGGGTAAAGGTCAGGGATGTTACTAAATCTCCTGCAATTTACAGGACAGCCCCCCAGCACATAGAATTATCTAGTCCTAAATGTCAATAAAAAGGTTGAGAAACCCTGATGGTAAGGGGTGGTCCACGAATCCCTTTGTGTTTGCCTGCTTCCATTTCTGTGTTTAGAGCTTTTGTTAACCTCAGAAGCATCTCCTTCCCAGTGGATGACTTCACATCTCTTAAGTTTTCCTTCACTCTCACTCCAGTCAGAGTTGATCGTCACCATAGGGTTTCTAAACTGCTTGTGTCCATTCATTGTAGCATTTACCACATTTGCCTTCTAATAGCCCCCTTCAACATGGTATGTTCTTTCTTTCTTTGAGAGTAGAGTAAGAGCTTGATTATGAGGATGACCATTGAAATCCCATATATTGTTATTATCATATAATAATATTATAAGGCCCCAAACTTCAGCACTAGGGGAGTCAGTGGCACATAGTGGAGTCAGCCCAGAACATAGTGTCAAGAGATTCAGTCTGGTATCCAACTATAATTGTCCAGCTCTGTGATAAAAGATATAACTTTCCTGAGCTTTATTTAGCTTCCACATAGGTAAGGCAGAAATAATATCCATTTCCTAAGATTGTTTGAGTCTGTGAGATGTTAGCATAGAACCTGGTCCATAGTGGTCATTCAAATATGGATTGAATCGGGAAAATGAAGCCCAGGTTCCAGATGTGACCCTGATAATAATTGGCTCATGGGGAAAAATTGAACTGTTTCTTACTACCTTGACAGCAGCAATCTTAATTCCAGGCAGCCACTTCACCACTACGCTTCATGAGTATGAAAAGAAACCGTACTGATGCTGGGCTGGTGGCACATCCTAGTCACTGTGGAATTAGTAGAAAGTGTTGGTGCTTTCTCCTAATTTCATGGAAGCAAAGGGAAATCACATACACTTCTGACCCCCATTATTTTATAGAGGAAATATTTCTCCCTCTCTTGGAACACTGGGAACCTAGAATCATACCCTGAAGGTTGGGAGGTCTGCCCTGACCTGGGTACCCAGAAGTCTGCTGCTTTGTAAAGGGACTGCTGAGGCATGAGAGGGATACCACATCCACTTAGACCCACAACTTTCTGGTACATGGAGACAAGCACAGAGGAAGTGGTATTACGTTTTGTTCAGACATTATAAGACATTTAGCTGTTTCCACCAAGCTAAAAGATTAGTGACAATTGATCCTGTGGGCAAAGACAATTGCCATATACTCTTAGGGATAGGGTTATAAAAATCATTTAATTATTAAACAATGGAAGTACTATCTAGTATTTGGCCAGAGGATTTCAAACTTCCTCCATATATGGCCTTATCTCTAGAACAGAATGGAAGTCTGTCCACATCAGGGAAAGAGCTGATTCCATACTTGGAGATAACTTTGAAAGGTCTTAAGGCCTGTCGAAATGTCATTGGTTTTCCATTCTGTCAGTTGCTAAAGACATAGTACACTAGTAGGTCATGGGTCAGAGGCCAGCAGGCAGATTGTGTATGATCAGTTAGGCATCAGTGTTGACAGGGTTCACAAAGCTAACAGCTGTGTAGGTGGCTCCTCACCCTATTTGCATTCTTTGATTTCTCCTAAGCCACTTTACTGCACATCTCAGGACTTAGCTCTTCACTGTAAATACACTCTTTCTACTCCTCACTCTTAATGGATGTTTGTGTTTTCTTGTCAGCCAGATGTACTGTGGTTAAGGATCTAGGCTTTGGAATTGGGAATACCTGGCTTTGAATCCTAGCTGTTGTCTGTTGCTTGTGTGACTGAGTCAAGTGACTTGGTCATTCAAGCCTTGGTTTCCCAATTTGGAAATTCAAGTTGATACTTAGCTCATAGGGTTTATCCAGTTGGTGGTAGTAGTAGTCGTTACATTTCTCGAGGGCAGAGACACTGGTTTTGAACTCTTCCTCCTTGTACGCGGTCTCTTAGAGCTGAGCATCTAGTAGCACTCAAATATTTTAAAATTTGAAATAATGACAGGTACACACATGTAAACACACACACACACTCTTAGAGGATAATCTGATAATTTAAAACACTCTAGAGGTCATGATTTTAAAGTGTTTGAGCTTATTTTTATAAATATGATACATAATTCATGGATTGGAAGAATAAATGTTATTAAAATGTTCATACTACCCAAAACAATGTACAGTCAATGCAGTCCCTATCAAAATATGAATGATTCTTCACAGAAATAGAGAAAGCAATTCAAAAATTTATATTGGAACCACAGACAACCCAGAATAACCAAAGCTATCCAGAGCAAAAAGAACAAAACTGGAAGAATCACATTACCTAACTTCAAATTATACACAGAGTTACAGTAACCAAAACAGCATGATATTGGCATAAAAACAGACGCATAGACCCGTGAAACAGAAGTGGGCAAAGATTTCTTGAGTAATACCTGGACAAGCACAGGCAACCAAAGCAAAAATGAACAAACAGAATCGCTTTAAGTTAAAAAAACTTCTGCACAGCAAGGGGGACAATTAAAGTGAAGGGACAACCCACACAACATGGAAGAAAATATTTACAAACTACCTTTCTGACAAAGGATTAATAATCAACGTATAAAGAGCTCAAACAACTCGACAGGAAAAAAATCTAATCCATTAAAAATGGGCAAGGGATTTGAATAGACATTTCTCAGAAGAAGACATACAAATGGCAAACAGGCATAGGAAAAGGTGCTCAGCATCGTTTATCAGAAATGCCAATCAAAACTACAATGAGATATCACCTCACCCCAGTTAAAATGACCTTTATCCAAAAGGCAGGCAATAAATAACAAATGCTGGTGAGGATATGGAGAAAAGGGACCCCTTGTACACTGTTGGTGGGAATGGAATTTCCCACTGCAGAGAACAGTTTGGAGGTTCCTCTAAAAACTAAAAATAGAGCTATCATACGATCCAGCAATCCCACTGCTGGCTATATACCCCGCAAAAAGGAAATCAGTATATCCAAGAGATATCTGCACTCTCATGTTTATTGCAGCACTATTCACAATAGCCAAGATTTCGAAGCAACCTATGTGCCCATCAACAGATGAATGGATAAAGAAAAATGTGGTACATGTACACAATGAAGTCCTGTTCAACCATAAAAATGAGATCCTGTCATTTGCAGCAACATGAATAGAACTGGAGGTCATTATGTTAAGTGAAATAAGCCAGGAGCAGAAAGACAAATGTAGCATGTTTTCAGTTATTTGTTAGAGCTAAAAATTAAAAGAACTGAGCTCATGGAGATAGAGAGTAGAAGGATAGAAGGATGGTTACCAGAGGCTGGGAAAGGTAGTAGGGTGAGCAATGGGGGGAAAATAGGGATGGTTCGTGGGTACAAAAAAATAGAATGAATAAGACCTGGTATTTGCCAGCACAACAGGGTGACTATTGTAAAAAAAAAAAAAAAAAAAAATAATTTAATCGTATGTTTACAAATAACAGTATAAAAGGATAAATACTTGAGGTGATGAATTCCTCATTTACCCTGATGTGATTATGTATCACATGCCCACATGCCTGTATCAAAATATTTCATGTAACCCATAAATATATACACTTACCATGTACCTACAAAACAAACATTTAAAAGGGGTTCTAAGATATATGTGAGTTACTAATCTTTGCAGTAAGTTCGATGATTTGAAGGGAAAGCGTCTGAGCTATATCATCTCAGCCCTCTGCCAAAATAACTTCACTTGATTATGATTTACTTTCCCATGCTCTGCCTTCTGGAGGATCCATGTAGGAATGGCCTATTGACTAGCCTGGCCAACATGGCAAACCCCCCCATCTCTACTAAATAAAAAATTAGACTGGCATGGTGGCACGCACATGTAGTCCCAGCTACTTGGAAGGCTGAGGCAGGAGAATCGCTTGAACCTGGGAGGCAGAGGTTGCAGTGAGCCGAGATTGTGCCACTGCACTCCAGCCTGGGCAACAGAGCGAGACTCCATCTCAAAAAAAAAAAAAAAAAAAAAAAAAAAAAAAAAAAAAAAAAAAAAAAAAAAAAAAAGGCCTATTGAGTGTGTGTGACTGCATCTTTCCAAACTAAGCCTCCTGCTTTACCCATTTTCTCTTAAATACAGTTCCAAGACATTCTTTTCCTTGAGTTTCCCTTCAAAAGAATTTATCTCTGTATAAGAATAAACATTTGTCTTTGTTAAATGATAAAAATAGAGTCCCTTAAAATACATTTCCATATTTGCTCTTGATACTGGGAATCACAGGGTCAAATTCAGTGCCAGGTGAAGGGTGGAGGACATTGTAATTGTTCCACTTCTCACAATGTCTCTTCTCCCACCCTCCCCAGTCCCTTCCATAGGAAACAGGGAATGTTTGTTTTTGTCTTCTGGTAGGAGAGGGATTGGTCCCACCCTCAGCTCCAGGGATAGATCTTGATTGTTTAAGCCCAGTCAGGTAAACCCCACACCTGTTGAACAGTGATTAACCCAGTGGCAGTCATGCCAAGAGGGTTTGTTCATGGCTGGGCATGTGACCTGTGCAGGCCATCAGCATGCTTGCTGAGGACTTTCGAAAGAAGGCTCTTCAGTCTTCTGATAGACCTCCCCAAGACATCCCTCTCTCTGTGTCCTTCTGGATGTTTGGGACTTGAAGCCTGGGGCTGCTGGAGTTATCTTGCTGTCATGAGGGAAGCTACCCCTAGGATGTGGTTGACGAAGTAGAAAGAAAGAAAATAGGCCCTTGTTTTCGTCATAGAGCAACTGACTCAAACTCAACCTGAAGCCGCTGAACTTTCCATTCACATGTGCCAGCATACCACCTTTGTCGTGTAAGCCCTTTCAAATTAGGTTTCTTACTTGCATCTTAGAATCCAAATGGTGCTTAATAGATAAGTTTCCTTGTATTTTAGTGATTCTAACCTGTGGATCAAGACCCTGCCTTGGAGGTTGGGGAGCAGGGGGTTGGAAGGGCCCTATTTTGGCAAGGAATGGATTGTTTATGTGAGCATATTTATGCAAAGTAAGGAAATGTCTTGCCTATGTATGTATTAATATTTTTCAAATTTATATTGCTGTTTTGATGAAATGTAAATTTCGATAAAAGTACTGAATTTGTAGGTTTTATCCTGTATTTTCACAATGAGCAGATGTTAGAAGCATCATATGAATTTGTCCAAAAAGATTTTTTTTGCAGAAATTTTTGACATGAGGAAGAAGCCCTTGCTTAGATAGATGTTTCCACCCTCTGTCTCTCCTTCCTTTCCTTCCTTCTTCTCTTCTCCTGCCATCACTCCCTGCTCCCTTCCTTTTTTTCTCTTTCTCTAAGTCTGTTATTACCCTGTTTTCCTTCTGTTGAGTCTTGTTACTCAAACTCTGTTAGAAATAGTTGAGACATAAATTCTAATTAATTTTATTTGGATGGCTATGTTAAGGTTCATTTAACTTTTCAGGGCCTGCATCGATGAGCTCTACATAAATGCAAACAAATAATGGGTATTGAGTGCTTTAATAGCAAGGGACCCAAACTGAAGTTCATTCCGCATGCAACAAATTGGGTGTTGGATGGGAATGCTTATAATGATTGACCCTGTTTTTTGTAGTAAGCAAGAAACTGCAAGTGAACCCCTGTAATTGATGTATTTAACGAGCACTCACTGTGTGCACATTGCCATTAGTGTAGCTGAGTGGTGCAGCACTGAACCCTTACCTCAAAGATCTTATAGTTCATTGGAGAGAAGAGACATGTACACCAGACACTGTGTAAGCCAGGGCTGTGTTTTATAAGGGAATACATAAGTTGACATTCTGGAACCTCTTTCTTAGAATTATCCTACCAGAAGAGCCCTCTAGAACCTTGTGTTTAGTAAATATTGATCACCGCCATTATAAAGTATGCTGTTTGTTAATAAAAACATATTCTATTCTGCCTTTTTCTTGGCCACTTTTTTTAGCTATACACAGCAGTTTTCTTTTTATTTTGTTTTTTTTTGCCGTAGAACCAACATTTTGGCACTGCCCCCCACTCTCAGCCATGTGTGCACATGCACGCACACACACCAAGTTTGCTGCAAGTACAGCATTACAATAATTCAAAATTATAACTGTCTCTCATGGAAAAGAGGCTGCCTGCTGGTTTGGCGTGGGGATAAGTGAACTAGCTGAACTGTACTTATTTATTTCGTACTAAACAATGTATAGCTGAATGCAAGTGAGAGAGACTTACAAGGACAACCTTGAACTATCTCCCAGTTTTTTCAAAACAAAACCAAAGAAACTTACCAACTCTGGTATTTCATGTCAGCAGTGACAAAGGCTCACTGAGCTCCCCAGTAGGTGCCTGGCCGTGCATGCTCCTTCTAGAATGCCAGTGGGAAGGCCAGGCTGAGCAGCCAGCTGGCTGTGGAGCCCTTATTCTAAGACTATGCTGCCACTTTCTTGTGACACTGGAGTCAAAAGCAAAAAGGGGCTTGCAGCCAGTAACCAAAGGGCTGTATTCAAGCAGTGACCTATTTTACACTGTAATCGGGTTGGGTTTCTCTTTTCCCTCGCGGGGCAGTAATCTCAAATTCTTCTGAGTGCTCGAGAAGCCAGTTCCCTGTTACCTCTTTGGCTTGGTTGTTTTTCACTTTCACGTAGGTCACTCTTAACTTGAGGACAGTAATATCTGTCCCTTTTCCCTGATTTGAGGGTAGAAGTTGGTTTATGTGTATAAAATGGAGAGATAGGAAAACATGAACCAAGGTAAGGATAGATGGCTTCTGAGGAGGAACAAAACCTGGTGAACTAGATAGAGAAAGGTATTTGGGATCATAGGTCCAGGGTCCTGCCCTTTCAAACCCTAATCACACATATGAACTAATTACTTAGCTTAGTCATCAAATTTTGCTTGTGCTTCATATGTGCTGGGTGTCAGATGCATAGTAATAAAAAGGTAGAGCTCTTGCATCAGCCCACAGTCTTGTGGGGGAGGAATCTTGTACCCACAATTACAATGCAGTGCCGCCAGTGCAGCAAGGGAGTTGGGCCTGAGTGAGGGTGTTAGATGTTGCTGGGGAGGGGGTACTAAGAAGGGTATCAGAGGAATTCCTCCTGAGCTTCTTACTCAGACCCTTTGCTACTCCAGCCTATCTCGCTTCCATGAGACCAGTGCCTAGCCTGTGTTAGGTTTTTTGTTTGCTTGTTTGTTGCCATTTAGGTCTATGCTATGTATGATCTGCAAGGGTCAGTTCTTCAGGTGGGATTTTCATGTCTCTTCAAGGAGAACTTTGGGACCAGAAGCCAGTGTGCCACATGGCTCCATCCTCCCAAAGGTGATATGCCTTGGGACCTTTATGCCTAGGATGATACATACTCCTGTCTCCTCTACCTGGACAACTTCTTTTCATCCTTTAAGACTTGTTTTTAGCATAAGTCCTGCCTCATTTATAAGTTCTGCCCTGATGTCCTGATAGTTCTTGTCTGGTGTCTCCATTGCCTTTTTCCTCTCTTCTTAGCATATAGAGCCTTGAGCTTCAACTTATGCTTCAACTCATCTATTTACACCCGTATCTATCTGTGTTCCCCCACTGCACTGTGAATCTCAGACACAGGGCCTATGTTTTATTCACCTAGGACATACCAGTTGCTTAGCAATGGTGAGTCACATGAAGGAATTATGTGTGTCATGTGAATGAAGTTCCCATCTGGCACCAAGATGGCTAAAGATATCGAGAGAGCTGCAAAAGATTCTTGATTGGGTCTCAGACTTTTTGAGCTCATTGAATGTCCTTTGTACTGAAAAGGATATGAGGAAGGTTTTGCAGGATAAAGCCTAGGGGATGTAAAAGTGGCCTGCTGGGATTTGGGAGACAGAGATCAGTAAAGAGGGGTGTATACACCACAACATAGCAGGGAGAATGTCTAAGGGAACACCCCCATTTAGGTGTTTCTTAACTTTTATATGTAATATACTCCTGAACACAGGGCAAAATTCACATTATCTGGCAGATGTTATCATGTCTCAGCATGGCGTGGTCGTGTGTCAACTAGTTGTATCAAAGTCTGAATTCAGCATTCAAAAGGTGATTGGGAAGTATCCATGTTTGCTATAGGCAGAAGTTGAGCTTGCTTGTGTAACAGCCTTCCTGGTACTTCCTGGTAACGGAGAAATCTATCACAGGCGCTTGATAAAGATGAATGTAGTGATTAAACGAGCCCTAAGACCAGCCTTGCGTAAGTTTCTCCTGACTCTGTCATTGTTTGGACCTTACATTTTGAAAAATACTGATACATATCAAGAATTTTCCTAGATTAAAAGACAACTATGTACACCAGAGGGTGCTGTGTTTCAATTTTCATATCTCTTTCTTTTCCACTCCTGTGGTTGCATGCTACGTGATTCATTTGAGGACTAGCCAGTTGAGAATTTGCCCTCAACAAAGGACTGTTGAAGACCTGAACACACCCTACCCACTTGCTGCTTTCCCAGCATAACAGATGAGTTCAGACACGGCTACACCACACTACCCAGGTCTGCTTTGCTGTATACTAGTTCTTAACCATTGAGTTCTTTGTTTAAAACTAGACCATCTTTTTTTTTTTTTTATGCTGCAGCTTAAGTCCATTTTCAGTATTCTTTCTTTGGTGAAAATGGAGACCATCTGGTCATCATCCTCTGGGTAATAACAATGATTGAAGATGGTTATTAAGTCACCCTTCGGCCTCTTCTCTTGCCTAGGCAAAATTGTCTTCATTTCTGTGGCCATTACCCATAAATCTCATTTTCCAACCCTTTAATCATCTTGGTGGCTTCCTTTGAAAACTACTTCAAAGGCTGTTTCACTGCCTCTATTTTGGTGGGGTCTGGGCTGTCAGCATTTAATGGATATGGAATGTGGTTGTTTTAACCATCTAGTTTCCATAGCTAGTTTCCACATCTCCAGGCCAATCACTATCATTAACCATTAGGAGCTGCTTTACCATCTTTTCATTGTGATTACTTTATAAATATTATTGATTAATGTGTTGCTTTGACTGAAAATACAAATTTTAGCTTGTAAATAATTTTAGCTATTGGCTAATACAATTTTACAGCCTCATGTGTATGGCGTTTGAGGTTCTTTTCTAAGCTATTTGATTGTAAGTGAGTATGTTATCTCTTATTAGAGGATATATTAATTTTCCTGTGTTTTATTCATTTATTAACTTCTCTCTGATTGCCTACCATGTGTCAGGCTCTGTACTAGGGATTGAGGACCCAAAGATAAACAAAACATGGGGCCTAATTCAAGGAGTTGACAATCTGGAGAGAAAGTCAACCACATACAAAAAAATTAAAGGTAGAATGTGCTATAAAAAATGATTTAGGTACAGTGGGTAAGTTTAGAAAAGCTTCACTGAGGATATCATATTTGAATTGGGTCTGAGCATGAATTCGTCTTCAGGTGAGGGAGGGGGTTAAAGAAAACTCTAATGGAGGGACTCTAGTATGTGTGAAGGCAAGGAGGCTGGTGTGTTTAGGTTGCAGTAAACCAAGTATGCCGGGCTTGGACTTGAGTGACTGGAAAGACAGGAAGATGCAATGCTGAGAAAAACTGCTCTTGCCAAGCCGAGAAATGTTCAACAGAAACATAAGGTGAGCTGCATGTGTCATTTAAAATGTTCCAGGAAAAATAAAAATAAAAAAATAAATAAATAAATAAAATGTTCCAGGAGCCACATTTTTAAAAAAATCAAAATTAACAAGTCAAAAAATAAGCTATCAAAGCAATAAAAAAGCGATGGGGGGAGATTAAATGCATATTACTAAGTGAAAGAAGCCAATCCAAAAAGGCTACATACCTGTATGATTCCAACTATATGACATTCTGGAAAAGGCAAAACTATAGAGACGGTAAAATGATCAGTGGTTGCCAGGGGTTAGGGAGGAGGGAGGGATGAACAGGCAGAGCACAGAAGATTTTTAGAGCAGTAGAACTATTTTGTATGATATTATAACTAATTGTAGATACATATCATTATAAATTTGTCCAAACCCATAGAATGTACACCAAGAGTGAACCCTAATGTAAACTGTGGACTTTGGGTGATAATGATGTGTCAGTGTAGACTGATCAGTTGTAACAAATGTACCATTCTGGTGGGGGATGTCAATAATGAAGTAGGCTATGCATGTGTGGGGCAGTAGGCATATGGGAAATATCTATACCTTCTGGTCAGTTTTGCTGTGAACCTGATCTAAAAAATAGCCTGCTAAGAAACACAAGTCAAATTAATTTTAATAATACATTTTATTTAACCCAATTTATCAGAAATACTAATATTTTAACATGTAATTGATATAAAAGTTATTAACTAGATATTTTACTTTTTTTGGTACTGAGTCTTTGAAATCTGGTCTGTATTTTACATTTATAGTACATCTCAATTCACAGTAGCCACATTTCAGATACTCAGTACACTCATGAGTATGTATGGCTAGTGGCTGCTGTGTTGGACAGGGCAGGTCTTGAAACCTGGACTTGCCTGACTCAGAAGCCTCAATTCTCAGCCACAGTGATATCCTGCTTCCTAAGTACTATAATGATAAACACAAGAGGAGAGGAGCTTTCAGATGATCATCTAATCCTATGATGTTAGCTGTTGCTCTCCACACTGCCCGGTGGCTCCAGTCTGAAGCATCTAGGCAGTGCTGTCCAACAGAAATATAATGAGAGTCAATATGTGATGATAAGTGTCTGATGAGCCACATTGAAACAGTAAAAAAAAAAAAAAAAGCAAAATGAATTTAAGAATGTATTTAACCTAGTATATCCAAAATATTATTTCAACATGTATTCAATATTAAAAATTATTAATGAAGGCATATAGACCAATGGAGTAGAATGGAGAGACCAGAAACAAACCCTCACACATAAGGTCAAATGAGTTTTTACAAGGATGCCAAGACCTTTCAATGGGAATAGGACAGTCTTTTCAACAAATGGTGCTGAGAAAACTGGATAGCTACATGGAAAATAATGGAATTGGATCCTTACCTTACACCATATATAAAAGTTAACTCAAAATGAATCAAAGACCTAAACAAAAGATCTAAAACTAGAAAATGCTTAGAAGAAAACAGGAGAAAAGCTTCACGACATTTGCAAACCATATATCTAATAAAGGGGTAGTATCTAGAACATACAGATAATTTCTACAACCCAACAAGAACAACAAAAAACCCCAGACAGCCTGATTAAAATGGTCAGAGGACTTGAATAGACATTTATTCAAAGAAGATACACAAATGAACAATAAGCACACTAAAAATGCTCAACGTTAGTATAATTAGGCAATACAAATCAAAACCACAGTGAGATACAGCCTCACACCCATTAGGATGGCAGCTCTGAAGAAAAGGAAAAAGAAAAAAGAAAAAACAAAATAACAAGTATTGGCATGGATGTGGAGAACTCTTGGGAACTCAGTGCACTGTTGGTGGGAATGTAAAATGGTGCAGCTGTTACAGAAAACAGTATGGCAGTTCCTCAAGAAATTAAAAATAGAATCACCATGTGATTCAGCAATTCCACTTCTGGGTAGATACCCGGAAGAGTTGATAGTAGGGACTCAAAGAGATTGTATGTCCATGTTCATAGCAACATTATTTACAATAGGCAAAAGGTAGAAGAAACCCAAGTGTTCATTGATAGACGGATGGATAAAATGTGGTATATACATACAGGGGGATATTATTCACCCTTTAAAAGGAAGTAAATCCTGACATACACTATAATATGGATGAACCTTGAGGATACTATGCCAAGTTAAATTGATCAGTTATAAAAAGGCAAATACTGTATGTGTCCACTTATATAAAATATCTAGAGTAGCCAAATCTACAGAGACAGAAAGCAGAATAGTAGTTGTCAGAAGTCAGGGGTGGGCAGGAAATGGGAGTTACTGTTTAATGGGTGTAGGGTTTCAGTTTTGTAAGGTGAAGAATTCTGGAGGCAGATGGTGATGATGGTTGCACAACAATGTGACTGTGTTAATGCTACTGAACTCTCCGCCTGAAAATGATTAAGATGGTAAATTTTATGTTATGTATATTTTACCACAATTTCTAAAAGTCCCTCCACCAAGAAAGATGTAAGTGCTTCTGAGACCATTAACTTTTCATATGGGAAAAGAGAAAAAGAAGAGAGATGTGAATAAAGGAAACTAGGAAAAAAAATAAGTATGCTTGGAAATCTGGATGTATGGTACAGTGGACTGAATGTATCCCCTAAAATTCATGTGTTGAAATTTTAATCCCTAATGTGATTGTCTTAGGAGGTGAGGCCTTTGGAGGGTAAGTGGGTCATGGGGTGGAACTCTCATGAATGGGACTGGTGGCCTTATAAAAGAGACCCCAGACACTCCCTGGTCCCTTCCGCCATGTGAGGACAGTGGGAAGTTGTCTGTCTATGAGGAGGTAGGCCCTCACCAGACGCTGAATATGACACACCTTCATCTTGGACTTCCTGGTCTCGAGAACTGTGAGAAATACATTTCTGTTGTTTGTAAGCCATCCAGTCTATGGTATTTTTGTTATAGCAGCCCAAACGGACTAAGACAGGTGGTGAGAGGTGAGATGAAGATTTAGGAAGTAGACCTAAGGCTGTATTTTTTATTTGTTTGTTTCGTTTTTTTGAAGGGTGAGTGCCAAGGTTAATGGAGCCAGATATTTATGTGCATAGTTTTTTAAAACCTGCAGGGATCAATGGCAGTTGGAAGTAATGGGTTTGGAACTTGGCAGATAGGTCAGGGCTGGCAAGGGTGATTTGGAAATCTCTTGAGTAGAGGAGATTGCAAAGTCCTGGGTGTGAGTTTTGCTCCCTTTGGAGAGATTGTAGAGGTGTGGGTCTTAACTTCCTTTGGGTTCTGAGTGGTTTGAGACTAGAAGGAGTAGGAAGGAGCCACTTGACTGATGACCTTGGTGCAAGTGGTTTGGGCAGAAGGGAAGGAAGGAATGGGACCTACAATGCACCAAAGATTGATGAGCAAGGAAGTTGAATAAGTGGGACAGTGGCAGTCTGGCTCCATGGGGGAGGGGGAAGATGGGAGAGGCCAGTTAGGGGATCTTTTCTATTTTTTATGAGATTTAAGTGGTGTTTCATGTAATACCACTATGATACACTTGGACTAGAAATTTTCTTGTCCGAGTGTATCATAGAAGCAACAATAACAAACCAATATGTAATATTAAAGCAGTCCTTTTGCTTTTACCAAATTCATAATGGCAGATACATTGCATCTATTCTTAGATGTATCCATTCTCAGAATATATGACATCAAAAGAAGCTCTTAGAAACTTCTGATTTAGGCTCCTGAAGTCTCACAGAAAGGAAAATAAATAATGCTAATTATCTTGCAGCAGAAGTTAACTCTTCCCCCAGTACTCTGCTGAGTGTATCACTGGTGAGTGTGGGTTCATGCACATGCACTCACATATTGCAGGAAGAAGGCTGAGAATGGGAACAGGGAGATATATCTACTTCATTCCTGATAAATAGTTGCTGGAATTTTATATTTTGCACCATGACAACCACTCTCATTTTCATGATTTATGATTGACTTTATTGCTTTCTAGATTAGAGAAGTCTCCGGTACTGAGAACTGTTCCTCTCCATTCCTTTTGCTTCACCTTGATGCTCTAAGGTTTCTCAAAGACAGAGCAAGTATCCTCAGAAGCCTCCCAGTGCATCTTCCATTTGGCTGTCAATATCTCTGTTCTGCTGCCCCCCACCCCAGGACAATAATGTGAAAATGAAGAGCTGTTGGAAAATACAGAACTTTATTGAGCAAATGCAGTTGGTCCCATTAGTTGGGCAGCATAAGATTGGAAGGTGATTTGCAGAGAAATATCCTGGCTGTAATGATAAGGCTGATCAACCCAGTGAATAGGACTTAATCTCACGGGAAACTGATACTTCCGGATGAAATACTAATAGCTTTCAAAACACTGCTCATAAAGTAAACATTTCAGAAACTGTCCTGGGCCAACTAAGGTAGAGCCATGGCCCTCTATTGTTCCAGGGGGGCTAGGCCCTGGGTACTTGCAGCTTCACTCTGCTCAGGCCTGGGGCAGTACCCTTCTATGGATGAGGGACCTACAGTTCTTCTAACAGAAAGGGATAGGAATGGTGTAATAGCTTCCTTCCCTTTTGTACAAGTAAAATAAATTTTAAATTTGATCTGTTGAATTCATTTGAAAATAGAGGAACCAGGAGGTTATCAGAAAGGAGTAGGAAGTGAGCTAGAGACAATAATTTGATGACAGAATGACAATTTGATTCAGAATGACAGAATCAAAAAAGGTGAAGACAAACTGATGACTCCTGTGATTTCTGCTGTGCTGCCAGCATCATAGGATTGTGGAGAGCTTAAACAAGAAAAAACAGTGTATACCCCAAAGAATAAAAAATAAGATCCCAAAGAGATATTTGCACATCCATATTCACTGCAGCATTATTCACAATAACCAAGAGGGGGAAGCAATCTAAATGTCCATCAGTGGATGAATGGATAAATAAAATATGATATATACGTATCATGGAATATTGTTTAGCCTTAAAATGGAAAGGAATTCTTTTTTTTTTTTGACAGAGTCTTGCTCTGTCGCCCAGTCTGGAGCGCAGTGGTGCGATCTCAGCTCACTGCAAGCTCCGCCCTCTGAGTTCACGCCATTCTTCTGCCTTAGCCTCCTGAGTAGCTGGGACTACAGGCACCTGCCACCACGCCCGGCTAATTTTTTGTATTTTTAGTAGAGACGGGGTTTCACTGTGTTAGCCAGAATGGTCTTGATCTCCTGACTTCATGATCCACCCGCCTCAGCTTCCCAAAGTGCTGGGATTACAGGTGTGAGCCACGGCGCCCGGCCCAAGATAAGTACTTGTTTTAGCTAGCTAGGTTTCTGGTAGTTTTAGTAGTGGTAGTAGGATGATGAAAACAGCTTACTTTTCATTCTCTTCTGGTTGGGCTACATCTTGAAATATAACTTCACTTTTATGAGGTATCTAAATTAGTCAAACTCTTAGAAAGTAGCATGGTAGTTGCCAGGGGCTGGGGGAAGAGTGAAAGGAGAATAGTTACTTGATGGGTATAGTGTTTGAGTTTTGCAAGATGAAAAAGTTCTGGGGATCTGTTGGTCAACAGTGTGAATGTGCTTAACACTACCTAACTGTACACTTAAAAATGGTTAAGACAGGCTGGGCGCGGTGGCTCACACCTGTAATCCCAGCACTTTGGGAGGCTGAGGCAGGCTGATCACCTGAAGTCAGGAGTTCGAGACCAGCCTGGCCAACATGGCAAAACCCCGTCTCTACTAAAAGTACAAAAATTAGCCTGGCATGGTGATGGGTGCCTATAATCCCAGCTACTCAGGAGGCTGAGGCAGGAGAATCGCTTGAACCTGGGAGGCAGAGGTTGCAGTGAGTCAATTTGCGCCACTGCACTCTAGCCTGGGTGACAAGAGTGAGACTCCATCTCAAAAGAAGAAAAAGATGGCTAAGACAATAAATTTTATGTTATGGTTTTTTTGTTTTTTGTTATGTTTTTTTTTTATTTGTTTGTTTTTTAACCACAGTGTTTAAAAAAGAAAGGTAGGCTGGATAAAACAGCTGATGTACCTCTAGTTGTTACAGTTAATTGTCATCCTTCAGTGGCCAGCCTCTGAGTGGGATGTGGTGGTAATTAGAACAGCAACAGTAGCTGCAGCAACTATGATTTATTGAGTGTTTCCTGTATCTCAGACAGCATGCTAAATCCTTTTGTGTACTTCTTATCAATTCACTGAATGTCATGTCAGCTCTATGAGGTAGGCATTAATAGCTCCTCATTTTACCAATGAGGGAATAGATTGTGAGGACTTAAGTCATTTGCCCAGGAATACACAGTCCACAGTGGTAGGGCTCTAGGACACAAACCCAGCTCTGTCTGATGTTAGGGTCTTAACTGCATTATCAGCTACTGTTTATTCACCCATTCAGTCACTGAAAATGATTATTATGTGCTAGACATTGTGCTTATATGCTAGGGAAACAGTGGATATAGGCCCTGACCTTACTTACAGAGCTTACAGCCTAGCTAAAGTGAAAGACAGTAAGCAGGAAAAGAATCAGATGAAGATCCAGACAAATTTTGATAAATGTTATGAAAGAAACAATTAGGATGCTGTGATAGAGAATAATTCAGCTTGGATTTGGGGGAGCCAACAAAGACATTTAGATAGGATGTTCAGAGAAAGTCTAACATTCCTTTCTTAAGACAAGAAGGTAGATTTCAAAGGGGAAGATAGCTCAGAAGTCCTCTGTTGCAGTTATAAATGAGTGTCTGAAAATGTGTATCCGAATGGCCTTGTGATGAAAGAATCCTAGTCCTGCTTAATTCGAGCAGTGCTCCCTTGTCCCAGCAGGCCACTTCACCTCAAAGTCCTCCTTTTTGTGGGGGAAAAATAGAACTTGTATCTAGATCAGTTTTTGGTTGTATTAGTTAATGGTAATAGGATGATGAAAACACAACTTCCATTTAATTCTCTTCTGGTTGGGCTACATCTTGAATGCTTTATTCAGTTCTAATTGCCACATTTTTAGAGAAATGCAGATGAATTAGAATGTATTCAAGGAGAAGTTCGTTAGAGAGAATGTGCAATAATTCAGGACACTTAGCTGCAGAAGTAAATACTGAAAGGGGAAATGATCTTCAACTGTGTGAAAAGCTGATACATAGAAAAGAGAGTTGACTCGTCATTTAGTAAAAAGAGTTGATTTATGTCCAAAAGACAAATCTAAAAGCTGGGAACCAGGTCCAACTAAGAAAGGGAATTTGTAATAAATTGTCATAAATGATAATGAGCTCCTAGACTTGATAATCAACTGGAGACTGGATAACAGATTGCTGGAGGATTTTCTAATTAGGAAAGAAGTTGGACGGCATATATTGTCCCATTCCTCCATATTGGGTATTTTTTTGTTTTGTTTCTTCTTTTATTTTTTTATTTTTTGTTTTATGTGTTGGATATCTCTAAGTTATTTTAGAACTATGGCTTTATGGCCACAGGCAAATAGAATATATAATATATAGTTTTAAGTGAAGTGCTCATGTGTACCCCTACAGAAGTTAAACCAAAAGCTCATCTGTAGCTATTAGAAGTTTGAAATGTAAAGGAGCACTACTTGGTATTTGACCCAGTTACATACTCTGTAAGGACCTCTACTCTGACATCATTAGCTTCTCACTTTCTCACTTGTTATTTGTAACAACCCATGTATTTTGGGAAATGTGCTAATATTTTTTCCACTTATGTATTTCTTCAACTTTTAACTTTTTGTTTTAAATACATAGCACATTAGCATTGTTCAGAATTTAGAAGGAGCTACAGGGAAAAGCATCCCTCAAACACATCTCCCTCTTCCCCTCCCCAGGGGGCAAACACTATTATTAGTTTCTCACATATTTTTCTAGAGGTATTTCTAGTATATAATTTTATTCTGTGCTTTGCTTTTTTAAAAGCTTAACATAAATCAAGATACGTTGAAGGTTAATCGTAGCAGCATAAAAAGCACTTCCCTCGTTCTTTTTCACAAGTGTGTATTACTCCATTGTATAGATGTGCCATAATCGATTTGACTATGTCCTTTTGATGGGTGATTAGGTTATTTCCAGTCCTTTGCCATTACCATGCTGATAGTAGATTACCTTATACATGTATGAGTTCATATATGTGCAAAATATATCAGCAGGCTGCCTTCCTAGAGGCAGAACCTGGTGAGTCAGGGAATGAGCATTTATAATTTTGTTCTTGTTAAATACTTCTTAATAGAAGTCTTACCAGTTTTCACTCCAGCAAGCAGTGTGTGAGAATGCCTATTTCTGCAAACCCTTGCCAACTCAGGATATTTTTATCCAACATTTCAAGCCTTTCCAAAGTAAGTGAAAGAAAAATAATCAGAGTAATTTTAATTTGTATTTCTCTTACTGTGAGTGAAATTGAGCGTTTTTTCTTGTGTGTAAGATCTTGCTGGACTTTGTAGTGAGGATTGAAGAAAATCGTCCAATACAGACTAAGCCTGCGAAGGAGGGAAAACGGAAATCTTATCCACAGTGGCGTGAGCCAGAGGAGAATTTTTCTTTCTTTCTTTCTTTTTTCTTTTTTCTTTTTTTTTTTTTTTTAACAATATGTTCTTGAGAGATTTGAGTGAGCTCACCAGCCTGCAAGCTATTTAGCCTGTAAACTGTCTGGCCCACACTGGAAAATTTCAATTAAAACAAAAGTAATCTCAGAAGTAAAACCACATCCAGAACAATTTCTTTTTTACTGTTTAGTTTTAAATTTAATAAAGTAATTTACTTTGTATTTGGAACAAAATTTAGGATGCAAGTACATTTAAAGTAACGTGTTTAACTCTGAAAGGCACTGTCTCACACCTCCGAGAGTGCAATTTCTAACTACTTGGCTCTTATAATACCCTAGATTTGGTCCCAGCCTCCCCCCAACCCCCACTTTCTGTAGTTTCTCTGTAGATTTGAGCAGATTTTGGCAAAGACCAGAGTCTTTTCTTTGGGAACATTGGCACTACACAGCCTCCTTGCTCATTAGCAGTCTGACCCATTAATTCCCTGCAACGCTTGTGACCAAACCAGTTCAATCCAGTTTTTCCTCTGGAAAAGGACCTTTGAGTTTTAGCAGCACAGATTTGCTTTGCTTTTTTCACATAGCTTCCCAGGTTCAAACCTGTGTTGGTTGGTTGATGGCAACACTATCCTTCTAGTTATCAAAAATCAAGGATCTAGTTATCCTTACTTAGATCAAAAATCTTGGACTCATCCTTGATTCCTGTGGGTACAGTGTTCACATCTTCCTATCCATTCCTTTAGGAAATCTTTTCTGCTTTCCTTTCAAAACGTATCCAGAATCCAGCCACTTCTCCTTACTTCCATCTCTACCGTCCTGGTCCACGCTGCTGTGATGTCCTGCCTAGATTGATGTCTGACAGGGTTCCCTGCTTCTCCGCTGTTTTCCTACAGTCTATTCTCAACACAGCCAGCAGAGCCATGCTGAAGGACATGTGTCGGATCACACCAACCTTCTGCTCAAAGCCCTCTCTTGGCACTGCCCATCTCAGAGAGACTCAGATCATGGCATGTAGTGAGGCCCTGCACGAATCCCCTCCCTGCTCCCCACCCCAGCCTCTTTGACCTTGTCTTCTACTACTGTCTCTCTGCTACTGCCGCCCAGCTCTGCTGGCTTCCTTGCTGTTCTTTGAACATGTCAGACACATTCTCACCTCGAGGTCTTTGTACCAGCTGATGCCTGTGCCTGAAGTGTGCTTCCCCACATACCCAGATGGCTCACTTCCACACCTCTGAGTATTGGCTCCAGTGTCACTTTCTCAGTGAGGTCTCTTCTGACCACTGTATATCTAAATTGCAGTCTCACCCCTCCCATGCTCCACACTTCTTCAACCTTTCCCTGCTGTACTTTTCTTCTTCTACTTTTTACTCTGACACATAATTTCATTTTCTTATTTATTATCTCTCTCCCCCAGACTAGAATGTAAATTCCAGGAAGGCAGAGATTTCTGTCTTTTTTGTCTTCCCCATATACTGGCATGTCTGGCATAGGAAAAGCACTTAGTAAACATTTGTTAAATGAATTAACTATCTTTTCTCTACAAACTTGTTCCTCAAATTCTGCCAAATCTAAATTGAAACAAGCAGGTCTTGTATTTTGGTACCAGTCCTGGTAATGTGGATTAAATCCAAGAGCATTGATCCATATTTTTCTGGGGAATCTCACATTAGAAATAATGTGGCATCGTTTGGGTAAAAACCTTTGTGAAAGATTAAATATGACATGAGTAAGTTTAAGGAAGGTGATAAATGTGCTTAGACTGTATCTGGGGAATTAGATTTAGATTTAGATGCTACTCTTGAGAAGGCTATAGACAAATAAGAGCACATTCAGAGAGGAACAGTGGAGAGTGGTGCGGAGTCTCTGTCCCAGTCACACAAAGTGCAGGAACTGAGGATTATTGGTTTAGGGGAAGAGAAGACTTTTAGGGAACATGATTTCTTTTTTCCAAAAAAATCACATTTTCAAGTTGAAAATGTGTCTGCTGGGCACAGTGGCTCACGCCTGTAATCCCAGCACTTTGGGAGGCTAAGGCGGGCAGGTCACCTGAGTCTAGGAGTTCAAGATCAGCCTGGGCAACATGGCAAAACCTCATCTCTACAAAAAAATAGCTGGGCATGGTATCGGCTACTTGGGAGGCTGAAGTGGGAGGATCACTTGAGTCTAGGAGTTCGAGGCTGCAGACAGCCATGATTGTACCACTGCACTCCAGCCTGGGTGATAGAGTGAGACCCTGCCTCAAAAAAAAAAGTATCATGTAGAAAGTCTAATATCTTGTTTGTATACCTAGAAACACCTCCTATTTCTGTGACCTCATCCATCACAAGCAGATCCAGCTTTTTTGGAACTTGAACATTAGTAAGGGGGACCCTCCTAAGAAAAAAAAAATCTAAGAATAAAATTATAAAGATACAAAGTTAGATACAGGCTTTGGAAGGTTCCTGTGCATGAGAAGCGAGGGTCCCCGAAGCTTCGGCTATAGTAGCTTCATAGGAAATCTACCACATTCAGATTTGTACAATAGCAAAACTGAATCCCTTCTAGCTCTCTAAGCATGCCATGTTTTCCTCTCCCTCTAAGATTTTTGTATAAAGTGTTCCCTTTGTCTACAACACCCTTTTCTCAACTTATCTACTTGGTAGTATTTATTCATCCTTCAAGCTCTAATCCAAAAACAACCTCCTCTATGAGGCCTTACCCCAAGTTCCCGGAAGACAGAGTTGGGTAGAAAGTCTTTTCCTATGCCCCACAGAACTTTGTGCATGTTTCTACTACGACACTCAGCTTATTGTCTGATTGGTGTTGATCATTTTGTTGATGACTTTGTAGATCATTTTGCTGATGATTTTGTTTGTCTTCAGACTGTGTATCAGTCAGGTTGGGGTGCCATAACAAGCTACTCCAAAAACCTCAGTTGCTTAAAGTGACAAAGGTTATTTCTTGTTCATACTGCATGTACATGGTGGGTCAGCTATTGTTCTTTTAGGACTCAGGCTAATAGAATAGCCGCCATCTGGAACATAACCAGTTGAAGGCCAAAGAATAAATAGTGAGGCAAAGCATATACTTTCTCCTAAAACTTTTGCCCTGGAGGTGACACATTTGTTCACATTTCATTAGTTTCACCTAACTTCAGATAGGCAGGGAAATCCAATGCATCCAGTGGAGAGCAAGGCCCAGAGCCCTGGTGGATAGCTTAATAACCACAACAGACTATTAGCTTCTTGAGTTATAGGGCTAGCTAGCATCTTTTCAAAAATCCTTATATACCCAGTGCCTAGCACATAGTAAGTCCTCAACTCTATTTGAGAGAAAAAACAAATTTAGCAAATAAAACTTGCAAGAAAGTTTTGTTGTTTTTGGTGCTTACTGCAAGGAACCATTTCAAACATCTTTCTAGTGTCAATAGGTGCCAAGCTCCCGATCTTTGGAGATGTTCAGGTGTAGGCCATCCTAACCACCTGGTAGTGGTACTTAAGGTAAAATTCATGCAAAGGTGAGTGGTTAGAATATATGATCTCTGATGTCTCTTTAATTCTGAGGCCTTTGTATTTATATCACAATCACCTTCTGAGATTGAGAAAGAACAAATTAGTGTTTACTTGAGAGGTAATATCTAACTAGAGCAGGCTATTTCTGTTGGTGACTAGACAAAAATAAGAATTGTTTGAGGGGGAAGGCCAGGCGCGGTGGCTCACGCCTGTAATCCCAGCACTCTGGGAGGCCGAGGCGGGCGGATCACGAGGTCAGGAGATCCAGACCATCCTGGCTAACACAGTGAAACCCCATCTCTACTTAAAATACAAAAAATTAGCCGGGCATGGTGGTGGATGCCTGTGGTCACAGCTACTCGGGAGGCTGAGGCAAGAGAATGGCGTGAACCTGGGAGGCGGAGCTTGCAGTGAGCTGAGATTGCGCCACTGTACTCCAGCCTGGGTGACAGATTGTTTGAGGGGGAAAAACAAGTAGAGAGCTCTAGCCTTGAGCCCTTGGCTGATGATGGCGATTACTAAATGCAGAAATTATTGTGACCCTTAAGTAACCAGAGGGCAAATTGAGGTCAGCTCTGGCCTTGACATTGCTTTGATGCTTGAGGATTTGGGGTTGGAAATAGACTTGAGTTCTTTGTAACTTTTTTGTTTTCAGCAGAAATCTGACAGTTCCAACAGCAGATCCACTTACTCAACTGCCAAGGTCCTGTTCACATACATTCCTGAGGAGGGACAGTTTTCTACATGTTCTTTTTGTTTTAGAGTCCTACTGACTTACCATGGCCTAATCACTAAGACTCACTTTAAAAGAGTTCTCTATTAATACATAAGAATAAGTAATACAGACCCTCTTCTGACAGTATAAAAGTGTTATAAATATTAAGGATCATAATAACTGTCAAGCCTTTTACCATTTATTTATTTATTTATTTATTTATTTATTTATTTAGACATAGGGTCTTGCTCTGTTGCCCAGGCTAAAGTGCAATAGCATAATCCCAGCTCACTGCAGCTGCGACCTCCCAGGCTTTAGCAGTCATCCTGCCTCAGCTCCCAATTAGCTGTGACTACAAGCTTGCGTGCCACCATGCCAGCTAATTTTTAAATTTTTTTGTAGAGACGGAGTCTCCTTATGTTGCCCAGGCTGTTCTTAAACTCCTGGGCTCAAGTAATCCTCTCTCCCTGGCTGCCAAAGTACTGGGATTACAGGTATGAGCCACTGGTCCAGCCTCTTTTTTCGTTTTTAGGAGACAGGATCTTGCTCTGTTGCCCACATTGCTGGAATGCAATGACAGAACCATAGCTCTCACTTTAGCCTCAGACTCCTAGGCTCATGAGATCCTCCCATCTCAGCCTCCCAAGTAGCTAGGACTACATTGTCAAGCCTTTTTAAAGAACAAAACAAAACACTAGAATAATTCAGGTTGTAAAATCTTTGAACCCTCTGTAAGAAAAAAATGTCAAAATAGTTACAGGTAGTGGATTTATTGTTTAGTTGGTATTCAGAGTGAATATAGTCTAAAAGAGAACACTGAATTTAGAATCAGAATATCTGGCTCTGCCAAAAATATGCTGTGTGTGACTGGTCATATCACCTCTCCTTTCTTGCTCAATAGCTCCTCAATGCTGCAGTGTTGGGAAAGGCCGGTAATAACCAACTCAGGAGAGTATGGGGACGGATTGAGAGGGATATAGAAGTGCTTTGCAGGCTTTCGTGGACTTTGATGATGGAACTGAAGTGAAATCTGTTTTCTGTTTGGTCATGGAAACTTCCCAGAAAGCCAACTCATTTACTTAGGATTGGCCTGGGCAGCAGTAGGGTGGGTGGCTGCATCTGATTTTTGTTTCCAAGGTCAGTGTTTTCCAAAGGAAGGGAAGAGAGAAACATTTAAAACAATGTTTTCAAAATATAAATTTAAGCTTAATTTATGATACAAGATTTCTTTTAAAATATCTCGAGCTTTTAATGTTTTTTTAATTATGAAAATGTCAAATGTACATAAGAGCATATATATGAGCCATATATATCCCAACCCAACTTGAACAATTGTAAGTTCATGGTCAAATTTATTTCATTTATTTCTACCCATCCCTCATTTTTTTCTGGGGGGTTGGGTTTTCCTCCCAGTAAAT
The DNA here is from genome assembly GCF_001698545.2 of Rhinopithecus bieti. Lineage (NCBI taxonomy): Eukaryota > Metazoa > Chordata > Mammalia > Primates > Cercopithecidae > Rhinopithecus > Rhinopithecus bieti. Next base: position 4,643,994 of record NW_016819573.1, on the reverse strand, counting down.
CCTATATAACAAATTATTTTACCCATAAATATTTGAGTGTGCATCACCAACTGATTAAGACTTTTGTTTGTAACATAACTGAAATACCATTATCATACATAGCAATATTAACAGTAATTCTTTAATGTCATTTACTGCCTCCTGTGGTAGATGGGCTCCAAAAAAAAAGATGCAACCCCAGCTTCATCTATGACAGGTAAAGAATAGCCCATTTTCTTAATCTATAGAGAACACTTAAAATCCCATAGGAAAAGGGACAAAAGATAATTTTATACAAAATCATCAATGGCATGTGAAAAGATATTCAGCCTTGTCCATAAAGAAATGTAGGTTCCAAATAACAGTAATTAGTGTTTTATATATCAAATTAACCAAGACTAAAAATAGCAAGAATATGCAGTGATAGTGAGTGCATCCTCAGTTCTCTGGTGGTAACAGCGAAAATCAGTACAGTTTACTTGAAACACAATTTTGTGTTTTGCTAACAATATTTTAAATGCCACTGCAATGCTACTTGCAAGAAATTCAGTATTTCAGAAATTCTCAAATGTATAAAAATATGTGCAGGGGTGGTCACCGAGTCATTGTAATAGTTAAAAACCTGGAGAAATGTAAATGTCTCTTTAACAGGAGAATGGTTAAATAAATCATGATTCATCCATAACCTAGAATGCTGAAGTTGTTTAAAAGACTGAGGTAAACTAGAGATGGTGACATGGAAAGATATTGAAATTAAATAATTGTGAGATGAAAACGCAGAGGCAAAATAGGATGTAAAAACACAATTCCATTTTTGGTTTTTTAAAAGAATTAATTATAGTAAGCTATGCCTGGGAAACATACCTGAAATCATATATACTCCACTGTTAACAATGGTTTATCTCTGGAGGTGAATAGGAAGGATTTGCACTTTGCTTCTGAGAGAGAAATTTCCACTTAGAGCTTAATTTGAAACAAAGTAAAAAGGATCAATTTCAAAGTAAGTCTTTGTTGCTAGCAATACATAGTGGAATGCTACCTATGGATTTTTATTTTGGAATGGGTTGAGGTTTATGTATGGTCTGTTATACACCATGACTAACTTTTAAATGCGTTTCATGGTGTAGAATGTGAAGTCAATTACTATAGAATACTCAAGACTATATTCATATCTGTCAGGTCAACCTCATAATAGTCACATTCTTTACACCCTTTTTCTTTTTCTACTTAATCTTTAGAGTATTATCTTAAAATCTCCCACTACAGTTATGTTTCTGTAATTCTGTCAGCTTCTACCATTATTTCCGTTTTTAATGATAAACCCTGGGTGATATGTTCAAGAGGACTGCAGGCTGACTATCATAACGCTTGGAAAGAGTCTGTCGAGAGTTGCTTTCTAAATATTTGATTTCCTTCATTGAGTTCTTATTGTTCTTCCAATTCATTCCTCAGAATTTTTTTAAGTTCCTAATTCAGTCCATAATTTAAAGCTAAATACTTTAATATTTTTATCTAAAAAACTCACATATATATACTGCAGTGCTGAAATATACTGGCTATTGACTGCAGCTTTGCTAATTTAGTGAATTGAGCAAGTACCAATTCCCAAAGACAGATTTTTTTAAAAAGTTATGCACTCTTGTTTTTATTTTCCCATTTATGTATTTGTTTGTTTATTTATTTTTTGAGACGGAGCCTTACTCTGTCGCCCAGGCTGGAGTGCAGTGGCGCAATTTTGGCTCACTGCAACCTCTGCCTCCTGGGTTCAAATGATTCTCCTGCCCCAGCCCTCCCAATAGCTGGGATTATAGGCAGGTATCACCACTACCTGGCTAATTTTTTGTGTTTTTAGTAGAGACGGGGTTTCACCATGTTGGTCAGGCTGGTCTCGAACTCCGGACCTCAAGTGATCCACTCATCTCGGCCTCCCAAGTGCTGGGATTACAGGTGTGAGCCACTGCACCCGGCCCCATTTAAAAGATCCATTTACAAGGCAGAAGGTTTCAAGACGGGGCATGTAAAGGATTGTACAAAGAATGACAAAATGCAAACGTCACCTGGCCTTTCCTTCTAAATCTGTTTTGACCACACCTTACATTTCTATCAGCTCACTTCACTAGGGCTTGACTTAGACAATAGCGTGTTTCCACATGGTAGTACCTCATTTATCAGACATGCTCCATGAGTGTCTTTTGGATGAATGATTTCTAGATAATTAGAACTTTGCTATTTAAGCACCACTTTTAACCCCTTTAAAAACACATAACAAATAAACCCAAGCTTACCTAAATGGGTAATGTTGCTAAAAACAGCCACCTTAGTAAGCATCCAGGTGATGGGGATATGGGTGTTCATTGTCAGTCTCTTTCAACTTTGCCATTTGTTTGAAATTTTCTTAATAAATGCTGGGGAAAGTATTACTTCAAGAGGTCTGTAGCCTTTATCGCAACAATCTGGAGGTTTCTCAGAGAGCTCACTGTGTGGAGTGGTTAAAGTTGCAGGCTCTGGAGCAAGACTGCTTGGGTTCTTATTCGGCCTTTGTTGCCTCCTAGTTGTGTGCGCTTCAGCCAGTTACTGTACTTTTCTGAGCCTTGTCCTTCTTGTCTGTAAAACGAGAATGATTATAGTGCCTTTTCTTGGGTTTATTATGAGTGAAATGAGGGGATGTGTATAAAAACACTTCCAACAATATGAAACACTCAGTAAACACTGGCTGTGGCTGCCACTGCTGCCACTCCTGCATTTTTGTAATCGCCTGTAGTCAATGGTCCACCTACCCAGAACATGGTTAGTGGTGGTACCCTCCTTGGTCATTTATTCGAATGATAATTTAGGGCTACTTTGAGACTTTTTATTTTTTTAAGAGACAAGGTCGTGCCCTGTCATCCAGGCTGGAGTGTAGTGGCATGATCCTTGTTTACTGTAGCTCTGAACTCTTGGGCTCCAGGTGATCCTCCCACCTCAGCCTCCTGAGTAGCTGAGACTACAGGCGCACACCATTGTTCCTGACTAATTAAAAAAAATTTTTTTTTGTAGAGATGGGATCTCCCTATGTTGCCCAGGGTAATCTCAAACTCCTGGCCTCAAATGATCCTCCTACGTTGGCTTCCCAAAGTGCTGGGATTACAGACGTGAGCTGCTGTGCCTGGCCAAGACTTAATTTTGGGACCATTGCCAAAAATCAAATCCATCTTCATGTTTTCCACTTCTCAGCCTTAGTAAGTAACATATCAGGAACACTATTTACCTTTTCCTCAGTGAAACCCAGTCCCCATTACAAATAGTAGTTCTGGCCCTGTGCCTGGGGTGCTTGTGTTGTGTCGCTAGGGCTCTGCAATTAGCTTCTCCTGATGCTGCCTGGCCTTCTGGTGTGCTCATGCTCTTTTTCCTTTGTGTTGGTGCTACTTCCAGATTAGTAGGTCTGCATCTCTCTTACCTCTCCTCTGGCAAACCTGATGTTCACAGGCACTGCCATTCAGCTTTTCTAGGGCCGCAGTAAATATTTCCAAGGTGAGTCAGGAAGTAGCACAAGAATGGTGTCACCTATATTGAAACCTTAGAAATGTAAATGCTGACCCTCTTCTATAGAACGGAGTGCTATAATTTGCTGTCCTCTACCTTTCTTGGTTTCGATGTCCTTCCTGAGGTTTTTATCATATTCAGAGTTGTGCAGCCATCCCCACTATCTAATTTCAGAACATTTTCATCGCCCGGTGACTCATTAGCAGCCACTCCCCCTTCTCCCCTACCGTCAGTCCCTGGCAACCACTAATCTCCTATCTGCCTCTATGGATATGCCTCTTCTGGACATTTCGTATAAATGGGAATCATACAGTTATGTGACATTTTGTGTCTGACTTCTTTCACTTAGCATCAGGATCATCCATGTTGCAGCATGCATCAGAACTTCATTCTTTTTTATGGCTGAAGAATCCATGGTATGGATATATCATATTTTACTTACCCATTCACCAGCTGATAGACATTTGGGTTGTTTCTACCTTTTGGCCATTATTTGAATAATGCTGCTATGAACATTTGTGTACATATTTTAGGGTGGACATGTTTTTATTTATCCTGTGTACATACCTAGGAATTAAATTGGTGGATTTTTTTTTTTTTTTGAAACGGAGTTTAGCTCTCGTTGCCCAGGCCAGAGTGCAATGGCGCGATCTTGGCTCACCACAACCTCCGCCTCCCAGGTTCAAGCAATTCTCCTGCCTCAGCCTCCTGAGTAGCTGGGATTACAGGCTCGCACCACCATGCCTGACTAATTTAGCATTTTTAGTAGAGACGGGGTTTCGCCATGTTGGTCAGGCTGGTCTTGAACTCCTGACCTCAGGTATTCCGCCTGCCTTGGCCTCCCAAAGTGCTGGGATTACAGGCGTGAGCCACTGCACCCAGCCAAATTGCTGGATCTTATGGCAACTCTGTGTTTAACATTTTGAGGAACTGCCAAACAGTTTTCCAAAGTAGCTACACCATTTCACATTTTCATCAGCAATGCATGAGGGCTCCAGTTTCTCTGCATCCTCACCTATACTTGTTATGTCTCTATAATTACAGCCATCTTGGTGGATGTGAAGTGGTATCTCACTGTGGTTTTGATTTGTGTTTTCCTAATAACGAATGATGTTGAGCACTTTTTTATGTGCTTACTGGCCATTTGTATATTTTCTTTGGAGAAATGTCTATTCAAATCCTTTACCTATTTAAAAATTATCTTTCTGTGGTTGAGTTGTAAGAGTTCTTTATATAATCTGGATATACTTTACGAGATACATGATTTGCAAATCTTCCTGTGGGTTGTCTTTTCACTTTCTTGATGGTGACCTTTGAAGAACATAAATTTTAATTTTGATGACATCCAATTTTCTGTTTTTTCTTTTGTCATTTGTGCTTTCAGATATTCTACTTAATGTCTTCCATAACTTGTCTGAAAATCTGATTTGCTCACTGGGTCCATAACTGTATTATTCTTAGTTTCCCTGATTTAGGATCATAAAGCACTTGATTTAAAATGTTTGCCAATGATGTATATATAAAGGAGCTTAGAAATGTTCATGCTCTTTGAGATGGTAAGCCCATTCCTGTGCACTTAACCTCAGGAAATAACGTGATAGAAGAAAAACATCCTATATGCCCAGAGATGTTCATTTCACTGTCACCCATGAGATTGGCATGCTTTTCAACAGCAGGGGTGCTGTTGAATTAACCCATTGTGCTACATTATTAGGTAGCTATTAAATGTAGTAATTATCAAGCTTATGTAACAAAAACGTTTATAACGTAGTGTTTGGTGAAAAAGCACAAGTGTGCGCTCACTGTGATAAAAATATGTATAAAATATCTGGACTAAATGAGAAGGTATACAAAGTTGCAGATTTATTAAATTTTATTTAAATGACATTTTATCTTTATAATTAAAATTAAGTAAAACTGTGTGCATGTTTCACATTGGTGGGGGAAGGGATGACAAGTTGTTAGAGTGGGCTTATGTTTACCCTGCCCTTCAGAGTTTTAAAAATTATTTTCATTATCATGATTGTGAAAGTTAGGTTTATAAATCTAAAAAAAGTAGCCGTGTTTGTTTACTGAGAATTTAAGTAGAGATATTTTAATTTTCTTTACATTTTTATATCAAATCCAAATACTGATAACTTGATTTTAGTATTAGAATTACTATTGTTTTGGTCATTAGAGCATTATAATTTGCTAAAACGAAAAGTAATAATGATGATTGTCATTATATATTAGTAATAGGGCTCACAGAAGCCCTTTTCTCATGGCATTCTGTGAAACAAATTATTTTCTTTTGGAGGTATCAACTCTTTAATTTAGGTCTTTTATATATAAAACCATTGATTTTGTTTTCAGGTTAGTTTTCTGCCTTAGCTGTTTTCTTTCTTAGCATTTTAAAAGTGTGAAGTCAATCTGTTTTATTAAAAGTTCGGCCGGGCGCGGTGGCTCAAGCCTGTAATCCCAGCACTTTGGGAGGCCGAGGCGGGCGGATCACAAGGTCAGGAGATCGAGACCATCCTGGCTAACACGGTGAAACCCCGTCTCTACTAAAAAATACAAAAAACTAGCCGG
>NW_016819573.1:4623061-4634227 GCF_001698545.2 Rhinopithecus bieti | reverse complement strand
GATTTTATTTCTCCTTCACTTATGAAGCTTAGTTTGGCTGGATATGAAATTCTGGGTGGAAAATTATTTTCTTGAAGAATGTTGAATATTGGCCCCCACTCTCTTCTGACTTGTAGAGTTTCTGCCGAGAGATCTGCTGTTAGTCTGATGGGCTTCCCTTTGTGGGTAACCCGACCTTTCTCTCTGGCTGCCCTTAATATTTTTTCCTTCATTTCAACTTTGGTGAATCTGACAATTATGTGTCTTGGAGTTGCTCTTCTCGAGGAGTATCTTTGTGATGTTCTCTGTATTTCCTGAATTTGAATGTTGGCCTGCCTTGCTAGGTTGGGGAAGTTCTCCTGGATAATATCCTGCAGAATGTTTTCCAACTTGGTTCCATTCTCCCCATCACTTTCAGGTACACCAGTCAGATGTAGATTTGGTCTTTTCTCCGTATTTCTTGGAGGCTTTGGAGGCTTTGTTTGTTTCTTTTTACTCTTATTTCTCTAAACTTCTCTTCTTGCTTCATTTCATTCATTTGATCTTCAATCAGTGATACCCTTTCTTCCATTTGATCAAATTGGCTACTGAAACTTGTGCATGCATCACATAGTTCTCGTGCCATGGTTTTCAGCTCCATCAGGTCACTTAAGCACTTCTCTACACTGTTTATTCTAGTTAGCCATTTGTCTAATCTTTTTTCAAGGTTTTTAGCTTCTTTGCAATGGGTTCAAAAATCCTCCTTTAGCTCGGAGAAGTTTGTTATTACCAATCGTCTGAAGCCTTCTTCTCTCAACTCGTCAAAGTCACTCTCTGTCCAGCTTTGTCCTGTTGCTGGTGAGGAGCTGTGTTCCTTTGGAAGAGAAGAGGCACTCTGATTTTTAGAATTTTCAGCTTTTCTGCTCTGGTTTCTCCCCATCTTTGTGGTTTTATCTACCTTTGGTCTTTTATGATGGTAGCGTACAGATGGGGTTTTGGTGTGGATGTCCTTTCTGTTTGTTAGTTTTCCTTCTAACAGTCAGGACCCTCAGCTGCAGATCTGCTGGAGTTTGCTGGAGGTCCACTCCAGACCTGTTTGCCTGGGTATCACCAGTGGAGGCTACAGAACAGCAAATATTGCAGAACGGCTGATGTTGCTGCCTGATCCTCCCCCTGAAAGCTTCGTCTCAGAGGGGCACCTGGCTGTATGAGGTGTCAGTCAGCCCCTACTGGGAGATACCTCCTAGTTAGGCTACTTGGGGGTCAGGGACCCACTTGAGGAGGCAGTCTGTCCGTTTTCAGATCTCAAACTCCATGCTGGGAGAACCACTACTCTCTTCAAAGCTGTCAGACAGGGACGTTTAAGTCTGCAGAAATTTCTGCTGCCTTTTGTTCAGCTATGCCCTGCCTCCAGAGGTGGAGTCTACAGACGCAGGCAGGCCTCCTTGAGCTGCGGTGGGCTCCACCCAGCTCGAGCTTCCCGGCTGCTTTGTTTACGTAAGCCTCAGCAATGGCGGATGCCCCTCCCCCAGCCTCGCTGCCGCCTTGCAGTTTGATCTCAGACTGCTGTGCTAGCAGTGAGCAAGGCTCCGTGGGCTTGGGACCCTGCGAGCCAGGTACGGGTATAATCTCCTGGTGTGCCGTTTGCTAAGGCCGTTGGAAAAGCGCAGTAGTGTCCTGATTTTCCAGGTACCGTCTGTCACAGCTTCCCTTTCCTAGGAGAGGGAATTCCCCGACCCCTTGTGCTTCCTGGTTGAGGCGATGCCCCGCCCTGCTCCGTGGGCTGCACCCACTCTCTGACAAGCCCCAGTGAGATGAACCTAGTACCTCAGTTAGAAATGCAGAAATCACCCGTCTTCTGCATCGTTCATGCTGGGAGCTGCAGACTGAAGTTGTTCCTGTTCGGCCATCTTGGAACCTCCCTGTGAAACAATTATTACAATTACTTTATACATAAGTAAATGAATCAACTCAGCTTTTGAAATAAGTTTCAAAGAGCGCTTAGCATAGTGGCTCATGCCTGTATTCCCAGCACTTAGGAAGGCCAAGGTGGGAGGATTGTTTGAGCCCAGGAGTTCGAGACCAGCCTGGGCAACGTGGTGAGAGACCCTTACTACTACTATCTTTTGTCTCTACAAAAAAAAAAAGTAGACAGGTGTGTTGGCACATGCCTGTAATCCCAGCTACTCGAGAGGCTGAGGCGGGAGGATCACTTGAGTCCAGGAGGTCAAGGCTGCAGTGAGCCATAATCGCACCATTGCACTCCAGCTTCGGCAACAGAGGGAGACCTTGTTTGAAAAAGTAAAATAAAATGAAATACATTTCAAAGAGCTCAGAGATGTAATAGTTTTTTATGAAACAATAAAGGTACCCAAAAAAATAAGAAAAAGCACAGTTACAAGGTCGGGCACTCAAGGTGAGACCACACTTTGAGTTCTTGTACACAGATAGAGAATGTACAGCTTGCTGGGCCACAAAGTGGTTCTGTGGATTCCCTGACCCTCTGAGCTTTGGTTTCATCTGAGTAACAGTGATCTGGGGGATGTACAGCCAGTAACTGTAAGGTGGTCACTTTTCTGTGGCCTGGAATAAGTGTGGCAGGCAAGGAAAGGCCACAGAGGCCTGGCTCTTACAGCAGCCAGTCTTCCCAGGCACCCCCGCCCAACCCACCCCTTCCGTTCACATACTGCAGCTAACTTGGTCCCTGGGCCTGGCTTGGAAGAGACAGAGGCGTCATCTTGTTCTCATATGTGGGAAGGCTATGAAAAGAAAAACCCATGTTGGTCCAAAATGTAAACAAGAATTACACTAGGATCTTTTGTTCTCACTCTGACATGGTCAGAATTAATTTGGAGGTCCAAAAGAGTGTGTTTTGTTTTTTAATCTGAGTTACTTAATGCAACGATATGTAGTGGGTGGTGGGAAAGAAACAAAAATACGTTGCTTAAGTCTATCAGTTGGTATTGGACCATCCCCAGGTCATTCTTTGGGGTCCAGTTTTTGTCATTGGGGGTTCCTAACTCAGACTTCTCCTCCAACTTGCTGATTGAACTTACTGTGAAAACACCTAGATGGTAGAAGGCAAGCAGTGGAATATCTCTGGGTATCTGAGAAATATACAGAAAGCACTTAAGAGAACTTAATCATTTTTTTCTCCCTTTCCTTAGATTGAATAGGGAAAACCTGCTTTCTGCAAACAACTGAAAAGGCTGCACTTAGAAACTGTTTCATCGAGAAGCCGGAACTTGTATTGTGAGGCCCCTGATGGGACAAGCTCTCAGCTGCTGATCACCCAGTGATTGTCACCATGGCCAGCAAGAGGAAATCCACCACACCATGCATGATCCCAGTGAAGACGGTGGTGGTGCAGGATGCCAGCATGGAGGCCCAGCCTGCTGAGACCTTGCCTGAAGGACCTCAGCAGGATCTGCCCCCAGAAGCACCTGTTGCCAGCAGTGAGGCAGCACAGAACCCCAGCAGTACTGATGGCTCTGCACTGGCCAATGGGCATCGGAGCACTTTAGATGGCTATTTATATTCCTGTAAATACTGCGATTTCAGATCCCATGATATGACTCAATTTGTGGGACATATAAACTCAGAGCACACAGACTTTAATAAAGACCCAACTTTTGTATGCAGTGGGTGCAGTTTTCTGGCAAAAACCCCTGAGGGGCTTTCCTTGCACAATGCCACGTGTCACTCCGGGGAAGCCAGCTTTGTGTGGAATGTGGCCAAGCCAGACAATCATGTGGTTGTGGAGCAGAGCGTCCCTGAGAGCACCAGCACTCCTGACTTAGCAGGTGAGCCCAGTGCCGAAGGGGCCGATGGACAGGCAGAAATCATCATTACCAAAACTCCAATCATGAAGATAATGAAAGGCAAAGCTGAAGCCAAAAAAATTCATACACTCAAGGAGAATGTCCCTAGCCAGCCTGTGGGTGAGGCCTTACCAAAGCTGTCGACTGGAGAAATGGAGGTGAGAGAGGGGGACCATTCCTTCATCAATGGGGCAGTTCCAGTCAGCCAGGCATCTGCCAGCTCTGCAAAAAACCCCCATGCTGCCAACGGGCCCCTGATAGGAACAGTGCCAGTTTTGCCAGCTGGCATAGCACAGTTCCTCTCCCTCCAGCAGCAGCCCCCAGTGCATACCCAACACCATGCCCACCAGCCACTGCCCACAGCCAAGGCCCTTCCCAAAGTGATGATCCCCCTGAGCAGCATTCCAACGTACAATGCAGCCATGGACTCTAACAGCTTCCTGAAGAACTCCTTCCACAAGTTCCCCTACCCCACCAAAGCCGAGCTCTGCTATTTGACTGTGGTGACCAAGTATCCAGAAGAACAGCTCAAGATCTGGTTCACAGCCCAAAGGCTGAAGCAGGGGATCAGCTGGTCCCCTGAGGAGATTGAGGATGCCCGGAAAAAGATGTTCAATACAGTCATCCAGTCTGTGCCTCAGCCCACAATTACGGTTCTAAATACCCCACTCGTCGCCAGTGCTGGCAATGTACAGCATCTCATCCAGGCCGCTCTCCCAGGTCATGTTGTGGGGCAGCCAGAGGGTACAGGAGGGGGACTTCTGGTCACTCAGCCATTGATGGCCAATGGGTTGCAAGCAACAAGTTCCTCTCTGCCCCTCACGGCGACATCTGTGCCCAAGCAGCCAGGTGTGGCACCCATTAACACTGTGTGTTCAAATACAACGTCAGCTGTGAAGGTGGTCAATGCGGCCCAGTCGCTCCTCACGGCCTGTCCCAGTATAACTTCCCAAGCCTTCCTTGATGCTAGCATGTACAAAAACAAGAAATCTCATGAACAGCTGTCAGCTCTGAAAGGGAGCTTTTGTCGGAACCAGTTCCCAGGGCAGAGCGAAGTTGAGCATCTCACCAAAGTGACGGGCCTCAGTACCAGAGAGGTGCGGAAATGGTTCAGTGACCGTAGATACCACTGCCGGAACTTGAAGGGCTCCAGAGTGATGATGCCTGGAGATCACAGCTCCATGATCATTGACTCTGTACCAGAGGTGTCCTTCTCCCCATCGTCCAAGGTCCCTGAGGTAACCTGCATCCCGACAACAGCCACACTAGCAACCCACACTTCTGCCAAACGACAATCTTGGCACCAGACTCCTGACTTCACACCAACCAAATACAAGGAGAGAGCCCCTGAGCAGCTCAGAGCCCTGGAGAGCAGTTTTGCACAAAACCCTCTTCCTCTTGATGAGGAACTGGACCGCCTGAGAAGTGAAACCAAAATGACCCGACGAGAAATTGATAGCTGGTTTTCAGAGAGACGGAAAAAAGTGAATGCTGAGGAGACCAAGAAGGCCGAGGAGAATGCCTCTCAGGAGGAAGAGGAGGCTGTTGAGGATGAGGGTGGAGAAGAGGATTTGGCCAGTGAGCTAAGGGTCTCTGGTGAAAATGGCTCTCTGGAAATGCCCAGCAGTCATATGTTGGCAGAGCGCAAAGTCAGCCCCATTAAAATCAACCTGAAGAACCTGCGGGTCACTGAAGCCAATGGCAGGAACGAGATTCCAGGGCTGGGTGCCTGTGACCCTGAGGATGATGGGTCAAACAAACTGGCAGAGCAGCTCCCAGGCAAAGTGAGCTGCAAAAAGACTGCCCAGCAGCGGCACTTGCTGCGGCAGCTCTTTGTCCAGACACAGTGGCCAAGCAACCAGGACTATGACTCCATCATGGCCCAGACGGGTCTGCCGCGGCCAGAGGTGGTGCGCTGGTTTGGAGACAGCAGGTACGCACTGAAGAATGGCCAACTCAAGTGGTACGAAGACTATAAGCGAGGCAACTTTCCACCAGGTCTACTGGTCATTGCCCCTGGCAACCGGGAGCTCCTGCAGGACTATTACATAACACACAAGATGCTGTATGAAGAGGACCTGCAGAACCTCTGTGACAAGACTCAGATGAGCTCCCAGCAAGTCAAGCAGTGGTTTGCTGAGAAAATGGGGGAGGAGACCAGAGCCGTGGCAGACACAGGCAGTGAGGACCAGGGCCCTGGTACTGGTGAGCTCACAGCAGTTCACAAAGGGATGGGTGACACCTATTCAGAGATGTCTGAGAACAGTGAGTCGTGGGAGCCCAGTGTCCCTGAGGCCAACTCAGAGCCCTTTGACACATCGAGTCCCCAGGCTGGACGTCAGCTCGGTAAGGAGTCAACAGGGGTCATGGCTATCCTGTGTGGGTAAGGGGAGGATGCACTTATGGTTGGGTGCTGAATTTACTGCACAGGGGCATCTGCTGTCTCTAAGACTGCCTGGCAGCAGCATTAACTGCCTGGCTGCTTCAGAGGACAACTAGCAACAGGAGCCATAGGAACATAATATGATAAATGGTTGAGAGCTGTTTTTTGTTTCATGTGTTTTTAAAAACCTGCGCAGGGGAAGGAACATGGTGACCCTAAAGGGTCCAAGCTTTTCTAGCCATTTCTTAGCAATAGGAAAACAGGTCAGAACATCCTCTGAGTCAGGCAGATCCACAGCCACTGGGTAGGAGAGAGCAATAGGACATGAGTTGAAATTCAGCTCAAATTGATGAACAAAAGGAAAGAGAGCCTTTAATTGTCCTTAGATACATAATGTGCTTTTTTCCAATGATGAAAGTCTTGTGTTTCTCTCGTTATTCCTGATGTAGAAGAAATGTTTATTATAATGGAAAATCACCTTCCTTCTTTGACACATATGGAATTAAAGGCTTGAATTTTGTTCCTCAGTTTCTCTAGATCATACTCAAAAGCAAAATGTATTATAGAAGGTTATTTTTATTTAAGACATAGTTTTGAAGCCACAGACAAGTCATGTTATTACGTGTTGATTTTCTAGGTTCCTGGTCACTGAGTTCCCAGCCTCTCCCTTCCCTCCTTACCCTTTGACATTTGTGTTCTCATTAGAGACCCCATCAGAGGGCAGCCAGAAGCTCAGGTGAGAGCCAGGAGGGCGGAGTGTTGTAGAAGCTGAAGGGATTGGGGGTTCCAAAATGGCAGCGTTGCTAGTTGAGTTGGCAATGGTGGGAGGGGGTACAGGAGACAGTATCTGTGGTGTTGGGCAATGTGATGGTTCCCTGGTGACTTTGGCATGAGCTGCCTCAGTGTGGGGCCTGGTGTTTGGCACCTCATCCCCAGGGCCAACCGTAGTGCCCTGTCCCGCAGAAATCCCACAGAATTTCCTGGATGTTGTTCCATTGTTTCCGTACAATAGCCAACCGTTGTTGTTTGTTTATTTTAGCCTGGCAAATCCCAGCTCCTCCACCCCAGCTGCTTTCTACTTAGGATGTCTTAAAAGGACAAAATTCTTTTCTTTCTCTGAATATTTTAAATTCATTTGAACACAACAATTTGAAACATAGTTAGGCTGTTGTTTCTTCACTCAGTTAAGGAAAAAGAGACTTCCTTGTTGGCCCATAATTTGGTAGGGTGGTGGGGGCGGGGAGTACCACGTCATCCATCGGTTTAGTATTTGCAGAAAGCCTATTCTTCTCATGTTCACATACTAAGGCAAAATCCAGTTCCACAAAGCCCACAGTGAGAGCAAACACCTGGTGGAGCCTAAAGTCACTAGTCAGCAGTTAGGGTTGGAGTACACAGGGCCACTGGCTCCCTTATGGCCTCGTCCAACTCCAGACATGTTTTCAGTAGGGCAAGAGTACAACAAAACACTCCCCTCCTTTGGGGCCCACAGCTCACAGCTTGCTTTATAAAGTAGCTGATGGCACACCCTGGAGTCAGAACAACAGGTTTTTACGGCTGGTTTGACCTTTTTATAATGCAGAGCAGGTAGTCTCTCCTGCAAGTCTTGTCCAAGTTGCTAAGTTGGCTATTATGTTATACCCAGCTCTGTGCTTCTTGTGATATACCAGTAGGCCAGGGTGTCATGCTCAAGAGAGATGAGGATATTTGAACAAGTTTATTACAAAAGCTGACATGGAGAATGATGTTATGGAAGATGATAGTAGCAGCACCAGGAATCCTTTCCTCCACCAAAACAATTGAACTGGCAGTAATTGTCTCAAGCAACTGTTTTGGGACTCAGAAGTCTAGTTGAACTCTTGCAACATCCAGGGAAGAGCTTGATGGAGAGGCTTATAAATTTTGATGGTTTTTTTTTGTTTCACATAGCAGCATCCCCAAGCTCTGCAGCAGGCAACTGTGGAAGATGTTCCTGGTGCAGACTGTTGGTGCCAGGGTGGGCAATAACAACTTTGTCCTCCAAAAGTCAAGGTTTTGTGGCCAGGTGTGGTGGCTCATACCTGTAATCCCAGCACTTTGGGAGGCTGAGGTGGGTGGATCACTTGAGGTCAGGAGTTTGAGATTAGCCTGGCTAACATGGTAAAACCCCGTCTCTATTAAAAATACAAAAATTATCCAGGCATGGTGGTGAGTGCCTATAATCCCAGTTATTTGGGAGGCTGAGGCAGGAGAATCACTTGAACTTGGGAGGCAGAAGTTGCAGTGAGCCAAGATGACACCACTGCATTCTAGTCTGGGCAACAGAGTGAGGCTCCATCTCAAAAAAACATATATATCAAGTTTTTATGTTTTGATTGCTGATGACTGCATTTAATCACTGAGGGGGCCAGTGCAGAGGCTGATCATTGTCTCAGCTCCCTTGGGCAGAAGGAGCTTTCTAGCCACAAGGGGTTTTAAAGAGACAGTACCTATTTTTTTTTTTTTTTTTTCTTTATTCCTCCTTTTGGCAAGCCAGATATTTAAGGAAATCTTAGGTCACTGGTTAACCACAGAGATACCACAACAGAAACTTCACTGACCTCATACTGCAAAGAATACACACTTCACAGAAATAGTTGGAAAAGTCACAAATAGTTGCTCTAGCCCTCAGTAAGCAAAAATCAACAATCTCTGAGGCATGAGAGAATTAGATTCTCAGTTACCACAATGTAATACTCATAATGTCCAGTTCTCAACAAAAAATTACAAAACATAAAAGAAATAGAAAATATGGTCTATTCACAGGAGAAAAATTGACAGACACCATCCTTGAGGAAGGCCATTGGGATTATTACCCAGAGACGTTAAACCATCTATCCTAAGTATGTTCAGTGAGCTAAAGGAAACCATGGACAAAGGACTAAAGGAAATCAGGAAAACCATGCATGAACAAAATGAGAATATCAATAAAGAGATAGAAATTATGAAAAGGAACCAAACAAATTCTAGAGCTAAAATGTATAATCCCTAAAATGGAAAACATACTAGAGGGATTCAACAAAGATTTGGGCATGCAAAAGAAGAGAGGAGTGAATTTGAAGAGAAAATAATTGAAATTATCCAAAGGAACAGAAAGAAAAAAAATATAGAAAAAACACCTGAGAGAGCTGTGGGACGTCATCAAACATACTAATATACTGATATATTCATACAGTTATTATATTCATTAGTATATTCATACTAATATACTCATATAGGAATCCCAGAAAAAGAAAAGGGACAGAAAGAATATTTGAAGAAATGATAGAAAATTTCCCAAACCCGATGAAAGACATGAATCTACACATCCAAAAAGCTAATACAATCCAAGCAGGATGAACTCAGGTCCACAACAAGACATATTAGAATTGTCAAAACCTAAAGACAGGATTTTGAAAGCAAGAGAGAAGCAACTCGTCACATACAAAGAATTTTTGACAAGATTAACAGCCAATTCATCAAAAACCTTGGAAGCCCAAAGGCAGCAAGATGACATATCTAAAGTCGTGAAAGAAAAAAAAACCTCTAAAGTAAGATTTCTATGTATGGCAAAACTGTCTTTCAAAAATGAAAGAGAAATCCAGACATTTTGAAATAAAATTGAAGGAGTTATTACTAGTAGACGTGCCCTAGCAGAAATGCTAAAGGGAGTCCTTCAGGCTGAAATGAAAGGATACTGAACGGAAACTTGAAGCCATAATAAAAATTAAAGAGCAGTAGTTAAGATAACTTTAGAGGTAAATATAAGAGCCAGTACTATTGTACTTTTGGTTTATAACTTTTTCTCTTTGTGCTTTATAATTTAAAAGACAAATTCATTACAAAATTATAAATCTGTATTAATGGGCATAGAATGTAGTAAGATGTAATCTGTGTAATAAAACAAATTAGTGCATTGCAAACAAAACAGAATCAAAACAGTACATTATGAACAAATAAATACAAGAGGAAGTCGTGATGGAATTGAGGAATCAAAAACATATAAGACAAATGAAAAACAAATAGCCAAATGGCAGAAGTAAATCCTTGATCAGTAATCACTTTAAATGTAAAGGGATTTAGCTCTTCTATTAAAAACAAAGATTGGCAGATTGGAGTAAAAAAAATAAAGTGTTTATATGCTGTCTTAAGAGACTCATGTTAGATATAAGGACACAAGGAGGTTGAAAGTAAAAGGATAGAAAAAGATACACCTAGAAAATAGTAACCATATGACAGCTGAGGTGGCTATATTATCACTAGACAAAATAATCTGTTTTTTCCTGGAGAAAAAAATATATATAATATATAGTAAATATATGCAATTATATATAAATATATAATTTAGAATTAGCCAGCCAGACTCAGCTGAGATAATCCCAGTTTTGTTGGCAACATAGAAAGCATTGTAATCAGGAGCCAGTTGAACATATGCCTTCTTCTCTCCATCAGCCCTGATCAGTGTGTTGACTTGGATCACATCAGTGTCATAGAGCTGCTTCACAGCCTGTCTGATCTGGTGCTTTTTGGATTTTAACATCCACAGTGAACACAGGTGTATTGTTGTCTTCTGTCTTCTTCATGGCAGACTCAGTGGTCACTGGTCAGTGAGAACTTGATGATGGCATAGTGGTCAAACTTATTTCTCCTGGTAGTGCTCTTCTGAGGATACTGAGGCTGCCTTTGGAGTCATAATGTCTTGGGCCACAGGAAGGTGGGTGATGTGTGGATCTGTTTTTTTTTTTTTTTTTTTTGGGGTGGCTATGTGGATGCCTTTCAGCACTACCTTCTTGGCCTTCAAAGTCTTCACTTTGGGATCAGCTTTAGGAAAGCCAAGAGCTTCCTTCTTCACCTCCAGTGTGCTCTTTTGAAAAAGGCACACAAAATAAACTTTAAATCAAGAAAGGTTACAAGAGACAAAGAAGGATATTATATTGATAAAAGATATACTATAGATCTCTAACAGGACTCCAGAACATGTGAAACCGAAATGACAGAATTTTTTTT